>NC_138145.1:39957148-40557148 GCF_964199315.1 Orbicella franksi | reverse complement strand
AAATATCTGCTAATTAAAATCAGATATCCGAACACCGTCACGGTCATGATTTACTTTGTTTAAACGTGATGAATTATTAATGACTTTGAGGACGTTTGATCAAGATTTTTTCTTTCATTTTAGTGCCGACTTGTGGAACAGGTTAGACTTCATCAGTCTTCTTGTTTACTTGGTAATCTTGATACTCAGAGTAGCTACGTTTATCACATCTGGATCAGCGATGAACAACCGAGTTCTTGCTATTGCTGGCTACCTCTACAGCGCTAACACCTTGTTCCTCACGTTTAGAGTGTTTGGCCACGTACTGGAACAATCCAAAGACGTTGGCACCATCCAGATTGCCTTGTTTAGTATTCTAAAGGATATAAGCGTAGTGATTTGGCAGTTTACGGCGGCTATCTTGGCTTTCTCCATTGCTATAACAAAAGTCTACATGGTCGAGAAATCGTTCGTAGCAAATGGAAGTGATGATATGTAAGTTTACAGTCGTTTGATATATTAACTACTTCAGTCAGACTTATGACCCTCACACTTGTGGTGGGCCCCGAAAAATTGGGTTTGGGTGTTCGACCCGCTTCCCAAATTTATGGCCGAAATCTGCGATTTTCCCAGACAGAAAAGATAACGTGTTCTTAGCACCTAAAGATTAGTTCTGAATATGTCTTGGTTAATATTAATCATTTTTGAGACTTAGTTAGAGTTGAAAATGGATTTAAATAGGCCCTTTGCACGATCCGGTCACATGGTACGGAAATAATTATGCCTGGACGCAAGTTATACAGTGGGACTTTCAAAACAAAGGAACTCGTACCAGTCCAGCGCGACATTCCTTTGTTTTAAAAGTCACACTGTGTAACTTGCATCCCAGCATAATTAATTCCGTACCATGTGACCGGATCGTGCAGAGGGCCTATTGCACCCCAGCAATCGGTAACAAATTCTTTATATCTTAGTAAACAAGACTTGTTGATATCTCCTTTAATAGCTATATCGTGGCTTGTACTGGTTTATACTGGATTTTATGGCATTGAATAATACCTAGCGGCTTAATTTATCGCAGTGGTCACGTCTATTAATATAGCGTTTTTACTTTGTAGTGTTTGTAACAAATCTGGAATTTCATGGTAAGTATGCACCACGAACCATTTTAAGTCAGATGCTTCATTGTGGTCGACAGCTTGTTAAATTGCCTTTCTTATTTTTACACAATTCGGATGAAAATCGACAGTTGTTCGAAGAAAGCGAGAAATAACACTATACGAGGTTAGTGTGCAATGCAAGAACAGTATCGTTTAACCTAAAGCCGCCTCCAAAAAAGGAGTTCAGTGTAGAGCTGCGAAGTGCAGCAAGTCGAAGGTGGCCGCCAATAAGTTCAGTCTGAGCTTCTGAAAGCAGATTTCCTTAGCACCAAAATGTGTGCCTGTTTATGATGGGAGATTGAAATATTTGGGTCATCAAAATTTTCCCGTAGGAAAGGTGTAGTGGAGGATCGACTTTGCAAAATAACTACGTGTAAAATAAATAAATAAATAAATAAATAAATAATAATAATAATAATAATAATAACAATAAAAAACTAAGCATTGAAATACCCATTGAAATTACCCATTGCTTTTGTTGTTATTATTATAGTTATTATTACTATTACTATTATTATTATTATTATTATTATTATCATACAACGCATAGGGGTAAGAAGACACAGGAATTGCCCATGGTATCCCTCAAAGACAGTTTATAATCTTATCAACTGTCCTGTGCGTTGTAGGTGATATGACCTAATGAATCTTGTGTACGCAACCGGTGTGTTTGTGTAACAACCCAGGGGATCTTCTTCCTCTTACGAGGGAGTTCCTCTTGTTAAGAGTGCTTCTATTTTGCAGTTGGTGGACGATGATTACTTTTCTGGGCTGGTCTCTGCTGGGAGCGTCAGAAGATTTTGATCCTATGACGTCCGCAGATCTCCCTTCACAAACCCTTGCTCGGATCCTCTACGCCGCTTTTCTCGTCATGGGAGTTATTCTTCTTGTCAATATGCTGATAGCTTTGCTATCCAACACGTATCAGCGAATAGAGGTATGAAAATACATGCAAAGAGTTGTGGAAGCCCTCCTCAAATATTCCACTCGATATCCTACGGATAGCAACACCAAGGAGTTTACTTTAGGACGTTTAATTCCGTTCAGACCAAGCAGACATTTCGACATAACCTTGGCTATTATATAAAACATTGTTTAGCGTCCACCTGGTGTTGCTACTTCCGGAGGGGGTGGGGGGTGACACTCTATGGTACGTTCAACTCTCGTTATGGCGAAGACCCGCCGGACCGTCATTTGGTGTTTGTTATAGCGAGAGTCCGCAATAGCGGGATGTGATGAAAAATGACCCAGTGTTTGGTTGTAAAAGTGACACATAACGTATACTGCTAGAGTCTCAATGGGGGAGGGGGGGGGTCCCTTTGAGGAGCCGTTCTGACGGTTGACGTTTGAATTTTAGGTTGTTTGACGGTTGACGGTAATTTTTTCGGATTGATGTTTACAACATGAAATTAATGCGCATATTTGGCTGTAATATTTCATAAAAGGATACAATTTTGCCCATATTTGGATAACTCAATTAGTCATATAATTTTGCACCAAAAATTAGATCTTTGGTCTTCAACTATGTGTCTAATTAGTGTAATTACTCTGCATAACTTGACCCCATTTAAGTCAGTCGTTTAGTTCTTTAATAATAATAATAATAATAATAATAATAAGTTTACTGAGGATATCTGAAACGTATTTGACGGCTAATATTGGCTTGCTCATCTGACGGTTGACGGTAAAAACATTGCGTTTTTGACGGTTCACGGTTAATATTTTAGTCATTTGACGGTTGATGGTTAACCTCATTGAGGACCCCGTGCTATACTCTTTCAAGCTTTCCAGTTTCTTTTAATACACATTTACTTTGACACATAATCATGTAATGTAGGTCAAAATAGTGTAACAACTAGTAAAAATTCCAACACTACAGAATAATTATGTCATTCAACAAGAGAAAATGATTAATACGTCCAAGTTGTTCATTGTAACGACACAAGAAAAAGAAAAATATAAGGATGGGACCACATGAGGTGTCCGCTTTTTCACAATAGCGGGAGTCCGTGACTGAAAGTTCCTGTCCTTTTTATTGTAGTTTCGGCCAGGTATTTAGCCTGTTTTGTAGGCGTAGCTTGAAATTTTTTTCACCCCAAGAGGTACCAATTCTAAAACAAAATTATCTCCTGTCATATTCTTTCGGCTCAATACCCTAAAAGGTACTGCAAAAGCTTCCACTGTGGACCTTTTGAGGCTAAACACCCCAAGAGGTACCAAAACTGCTCTTTTTAAACCCTAAAAGGTACGACGAGTACCCCCCGTCCTTTCTATATGGGAGTCCTCCACCCCCCTCACCCTGGCTGGGATTTTGTTTTTCTATCGCGAATATATACAATTTGTTGGGGCGTGTTTTCACTTTTCAGTTGGCCTAATATATTTGGTCATAATATTCTCTCAATCGAGGTTCCCTACTTAGATTGCACGTTTTGTAAACATTTTACTCGTTTGTATGTTTGGTTCTTTCAAGGAAAATTCGTTAAAGGAGTGGTCGTATAAATCTGCGATTACAATTGAGACATACGATGGTTACGATCCAATACCCGTTCCTTTAAATATCATCTACAGCCTCGCCAAACTACTCAGGTCTGCGAAAAAGAAAGAAAAGACAAAGGTATAGTACTACTAAACACATATAGAACTAGAGAGTCCCTGGGTTAAAAATAACGAACTTAATTAATAGCTTGAGGATACCTTGATGTTCACAACTTAAGTCTAGGTCGAGCCTAATGGTGTATATTGCCGGACGTTATCCCAGTTTTCGTAGCATTGGGTAACGAGTGGTATTTCTACTCCTCCCTGGAATGGGTACTAGTCCATTGCAGGGTTACTCCAGCAACTAAATTCGCCGGTACCCTTTTATGTAAGTATCTTTTTCAGGCTAGCTTCAGGTATATGAAAGGGTAGGGATTTCACAAGTTGAGGTATTTGAAAGGGTAGGGATTTCACAAGACAAGTTGAGATATATAAAAGGGTAGGGATTTCACAAGACAAGTTGAGGTATATAAAAGGGTAGGGATTTCACAAGACAAGTTGAGGTATATAAAAGGGTAGGGATTTCACAAGACAAGTTGAGGTATATAAAGGGGTAGGGATTTCACAAGACAAGTTGAGGTATATGAAAGGGTAGGGATTTCACAAGACAAGTTGAGGTATATAAAAGGGTAGGGATTTCACAAGACAAGTTGAGATATATACAACTTTGTAAAGTACCCCCTGGGGGGTTGATAACCCTATTCCACTTCGGCTTTTTAGGAGTTCCTGGGTCTGAGAAGAGAGGAACAAGAAACTGTAAAGTAGCTAAAGTTGCTTATTTAGATTTTGCTGATTTTGTCAGAAAGGGGAAGGTAAATAGAAGATGTCAAGTAAGATTAAAATGCCATAACAGCAAAGTTGGTGGATAGAACATAATAAAATGCAATGAAGGCCGAAAGGCTGAACAAAAACCATCTTGATTAAAATATAAAACAAACAGCTGTGATAAACATTTTAAAAACATGCATTTTATGAACTTGACGTTTCATGTGCTAGTTAACATACATTTTCAAAAGTATAACCGTTAAAATTTTGGACAGCTATTCATATTGCATCAACGGCGGGGGTCTGGAACCTAGACAGGAGAACATCTGCAGTAGAAATTTATGACGAAGCGAAGACTTCACGACTGGAAAACGGAACATTTCAAGGCCCTTTCGAACCATGATCACTCTTCTGCTATTGCTGATCACGTTAAAACAAATGGGACAATTTTGACATTTTGGCGTCCGGCAAGACTGACTACCATTGTAAGGTTAAGGAGACCATATTTATGCAGGAGTTGCAGCCAGCATTGAATGCCAATGTCAGCAGTGAAAAGCTTTTACTTTATTAAGAAAGCTTTTCCATTGTTCACTTTACAGACAGTTTCCGTTTGAAACGTCTTAAGAGCAAATGTCACGAAAAACCAAGCAAAATTTGAATTTGGCGGCAGAAGTCGAAAAATCGATTTTTCTCTCTTTTTGTCCACAAATAGCCCCTAAGTAGATATACAATATGATGTAGTTTTTTGGAGCTCGAAGCGCTTTAAATTCGATAAAACCCAGGAAAACGATTTTCGACTCGACGGTCACCAAAATGGCCGATCGCAATGGCTTAAAATTAGTAATCTAAACTTAATTTGCGCTTGCGTGTAAAGAAGAACCAAAACTTATCGATACTTTTTCTTGAAAGACAAAGTATTTAGCTATCCAAGACAGGTTAGAACTTGACTTGAGCGCCATTTGAGAATAAACACACAATATTTAAAAAAATCCCTTTCAGTTTCTAGGTCGAATTCCTAATTTACGAATAAAATTCAGAGATATTTTTCGACATGTGCCATAACTCCAAATTCCTTGAAACTTCGCCTTTGGAACACTTTTATGTTGTTGTAAAACATGTATTAAAATCAGCTTGGGTTATTCTTCGAGTGCTTTTTGAGGCCCGGCTGAAAAATCCCGATTTTACCTAAAACATCACGAAAAGTAAACAATGGACCTCTGCGTGTTGGTCTGAAGGCAAGCGGATACAGACATTTAAGTCCTTATATTATGAGCTCTTTGTACTAATAAACAAATTGTTTGCTTGCAATTGTAATATAACGGTAAAACAGTACAAACTCAACGCCAAAGTAACTGTATTTAATCCGAGTACGTTTTAGCGCTTCGAATGACACACATTTGTGACGAGATGTCGATTTCACACCAAGGCGAAACAGGAAGTCAAAAACTTTTTGCTACGCGGCCTTCCAATAATTAATTTAAGATAACTAGTCGCTGAAGGAGATATTCACTGAATTAAAGCTTAAAACAGTTGCCTTTTCTGTAACCTATCAAGTTCGTTTGCAAAAAGTTATTTCAGAGTCATTTCAGGACCGGCAATGCAAGTTAAATTTGGTAAAGAAATCTTGAAGTTTCCTTGTCTATTTTGTTTGCGAGTCACGGTTTCATTCCCGGCCGTGGAATTTACTATGTCTCACAGAGTTGGTTGTTTTACAAAAGGGCGGCCGTTTATTTCCGAAGTTAACATGTTTCCCATAGTCTTTTGTACTTTTGTCAATATATCATGTTTAGTTTAAATTGGTATCTACAAACAAATCGGAGTGCAATAGGTCTCGCGAATTCCAATTAAGGTCATTCCGCTGAAATAGAACCTGCACTGAGATTTTTGTGAAACTTTGCATATTGATTGTTTATATTATAGGAACTTAAATTTTGAAATAAAAATGAGGGGTCCCCATGTTCGTTTAGGAGCAAAAGCACCTTGTTTATACCCATATAAATCCTTATAATAGCACCATGATTGTAGTTACCATTGCTTGCTAAATTCACGTTTCCGACGATTGCTTTTTGTTCTACACTGAGAATTTGTCCATATTTACTTTACACAGAGAAATTTATTGCTCAATTGAAAACAACAGAAAAAAATTATATGTCACCATACTCGTTTGCAAGAAAACGACGATTTAACTCTATGGCGAGGTTCAGCTGTAAAGAAAAAGCCGCCATTTTTTAATGCGCTCGCGCTAATCACGCGTGAAATTATGCGCAGTAGGGATCCGCAGTGCAACACTGGGGAATGACCTTAAAAGTTCGGTCAGAAATATTTCCCCCCCCCCCCCCCCCCAAAGCGAAGTTTTTTTTACTAATGTTTTCACTTTGTTTCGACTTTCTGCGATTAGCAATCCATGACTCACTAAAAGACCCGTTTGCAATAGTTAGCTGGACTGCAGGATAGAATATTTAAGCACGCCAAATCCATTTAAGCTAATTAATTTTACCCAGTAAGTTGAATTTTCCCAAGAGAATGCAATTTTAGACGTCACGCTGCATGTAAAAACGATATGTATTCTCAGTTCTCTTGGTCTGTTTTACTTTGTATTGTTTGTTTTTGTTTTTGTTTTTGCCGTCGTGTAAAACATACTGCAACCATATAATGATCGAAGCTCTACCCTAAATTAATTTTGAGACTTTTGCTAACACTTTGTTTGCTTTCGGAAGGTGTGACACGTCATATCTACAGCAGATCGGAGGTGGGAAGACAGAAGTTCGTAAACGTGGATCTTTTTTAAAGGTTTCTGTCGTTTCTCCTTTGTTATGTTTCAAAAATATGAACTATTTTTTTTTGGATGAGAAGAATTGCTAAGCAATGCGGGTGGACTCAGGTCAGTTATTCTTCCATTATCGGCGCATAAACTGATGAACGAGATTCTCGAGGAAAGTCAGAGGTCAGCGAATCCTATTTGGCAGTGATACGAAAAGACGGGTTGAGTGACACCAATTTGCCGCTACCCAACATGGTATCCGTTCCAAGAAGAGGTCACGAAGGAGAGATGAATAGAATGAAAATCCTAAGATTTATAAATGCTGCTATGTCAGGGTTGCCGGCGGAAATCTTGCTTGCGATCAATGTTGTTTTGTCGGCTCAGTGTTAAATGGACACGTTCTACATTAGGAGATTGGAAAATAAGCGTCTGCTCGCATTAACTTTGAATGTTACTAAAACTAGTAACAGGGAACGAGGACGGGGAACGGGAGTCTGGAACGAGTTTACAGCGGTAACCCGCCTGAAAATTCAACATGGCAGACAAAGGAAAAGAAGAGGGAACAAATTGGGGAAATGCGAGGAAGTGTTACGGTTGTAAACGTGAGTATCTACCGGCTGTGACCCCAGATCATGAGCCCAGCACGTTCCTGTTAGAGCAGAATCCGATTGATACTCGCGCATGTAATGGCGCCTGGGTTGAAAATCGTATCGGTGTTATCACATGCTGGCCCAATTGGTAAGGCCACAGTCGTTCTTAAATAGAATTTCAAGCCTTCACAGTCTTGTCATATCTTCCCACTCTGTGTGCGAGCTGTCATATCAATATTTAAAAACAGCAACACGCAATATGATATCGAGGACAAGTAACATAACACATGACCATCTTTGAACGCGAGTCGTTCGCTGTCTTCGCATTCGGTAGCATGGCGGCCTTTCCGACATCGGCAAGTCAGCTGGCAAATCAGGTGAGCAACGGATAAATAACCTGTGGCCTGGCCGCTTTGTTTAAGACAAAATGTATGAGGAAACGAGCAAGGAATATTCCACAATAATGCTAATGTTGGTGAAAGATGACCGCGGAAAAGCGACTGCGTGACACTCGGTATGTTTTTAGATGACACGTTGTCACGTATCAGGCTAAAAACAGTCTTTAGTCTCTGTCTGTGCTTTTTTACCCAGTCTGCAGTCTGCATTTTGTTCCTAGTTTGCATTTTGTACCCGGTCTGCAGTCTGCATTTTGTACTGACCGATTGGGGTAGCATGTGATAATATCGATTCGATTTTCTCCCCAGACGCTATTTCATGCTTTGTTTATCCCAATAACATATTGGGCTCTGGGGCACAGCCAATAGAAACTCACGTTTACAACCATAACACTTCCCTTACATTTCCCCAAATTGTTCCCTTTTCTTTTCCTTTGTCCGCCATGTTGAATTCTTAGGCGGGTTACCGCTGTAAACTCGTTCCCCGTTCCCCGTTCCCCGTTCCCAGTTTTAGTAACATCCATTAACTTTGTAGTCCCGTTTTCCATATTCAACCGAAGTAAATGCAACTCTGTAACTTTATTTGTACATGTGGACAGTTAAACAGGTTGAATTGTTTAGAATTGCGGTGCCGTGACTGTGAAATCTAAACATTGTCCGTTTGTCAGTAATCTAATTAACGGAAAAAGAAATATTTCTTGTGGGTGAAGGTACTTTTGATTGCATGAATAAACTCATGTTATCATTTTATTTTACTTTAAAAGAAGCATATTGACCTGCAGAACGAAAATATAATAATGAAAGAAGTTAAACCGCTTTACCTCAGCAGACTTTTTTGGCCTCAGAAAAACACGCAAGCAGTCTATTGTTTACTTTTTGCTGATGTTCAGGATGTTTTAGTTAGAATCCGGTTATTTCAGCGGCGCGTTAAAAGCCACTCGAAGAATAACCCAAGCTGATTTTGATACATGTTTTACAACAACATAAAAGCGTTAAGTATAAGGAACTAATAACACAAGGACTTTAAACGCCTACACCCGCTTGCCCTCAGACCAACACGCAAAAGTCCATTGTTTACTTTTCGTGATGTTTTATGTAAAATCGGGATTTTTCAGCCGGGCCTCAAAAAGCACTCGAAGAATAACCCAAGCTGATTTTAATACATGTTTTACAACAACATAAAAGTGTTCCAAAGGCGAAGTTTCAAGGAATTTGGAGTTATGGCACATGTTGAAAAATATCTCTGAATTTTATTCGTAAATTAGGAATTCAACCTAGAAACTGGAAGGGGTTTTTTTTTTAAATTGTGTGTTTATTCTCAAATGGCGCTCAAGTCAAGTTCTAACCTGTTTTGGGTAGCTAAATTCCTTAGTCTTTCAAGAAAAAGTATCGATAAGTTTTGGTTCTTCTTTACACGCAAACGCAAATTAAGTTTAGATTACTAATTTTAAGCCATTGTGATCGGCCATTTTGGTGACCGTCGAGTCGAAAATCGTTTTCCTCGGTTTTATCGAATTTAAAGCGCTTCGAGCTCCAAAAAACTATATTACGTTTCATATCTACCTAAGGGCTATTTGTGGACGAAAAGAGAGAAAAATCGATTTTTCGACTTCTGCCGTGCTATGTTTGCTAAGGAGAAAAATTTACTCTTAAATTTCTACTGCAGCTGTTTTTCTGTCTAGGCTCCAGACCCCCACTGATAAAATACACCAGTGCTTTTTTTCTAACGTTACCATCGCTGCATCTCCTTAGGATATTTTCCCGCCCGTTTGCTTGCGGAGGATCCAATTTGATTTCTTAATTATTGGCCTTGATAGGGAATACACTGCGAAGTACGGAGATGTTCTTCCTGAATCAGGTAAAAGCAGCTCAGAGCTTTTATTATAATTTCTCTCTCTTCGGGCCATAATAGTCTCTTGACCTTAATTACTGCACTGAGAGATTGCACACGGAAGATGGCATATGATTAAATGCATGTGCCTTCCAAATATCATTAATAATTCTTGGGCCATTAACGTTATCTATTTACCGATGATGTAGGTCAGAGTCATAAAATCTATTCTGGCAAAAAGAACATGACTGAATGCGCGGAGGGAGGGAGGGCTTTTCCTTTCGGTCACATTTTGATTATACATTTATACCGCGCGTTCTAATTGGTTGTCTAGTTTTGAATGAAACCATATTAAAAAGAAAAAGCTTATGACTTATCATTGCATCTTCCATGTAATCCTTAAAAGAAAAAGAATACTGTCGCTCTCTTGTTCAGAGGGTCGTACAGGGGTATTCTCGTGATGCGTGATTAGCTGATTTTATTTTCCGTGAAACGTGAATTAAAGAAATTATTCTTCATGATCCGTGACCTGAAGGTGTTGCGTGACCCGTGAAGAACTTGAATTATTAACCGATATTCGTGATTTCACCATTCTATTCTACGTGATTTTGAGACGCGAGTCCTCCGAATGGTTAGAGTCGTCTGTCGAGAGTGACTTAGGTGTGCGATTTGCAATATGGAGCCTTGGCCTTTCACGATTTTGCTTTCTTCAAACAGTCTTTCTAGTGCAAGAGCAGGTTATTAAAAAGAGTACATCACTTGCTTATTTTCGTGATTCGAGAAAATGAAATTTTGATATCCGTGATCTATTATTCGCAATTTTTTCGGTACGTGAACCTTTCCAGAGACTTCCCTGTACGACCCTCTGTTTACATAGCCCAATTCAGACACCCGAGGAAGTGTGGGGGAATTTGGAAGCATTCACGTAAATTGAACCCTCCGGCCTGGCACTCGGTTTTACGTAAACTTTCGTATCTGGTCGAGTCATGTAAACACACTTAACTGTCTCTGAACTGTACACAGATGAGATAAAAGAGGACCTGGTAGTTCAAGAAACACGTGGAAACCGAGAGATGATCAGCCAGATTCTTAATTCGACTTTTAACTGCCAGGGCGCCGTGGATCGTGGAATCATGTGTCCAGCTGGCCCAGAGGTGATTATTAGGAAGACAGTAAATTCCAAGAATTAATTTTTTCTAAATCTAGGGACGATTATCATTTAGTCAAAAGCAATAAGAAAGCTAAGGTGAGTTGTTTTTCAACTGCATGTACGATGACGTCAATTTCTTTCGACACATGCTCCACATTATGTGATAATTATGCATACCTCCTTCCTACCTACTGGTCAGCAGTAATTTTTCAAAAAAGTTATTCAAATGCAAATTGGTAACAATATAAGCCCCTGCGGACGACGTGACAAACACTTCTTCCTGGAGTGGTTCTTTAGGCCAAGGTTCTCAAGAAGACAAACTAAATAAATATACAAATAAATGGTGGGAAGATCCCAAGATGCTCTCATATCTTCAGAGAACTACAATTGCTCTTCTATATTCTGGATAAGTACCTCTTATCAATTTGCATTTCCCTTTCGACATACTCCGCATTATGAGATAATTATACGTTTTTAAAGAAACTCGGCCTATAGATACCTACATTGTAAAAACAAAACAACAAACAATTTGCAAAGACCATAAATGATGGATGAAAAAAGCATTCATTGCGATAAGCATATATAGTCGACTCCCGATAACTCGAACCTTCAGGGGAAATAGTAAAAGGTTCGAGTTATCGGGAGTTCGAGTTTTCGAGGGTAAAGTTATATAGAAAATAGCCTGAAGCGAAATGAAAATTACTTCGAGTTAGCGAGGGTTCGAGTTATCGGGAGTCAACTGTATATGGTTCTTGACCTTTTTCTCAATATTTCTAAAATAAAGTTTGTAAAAAAAAACGTTCACTTGACTGCCATCTTAGGCATGTCAGTAACTGGGGTACCTGTAACATAATCATTAGATGAGGCAGCTCCTCTGACGCTGTGAGCCCTGACAAGCGTCGATCCCGGCAGACTGAAACACTGACATGATCCATCTAGTTAAACCTAAGAGACTCAGGATTGTATGGCCTTGCAAATGACAAAAACATTTTGATACAAAAAATTCCATCACAAAAACTTGAGAACTACAATTAGACTTCAATGTAAGTGCCTCTCGTCTAAATGTTATGTTTCGCGACAAGTGTAGTTTTACATATAATTGACAGAATAAATTCGTTTTGTTATTTCGAGGCGTGGAACGTTCATCCAGGTATCAGAATACAAGGTTATCATTTGACATGTGATGAAGTGACGCGCTGTCCAGAATGCGGCCCTGGCGAGGGTCATTGGCCTGGAGCGAGATATCTCACAAGATTTACAAAAGAGTTTCCTCATTTTGAGGTGAGTAACGACAATCCAGGACACAAGAAAATCATTGGTAAGGTTCTTTCCTTCCTCGAAACAAGTAACAACAAGTAAACAAGTAGCAATAAGTAACGTGTAACAAGTAAGCGACCACCCAAAATGTCAAGCCAGGTGGTTGTTTGTGGGAGGTGGTCGCTTAAGAGAGCTTAGACCATATTAGGTCAAAATTTTGCCTCATTAGCACATGGTAAATGCAGAGACCCCCCCCCCCCCCCATGTTTTAAATGTCTTATTCATGTGAACAGTCAATTTCGAGAGAAAATCCAGTACTTCCCATCGAGAAACTCTTTAGTTCTAAAAGTGGTCGCGGTAGCGTACGAGAGGTGGTCGCTTTGAAGAAGTTCCAAATATAGTGATTCGACTTGGGAACTTTAATATTGGAAAACTGGTCGCTAAGTACGTAAAGGAGGTCGCAACCAGGGGTTCGACTGTAACACAGATTTTGATTGTTATTTTCTCCGTCTCAGGAATTGTATAATTATCGCTCTCTGATTGGTTAAGCGCTTGCAAGTTACCAGCTCATATGTGGTGTCTGTGAGTGAGTTAAACTTTTCAGGTTTCTGTCGTGATTCCATTTTTTTTTTTTTTTTTTTTTTTTTTTTTTTTTTTTTTACACTGGATACACATTAGGTTATATAAGAATAGAATGCATTAATATAAACTTTTCCTCTGATTTTGACCACTTGAATGTTTATCCAATTCAAATCAATTCAATCGTTTATTTACAGAATGAAGTTTAATTCAATGAACATGAAGACCTTTTGCTGTCGTTGTAATTATTGTTTACTGGCGTAAAATAGCCATCCTCGGATATAATTTCTAGGTAAAAAATACTACAGCGACATTCCCTGAGCTGCCTCGCCTTTTGAATTAAAAGGGAAAGTCGTAATGAAATAGCCATCAGGCAGATTATAATTTTCTATTATTGCAGTCCACGTGAACATTAACCTTATTAGAGCATATAATCTCCACTAACACTTTGCAGGTCGCCATCCTGGAAACTGGGACACTGATTATAGTAGCGATAGGAGTGGTGAATGAGGGTTACAATACCGGTAAAATGCCCGGATGGGAGGATGGAACTGTGGGATACCAAAGTGATGGAAACATCTGTGATGCTGAGAACAGCGAACGTGGCAGAGAAACCAAAGGTATCAACAACAAAAAAATAGAACTTTCCCAAATATATAATTTATAATATCTTATTTTATTAAAAACTGGACCATTAGATAATGCAATTGGAGTGTTTTCATTGGCTTAGCAATCATGGGTTATATAAACAATAACCTCCATTTGAAGCGGAAATATGCTCGGATATTTGTCCGCGGACATTATCTGTTCCAAGCAGCGAACATTTTTCCGAGAGTGTAGCTCGAGGAAAACTGTGAGCTTTGAGGAACAGATAATATCCAAGGACAAATATCCGAGCATATTTTCTGGCCAAATGGAGGCTATTGCGTTTATTATTCGTCAAATATTTTTCGCAACATGCGCGATTTTGAAAATTTGGGAATATTCTCAGATATTCCCCAGTTTTAGCTGGGAATATTCAGTCACGTGACGTGTTTAGACCAATCGCGCGCGAGCGAAAATGTTTGATGGATTACAAGAGCCATTTGTACCATGCTCTACGAATATGATAAGCTTACGCGTGATTTTCTGGGGCGTTTTTATTTTTATTCGGTTTTGTTTGCTATATTTAGGGGGAGTTTTTGATGAAACAATTATTCCACTCGCGCCTGTTGGATATGAGATGATTATAGCCAACTCTGCAATATTCGCCTCGCTGGCTATCTACCATCTCATATCCAATGCGCGCTTCTGGAATAATTGTTAAATAATCGATCTATGTATTCTTAAATATTACGTTTCTAGCGTGCTGACCTTACATGGAAACTGACCGCGGGATATGACGCCAAGTTGACCAGTTTGTGTGGGAAACAAAAATATGCCAAGACAAGATGTCGGAAAAAATATATTTTGAGAGCTTTCTACCGAAGAAAGACAGGAACTAATGGAAAATGCTATACCTGCGACAAAGAAGAAAGCTACAAACTTCAGTATGAGGTTATACGCGTCTTAGGTTTTCTGACAAATTAAGAAAGAAATGAAACTCTTCCGTGCATCGAAATTTCAAACACTGAGAAACAATCTGTCACAAAACCAACAACAAAGTTTGCCTTTAAAATTTCTAGAATGGCTTGCAAGTCCTTGTTGAAGTAACTTTTTGGCGCAGTCATTTGAAGAAATGACCTATGGGGGGCTTTATGCGTGCGTCAAAAATTTTTACATTTCAGCGAGGAAAAATGGCGGATGTTTCTAAAGAGGCACTTCATAGTCGATAAGAGCTGCCGCTGACCGCTTTCTCCGGTCACCACCGTACAATAAGACCTTTTCAATAGACTATTTTACAGTTGTCTGCTCGGTGACCTGGCCTTTGTATGGCAGCGAGGCTAGGGTTGACCTTGTTTTGATACAGACCTCACTGCTTTTGTCATGTAATTGCACCTAGTTAGCATCAGCACAACTTGTTTTACACAACAAAAGCAGTGAGGTCTGTATCAAAACAAGGTCAACTCTAGCCTCGCTGCCATACAAAGGCCAGGTCACTGAGCAGGCAACTGTAAAATGGTCTATTATCGCCGACCCTGTTTTTACTGAAGCAAATAAAGTATTAGAGCATGGCTTTAGAGCATTTGTAAAAGACCCCAGGAAAACAGGTGAAATTGCCGGCGTAAACCTAAAAAACAAAAAAAAAACAGACGAAGAAACTGTTCGACAAAGTTGATCTCGGACCGGCCGAGAGCAAAAATCCAAAAAGCAAAAATCTCATTCAGGGGGGAGTAGAAATACCGCTAGTCACTTCATGCTACAGAATTAGGGATAAGCTCCGGCCTGATAGACCACTTGGCTTGGCAGACTTCACCTACCATTAAACGGGTGAGGTTAGCTATAGTTATGAAAATACTTAATGATAACTGACGGCTCACCAAACTAAGCGGAAGTCATCCTCAAAGTTTTAAGATTCAAATGGCCTTTGATTTACCTTGACTCACTGGGAAGACCGCTCTAAACGAATTACTAATCCTGGGATCAGACAATTTAAGTGAATACAATGGAGCCTAAGGTTGCGACCACCTCTCGTAAGCGATCACCTCTCCTCAGCGACCAGTTTTCCAAAATACCAAGTCATATCATTATATTTGCAACCTCTTGTAAGCGACCACCTCTCGTGAGCGACCGCGATTACTTTAAAAAGTTTGAAATTTTCCTTTGTTTTTAATCTCCCATAAGCGACCACTTGACAGATAATGGAGCAGAACTTGGATAATGAAGTGTTGTAACATTATCGCATTCCTGTGTAGTACAGGAGACGGAAATTTCTCAATGCAAAGTACCGGATACTTTCTCAAAATTGACTTTTCGCGTGAATAAAACATTTAAAACATGGGGTAAGTCTTTGCAGTTACCATATGCTAATGAGACAAAATTCTGACCCAAAATGGTCTAAGCTCTCGTAAGCGACCCCCTCCCGTAAGCCACCACCGAGGCTAAACATTTTCGGCAGTCGACTGTATACATATTCGACAAACTGTCTTCGCCGCTGGTAAATCAGAGCCACCCTTCTATGAATAATTGAAAATTTGTGTTATAAATTGTTCTTGCAGCCTCAAGATTATTGCCTTATCAGGTATATCAGGGTAATTTGGGGGAGGACATTGCGCCCGTTCGGGACGGGATGCCCGCTATTATTTTCTCTCTTTTTCTAGCCTAAAATTCTCTGTAGCCTTGGTAACTTTTCAAGCTTAATTTTTCAAGCTTAACTCATAAACGAGACCAGCTTCTAGGTGTGTGAATCGTTAAAGAGCCGTAAGTATTGTTATTATTTTCCTACACAGGCCCTATGGTGGCTTCTCGGGGCGATCGAATTCGATGTACAGTCTTGTTTGAGGACGAAAAAGAAATAGAAGATGGAAAGAAACGAGTTCCAATTTGCTTCACTTTAAACGGCAGGAGGATTCGTATTAAAAGAACAAAACAACATAACGAGACAGATCATGTTTTCATGGACTATGATCATGATAAACCGCTGTACCCTTACATTGGCATGACTGACGGCTGTAGTGTATTAGCCAAGGTAAACAAATCAGAGAAATAGATGTAAGAATGCACGGACTGAGCGTTTTACCTTTACTAAAGAAACAGAGAAAAATTTTTGTTAGTTTTATCCACTATTAGTAAAATTCTAAAACTAATAAAAATACTGTAATCTCATTGGCTGAGAAATTTTATACCATTAACCAGAAGAAGTAGAATTCTAGAAGAATTCTAGTAGAATTCTATTAGTGTACTAATGAAAAAGCTGCAATCTGATTGGCTGAGTTACTCGTACACTATCAGCCATTATACTTCACCACTAAATTTTCACCGATTCCTATTGGTTTAAATTGATCACGTGAGACGATAATGTTCATCCGCGGAGAGACACTATTTGCCCATAGTGACCTCCAAGTACTCGTCAGTGAAAAATGTTCTGTAAACAAGCGAGCTAAAAAAAAATAAACAATTGAAATTGTATTAAGTGGGTTTTCTTTATTTTCCCTTTTAAATTTTACATTTGGCTTTCACGGCTTTCATCTAAAAAAGTTGAAAATAATTCAATGTGAGTTTTGAACTGGCGCGCGGAAGAAAATCTAGTGGTGAACAATAAAGACAATAGAGTGTTTATGTCTCGGAACTATCGGTCTGATAGTTTCCCCTTGGAAATTTGATGTTCTTAAAACTAGCATATTTGCCTTGGAAGCTTCGCTTCTCGGGAAAATATTTGTTTTAGGAACATCAAGTTTCCGCGGAGCAACTATCAGCCTAGAGTTCCTCGACAGAAACACTCTATTGTTTAATTAGAGTGCAGTGGCTGTCGGTTGTCTACGAAATGGCGACGCTTCTTCGTTTTCTTGATACAACTGTACTATCACCTCATAAAGATCACGATATCATATGTGGGAGAACGACAGCTGCCGCCGCCGTGTGTTTTCACAACTCTTCCTTTCGAATTTTCGCGAGTTTTACGACATCCGTAAAGAAATGCTCAGAAATTTTTTTCATCGATTTTTAGAAGGTACTTGGAATGATCAAAATGTAATCATCTAAGCTAATTTTCATTTCAGATGTGTTCCAGGGAAAATCCAGAACACGGAATTTCCAATTGCAACAGTGAAGACCTCGCCGCTGTTGCCAGAAAGATTTCAAAGATCGAGGAAAACTTGGTATGTTGTTCCTAATAAGCTCATTTACCGATATCCACTACAGGATTAAGTTAGTTCTGAGGGCTAGTAGGTAAAATCAACCCAAATCAGATGGCACTGTTATTTACCGGTCCAATATTCCAGTATTGGACCGGGCACTCTCTCATGTATTCTCATGTATAAAGTTAAACATAGACTATGTCCTAATAGCATCTGTAACATTTTTAACGAGCATATTTCTGCATACAACCTGAGACAATCAGACTTTTCTACTCCTAGATACAACACTGTTACTTATGGGAAGCACTCTTTGCGTTATGTAGGACCCAAATTATGGGGCAAACTGTCTATGGCTGACAGATCAGCCAAGACACTGCAGGCTTTTACAAACTATATTCGCAAAAGGGATATAACTCGCTTAATGGACACCGGTTGTAAGGGCTGCATCCTATGCTGCACATAATGCCCTTCAAGTCATTTATTTTTTTTTTATTATTTTTTTTATTGTATTAATATTAGTATTAGTATAGTTTTTTAGCAGTGTCCCCTAATTAGTATGGTGTTTTTATTCCCAGGCTATAGGGTTTTTTGACACTTTAATAAAGTTCTCACTCACTCACACTCGAATAATCCCACGCAGGTTTCTTGTAGTTTTATGGCTTTGTAAGATTATTTATATGTTTCTTCCAACCTCCTCTTCTTTAATAGTATGTCCATGATAAAACCAAGCAACAAAAGAAAAGTTCAAAATAAATGGCACCAACAAGACTCTTCGTACAATTTTTGTATGTATAATTTCGCTAGTGGAGTAAATTTTTGCGGGAACCTTTTCTTTGCGGATCGTGGATCTTTTGCCATAATCATTCACTCACAAACTGTGTCATGAGCAGTATCACTCCATCCTACTTCTCTCATGGAAACTTTCTTATTCCCTTTTTTGAAAAACAAAAAACAAAAAACAAAAAAAAAACAAAACATCAAGTTGTCAGTTTACTTTAAGTTTACCACCTGATCATGGGATTTATTTTTCACAGCATTGTAGTGTTGCAATAAATCTCTTATTCACCAAGCTTGCAGGGAGAAGTTGATCAGTACGGAAAATATCTGTTTACAAACATTTTTTTTTTGTTAGTTAAAACGTTAAACAACAGATTTCTTTGTTTCACCAGCCAATAGTTCTCTGGTTGGCATATTAATAACAATGGGTGACGTCACTGATATATTTGCTCTAAGATACACAGATTATGTATATTTAAGTTATGTTGGTAACAAAAAGGTATCTACAAAACAGTGATAATATTCATAACAATTATATTAATGAAACTCTCAACTCCCAGTAAAATTTCAAGTGAAACGATGTGCTGTTTGATTTGCGTTTCAGATGTGTATGAGAGAAAATGCAGAACACGAGATTTCCAAGAGTGAAGATCTTAACAGAAAGGTTACAAAAATCGACGAAAGCTTGGAGGAGACAAACCGAAAACTTGAGCTGGTATGGGTTTTTTGTGAGCTCATATTGATGTTCATCTCAGGACAATGGTAATACAAAGGGCTTGCAACTAAAATCAGCAAGGCTTATAGCTTACCGTTGTAAAAGAATTAACTTACACGTTAAACGTTGTGTTTCTTCCAACCGCTTTTCCTTCTTTTTTAGAAAACAGTACCATGAGTTAGACGGATAAAGTCGGTTCCCAATAATTTGTGATGTTTTCTGAATATTTCTACTCGTGTAATAAATATCTTAATAGCCGAGCTTCCTAGTGCTTGGTTAATAGGATAAACGGTGTATGTATACTTTTAAGTAACTTAAAAGTTATATCAGTGACAGATCAAAATATTATAACAGTTACAATACTCATTACAATCTAAATGAAATTCTCAACTCCTAGTGAAATTCTCAATGAGACAGTGTGCTGTTTAATTTTCGTTTCAGACGTGTTCCAGAGAAAATGCAGAAGAACTTACCAGAAAGGTTACAAAACTCGAGGAAAGCTTAGAGGAGACAAACCGGAAACTTGACACCTTGTTAGCTAGATTGACAGACCAAGAACAATCTGGTTAAGGCCTTGACCTGATGAGCTAACAAACAAAGGATAAAAACGTGGCAAGGACAAAACCATGGATTTTCTTTCGAGTAGGAAAATTTCCTTTTTTTCTTAAGAGTGTTTAAAAATCGTTTCATTTGCCAGCAATTTAAAACCATCAAAACAACCTTTTCGCTTTTCGCAGCTAGAAATGCATGCTTCAAGTTCGCTTTAATTTGTGTTCCCACGTCATTTTAATGTAATACGAAAGTCGTTCTTGCATGCAGATAGATCCATGCATATGTTTCGCTGATCCGAGTTAACTACAATGAGGTTTTTACTACACAAAATAAGTTTGTACAGTCCGCTACACTCCTGTGTTTGCAAGTCGGAATAATAGAATTCATAAAAAGGTCAAAAGCTGATTATAGTAAGGTTAAGGGCACATTAACCGATCTTTTCGAGCCGTTGCTAAGGAAAATTTATTCTCATATAACCTCATCATTTTTAGTTAGCTCAGAGTTATTTCATGATCAGTAACACTAGTGATGACGTCATCAGGCCACGCCCATGGTCATGTGACTGATACTGAAAAAACGTAAAGGCTCCCAGGCAAATTACTTTATCGGGATTTTTTTCATTGATTTAATATTTTAATTTAAATCCTCATTACGCTATGCATAGATTTTGTTTCATTTTTAAAAGGTCACATTTTGAGAGAATTTCAAAATATTAAAAATTCGTAATTTTCTGAAAAAAGCATGATTTTGGAAAAAGGAATGCATAGCTATCTTTCCAACGTTGGCTTTAATCGAAATCCGTCGAAAAAGGCTGGATTTAATGAAAAACCGCGTTTCCTTTAGCATTTAAAGAAACCGGAAGTGCGCCCGATATATATTGGAAGTTACCCTATCAGCGCGTGCGCAATTTACACTACCAGCGCACTTTGGTAAGATCAAACAAAGCCACACGGAGTTAGTTTTTCTCTTTCTATTTCTCTTGTTTTTCTGTCTTTTTCTTATTTTGTCTTTGCTTGTGCTTCTTTTACTTTGCATTTTGTGAAACACAAAGAAAAACATCTAAAATGTGAGCGAATTTGCAAGTTATCGAGTTGTTTTTATTTTCCGCGCTCAGGCTGACGTAAGTAACCGGAAGTGAGATTTCACCTCATTAGCAACGTGCGCGAGTGCGCGCATAAATCGGTTAATGGGCCCTTAAAAGGAGTTAAAGTCTGCATACGAACCAAGTTGCCCATGAGGCCGGTGCTTATCTCCAGTTTCTGTAGCATGAAGCCACTAATGTCTGATGTATTTACCGTGTTTTTAAATAAAGATGATGATGATGATGATGATGATGATGATGATGATGAGTACTTCTACTCCCCCGTAGATGGGATGCTAGTCCATTGCGGGGGTACCCCCAGCGATGGGTCACCTGACTCGCTTTTGAGTTTTAAGGGCTTAAATGACCATGGCGTGTTCAGCAATGATTGGCCGTTCGTTTGATCTATTACTAAGGCATCAACTGAAAAAGGTGTTTTCAGAAAGTCTTTCGTCTGGGTGATGCCTGTTTTTTAAATCGAAAACCTCTTTTGAGTAAAACGTCACTTCTTATTATAATCATGGGAGGCGCGGTGGCTTCATGGTTAGTGCGATCGCCTCCAGATCGAGCGTTCCGCGTTCGAGCCCTAGCCTGAACATTGTGCTGTGTTTTTGGGCAAGAGAATTTACTCTCACTGTGCCTCTCTCCACCTAGGTGGAGAGGGGCACTGTACTGAAAGGTACAGCTTTTGTACACATTAAAATACAACTTTTTGCTAAATTATAAAAAAATGGTTAGAAGGGTTCCGAGACACTTTAATTTTTCGAAAATTTAAGGTGGTTCTGAATCTCCCCCAAACCCGCCCCCCAAACCCCACAGTGTTTTTTAGCTTCGTGAAAGTTGAATCTTGGATTCTGATTAAAATTCCATAATAAAAATAGCGGTCACCGAAACCGATTTTGAGTTATAAGCACTTAAAGCTAAATTCAAGGTCTTTTGTACAGGTTATACCACTGCCATGGTAATTTGTTATGTCAAGAAAACGAGCATAACCGGTTCGCCAATGTTTGACACCATTTTGAAGCGTTAATTGAAAATTCAAATGTAGACTGAAAGCGTTAAAATGATGACGAGTGTCATTTCTTTCAGCTCTAGCTGTTTTGTGAGATTAACTTAAAGAAGAAACGATAACCAGACTTAAATTTACTGCACTATAGAAAGTTTCCTACATTGTTAAATCAAGATGGAAATATTTTCGAGCTGAGTTAAATTACAAAAATCTTATGCTCTTTAATCTTCAACCAATCTAATAAAACTAACCAAAGTTGCACAAATTCCCTTTAAGCTGTAAAAGTGGCTGCTACATTGTACAGACATGGACCAACGATGGTTATTTGGCACCATGCGATTATTACATTTGTTAACGCCAGTGTTCTGCGTTCTCTAGTTACCAGTACAATAGAACATAGGTTTTACAACTCTATTGACCAATCAGCACGCGCTTAGTATCTCAGTTATTTTTAAAACTCGATATAGAAACACAGAACTGGCACGAATTGTTGACGAAATGATGCCGAGAACAAAGGGAATTTACATTTTGATGATCAAAGTAAACAAGTAGCTATGTAGTTTCTGTTTTCCGTCTTGAAATTTTCTAAAAGAAAGAGAAAACATGTTCTCCTTGTTTCTATCGAGTTATAGAGACACTCGTGGAAGCTTGGGAGAACTCGAAAAAGCTGTGAGAACACTCGCCTTTCGGCTCGTATCCCCAAAGCAGTTCTCGTTCTCCCAAACTTCCCTTCTCCAATTTGATGTATGGACCCCCTGTACTCCTTGTGCGTAGCCTGTTTCAGGAAGCGGGCGAGCGAGCGAGAGAAAAACGAGGGCGAATAAGACGTCTTCGCTTGCCCCTGACTATTCGAGAGCCTGGAACAGGCTACTCTGTACGAAGTAAGAGAATGGCAGGGTTTGTGTCCCCTTGACTCAGAGGTCATACGCAGTTTATTACATTTATTGTTAAGCCTTATAACATTTATGGTTATTCAGTTTATTACGTTTATGGTCAGTGGATTTATTACATTTGTGGTTAAAAGTTATTACATTTAGGGTCAGTATTACATCAACGGTCGATTTTTGTTACATTTATGGGTGATACAGCCGTCAAGAAGCCAAAAGCAATATAACAACATGTTTTTCGGAATTTCCGGGCGAAAGGACAGCGTCGCGAGACATACTCCAGCAAATTTTCGCAAATTTCTTATCGGGAATTTCTGTTCCATTTATTTTCCTCCCTGAATTTGTGGTTGCATTGAATGGTTCACTTTTCGGAAATTCAACAATTTCCGGACTTTTTGGAACCTTTCCCGGGAAATTTTCGTACCATTTATCCCTGTTTCGAACTTTTCAGTTTCCTGCTTTGTTGTTCTTTTATTTGTTGCAGCTCAGAAGAATTATTAATTTGGAAATTTTCTTTGTTTTGCAAATACCGTAGCTTCATTTATCTGACCAAGAGGTCGCGCGAAAAAAATATCATCCAAAGTTTTTTGATTAAACTGCACATGTGAGACTTCTAGCTTGACAAAAGTTGAAATGTTGCCAATTGTATCTCGTGACTGGTAATGCTATCACAGTAAATAGACTTTGTCGATTTTTTTGGTGATGGTGATGATATGTGGGGTTTATTGTCTGAGTAAATCCAATTTCCTTTTTTTTTTTATTTTCCATGCTTCAGTTTCAAATTGTTGTGTAACACGAAGAACGTATGGTTGTAGGCTCGGAAAAAAATGTATAGTCACAAAATACGGTCAGACATTGCTTGTAGCTTAAATATCCCGATTATGTTAAAAAATACCACTATTTTACGTTGTTTTCAACTCAGTTAATAGAGGGGAATGGTTATGAAGCCCGGCAAACATCAAAGGAGCAAACAAAGATGCCAAGATTTATGTTGGAAGGTCCACGACCGTGCACTATCTTTTGTTTTGCGTTCATACACCTTGCATGAGTTACGTAACCAAAACGTTTCTATTGGTTAGTTTTTCGGTCAGTGGTAAACAACTATTGTGTTTTGTGCACGGTCAAGGCCAAAAAAGCGAACAAAAACATACAGCAAAGAACTTTGTCGAGTTTTATAACCATTCCCCTCTATTAGCTATGTTTTCAATAAGGACGTTCTACATAATTTGTCCATAGCAGTTCTATGTCATTATGGGCTAAAAGTTGTTTTCATGTCATATGTGCGAACTATTGAATTTCTTAATGAAAGGCTATGCAAGAGATTAAATATCAGAAACGCAGTTTTAATAGAAGATGCTTCAAATTGAGCAATATGCTTTTTATTAAGGATTTTCCCACCCAGATTGTTCACTGATATCAATCAATTTAACTTTTGTTTTACTTTAATTAAAAGTAAACTCGTTTGATCTGGGGAGACCAAGTATATCTGCAAAAGAAAGCACAAGGCAAATTTTAATATCATATGAAAACGTTATATCTTACACTGATGTATTACACGAACAATTTTGATAACGTCGACTTGACTTTGTCGCCTTTGGTAATATAATAGACATGCTTTAGTTGGCTAGAAGATAAAAAGTGAACAGGTGCAGGCATGTCGTGCGACAAAATCAGTATTCACTGCCCTCGCAAACTTTACCGTCTTATCTAACGCTTTAACCATCAAATGGAGGTAACAAACATCTTAACGCTTGTGAATGCTGGCCTTAATGCGCCCCTTGCCTCCACAAGTACAGTCAGTAATGCAGTTATTCTAACAGCCTTTTGGAGAACACCCGCTTTGCATACAGCCACCAACGTTATCGTTTTTGGCTTAGCCCTATCCGATCGTGGAGTCGGATTGATCTCTCAGCCACTAGGTATCTTCCTCTTGACAAATCTTATCAGGAAGGAGGCAGCACCGATATTTCAGATGTTTTCTGGATCACTCTCTGCTATTTCGCTACTGAAGATTACAGCGATCAGTGTGGAAAGGTGTCTCGCCCTCAAATTGCACCTGAGACATCAAGAAGTGGTAACTGTTAGACGAGTAGTTCATGTTCTCGTTTTGATTTGGGTATGTTCCATTGTGTCCACTTCCTCTTGTCTTTGATACTAGTCCATGGGCCAGGGCAGGTTCTCGGTACCACTCGGGGGGAGAAAATGCGAGTGATATCTGATGAAAGTTTATATGAAGGACTTTTCAAATTTATTTGATAGCAATCGTGAAAGAGTAGCTTTCAGTTTTGCCTACTTCTTTTTTTCAAAAATATTGCCTTGACATGGAAACGAGGTTCACATTAAAACAGTTACTTTAAATGCGTTCTTTATTTATAATATTAATAAATTACTACATTGTACAGTAAACAGGTTTTCTTAACATTTGTGGTTAAAAAATAAAATTTATAAGTTGATTTGAAAAAGAAAAACTTAAATAAAACCATGTAGCTCAAACTCGAAAAGCATCATGGGTAACGTCTAAGATGACGGTCTCGCTGCATGGTAAATACTTCAAAGTTCTTGCCAAATTTTCGCAGTTTGGACGCTTTTTATCAACTAATATAGAGAAACAGGGAACACTTAGTATTTTTATGCTCACTGAACAAAATGCTTACAAACATTCAAGAGTCTCTGTTAGACTCAAGGAAACTTGACTGCTATGTACAGTTTAAATTGTTGTTTTATTCCTAGGCCAGACAAAAGACCTGCTTTTAAAACTTGAGATTCGAGTCTTTGAAATATTTATTGAACGCGGTTACAATTAAAAGTCATGGGCCATTGCTTTATTCATTGGCAGAGAAATCCAAGGAAGGAGAAATTCCCCAAGTCATATATCACAGGAAATGCCGTAGTCTTTTTAGCATGAGGCGAGATTAGTTGGGGACCATTTTTCAAACAACGGCCGCGAAACAGATTTCGAAGTTTAATTTGGAAAGCGAAGGGCAAAGATCTCGTCGGCAAGAGCCAAGCACGAGCGGAACTTGCTCTAAAATGTACACTTTTTGCGAAAATAAGACTGCATGTACAAGAACACGCGATCCCTTTGACTCAGTAGGATGACTTATATTTAGATGCTTTAGAAAAGTTGCTATTGCTGCGGGTGATAGCAGGCTTATTGGCCTTGCCTGTCGTGATTTGGTAGCAGCTGAAGCGTGTTACCGTGGTCGGTGCTTTTGAGATTGTACCTGACCAGATAAAGCGAGCAAGTACACTGACTTGGAAAAAAGTGAACCGGACTCGGATGAAAACCATTTTTTTTGATATAGAGTCTCAAGCTTATGACAGACTGTTTGAGTTTATTTGATCAGATTTATTAAATCCCAGACTTATTTAGATGGTTGATCTGAGAGAGAAGCAGTAATCTCCATGCGATCAATGGACGCTACTGAAATATCCGAATCAACGAAAAAGACATTTCTGAAGAAAGTTAGAAAACGATCTCGGCGACTTGCGACAATTTGAAGATCTCGCGAACAACAATAAAGTTTTTCTTCTTTCCAAAAATTTTTCAAATGCTCAACTGGCCAGAGAGATAGTAACTTTATCTCAGCAATTCGACAACAGGGCTGACTCCATGTAAAGTCAAGGAAAATAGCAAGTTGGACTGTACATCTGTAATGTAGTTCTTTCAAATAATACTGAAATGGCATGGCCACCGAAATCTTCTGAACTATGTCAGAATGCAGTCAATCTCCCAGCAGAACTAGATGCCTTTCTTTATACTCGTCTAACTAGCAACTCAGAAATCCCAACGGAATATCCTCATCGCTACCGGTGCCTTGTTGGCAACTCTTTTGGGCAAGACATTATATACGGGATAACTGGAGGAAAACATTCCAAGCAAATGCTATTACCATACGCAGTAAAAACATTGCAAACCGCAATGTTGAGCTTATAGAGATGTTAAGCCGATGTGGGCATGGGATTGCCTACACGCAAATTGAGGAAATAAACACAGCACTTTGCCTACAAAAAATGGCCTCGACGCCTGATAATGATGTTCCTTTGCCGAAAAATATTCAAGCAACGGTTGCCTGGGATAATATTGATAGAACAGAAGAGACTCTTTCTGGCGCAGGAAGATCTCATCGAGTAAATGTTATTGCTGTTCAAGCCAAGCATTTTGGTCCCGGAACCTCCTTCCGCCCCTCTGGAACTGAGCAAGCTAGGACAAGGAAAAGAAACATTGATCCTCCAGTAATCTCGCTTGTACCTCCATATAACGCTGGTGATCGCACGACACGAAGAAGACATGAAATTGATGATGTCGATGCTGGAAGGAAGCTGGATCAATCCCTTTAAGGGAGAAAGGCAAGAACTAGTTGTCTATCTACCGGCAACCTCGCAACTGATTGAGAGAATGATCTGCATGCTTCCGGCAGAGGCTTTCGGAGGGACGGTTTATAAGACATTTTGTCATGACAGGCTTGAGTCTGACCTACGTAAGGTGAAATTGTGCGACAAAATTACGAACCTCAAAGTTAAACAAGAAGATGAAAGGACAAATATTGTCAAGCAAGGAAGTAATCATTAAAGCGGATCGTGCGCAGTTTTCTCAAATGGTCATTACTGCTGAGAACAGAACGTTGAAGATGAATGATGTACAGAACCACCCTCTCGGACCTTGCCCTTGGGCCCTTGACTCGGCTGATGCCGGGATTGCTGAAGAGAACCAGCAAATCATCACTTGCCAAGGAGCCAGCCAGAAGAACATGACAGCAGCAGATATGATTCCTCAGCCGTGTGGGCGAATTTTTGACGGAATGGTAATGGTCCAGGAGATAAGAGGCAACCAGACAACATTTGCTGAATTGGCTGACAGTATGATGTCCATGGTTTTGTATGAAGGACCAAACAGCTAGCATATCGACGTGGTCTTCGACGTTTACAGAAATAATTCAATCAAAAAACGCAAGAGAGAGAAAAGAGGCTCAGAAAGCGGTCATAAAGTCAGAAACTTCAAGGCAGACTACAAGATACATCAACGGCGGACATTCTTGTCCGATTCCAAGAATAAACCGCTCCTGAGCAAATTTATTTCAGAAAAGTGGCAAAATGAGAGGCACAGAGAGAGGTTCGCTTGAAAGACAATCTTCGTAACGACCGAGGATTACTGCTATGAACTCTCCTCCATCGGAGTAACAGCAAGGGAACAGCTAAGGTCGACGCACGAGGAAGCAGATACCAGAGTGTTTCTCCATGCAGCACATACAGAGCATTACGTCTAAAGCTTTTTTTATTATCACATGGTTATGGAGTCTGTAACGCCATTGGACTTTGTTGTAGGATATTCAGTGCCAAACAAGACAAAGTTGACTCGAAGCAGCTACCTCCCTGTGCAGATTGTTTCTGCTGTTTAAGGATGTACTCCTTGAGAGCAAACTACCAATTGCAAGCAGCTATTTGGAGAAGTTTACAGAGCTGCCCTCAAGTCCCTTCACCAGTTGGTCAAGGATGGGTCGAGGAGTACTGCAACTTATCCATCAAATGGATGAATGGCAAACCCTCCCCTGCAGTTCTTCTTGAGTTTCTCTCCTGTTTTTGTGCAAGATCATGCAAGCTGTCCACCTGTCCACCTGCCTTACAAATTGCCTTAAATGCACCGATATGTGCCGCCTTCGTGACTGCAACAATTAGGGACCTTAAGTAACGACGCCGGCGACGCCAGAGACGACGTCCAGTAAAAAATAGTTTTATATTTTACCTTCGAATTTCACAGCAGTATAGATTTGTTCGGTGTAACTATCTGTCCCAGAACTTACTCAAGCTAAATGTGTAATGCCAGTGTTGAATTCCAAATTAAAATACGAAACATTAGCCGCTGCCGTTCGCGCTCTCCAAAATACGCAGAACCTAGTCATTTCAAGTTGTCATTTTGAAGAGGACGGCAAAGAAATGTACAAAGATTTATAACGCACTTGCACAGCCATTGTTCTGATCGTTAAATCTCTTGTTTGGTAACGTTCTCGTAGCCGTTGCCGTCGTGGTTTGCTTAAGGTCTCTAATTGTTTTGCTCATTAAACCTTTTGTTTGGTGACGTTCTTGTTGCCGTCGTGGTTTTCTTAAACTCCCTAATAGTGCTGAGGAGGAGGAGATTCTTGATGAACAATGCTCTGATGATGAGGAGGTTCAGGAAAATTAAGGCATTTTAAATATCAATAGAAATAATCCGTTAAGCTAGATTAAGAAGATAGCGTTGAGGAAATTGTGAAACCTTTACTCCTCCTCGTAAATTATGCTTTCTTTTTATGGCAATATTTCTCAATTTCTTATAAATTTTTGGGCTTCTTCAACATAAGGGAGCTTTTCAAAAGTTTTTTCAATTACATAATGAGTGCTTTGAATCAAAAGGGAAAATGCTTTCAATTTTCAAACACTTTTGCCACATTCTGCTTTAGAATAATAGTGTTTTAACAGCGAAGATGGCGGATCCAAGATGGCGGATCCAAGATGGCCGACAGGTATTAATTGAGAACCACTGTCTTGGTAGCAATTGCATCGCACCAAATCATTAGTTGTGAATCACTTATTTTCTCCTGCTTTCGTTTGGTGAAAATCTTGCGAGATCAACGCATTAAAAAAATACTTAAAAATTCTTTTGTTGAAATTGAAATATTTTTCACTGTTGCCATGGAAACAAAATCCTTAAAGCTCGTGTAAGTTTTAACTAAGTGGTTTAAAAACTCATCTGGCAGTAATTTCCATCACTGTACTTATAAAGTACCCTTTACGTATGGTTATTGAACAGGGAAATACTACTTTTAAGCAGTCATTGCTTGTATCCTGATGATTCTGTAGAAATGAGTGACGTCACTTTGTCACGTAATAAGTCCTATTAAGCTACTCATTTAGCATTGCTATCATACGTAATATGAAACTAGAGTAATTGCAGTTTTCAAAAATATATGGTAGCATTACTCCCCCTGAGTGGTACCGAAATGTTATTTTTTGGGGTCCTGGCCCATGGACTATACGGTACTATTCTGTTTTACAAGGCCGCCTAACCTGTCATGCTGATAAACATCTTCGTTTATCAAAAACTTTATCGTGTTTGTCGCCTCCACCATGCAAGAATCCGAGATCAGGCGATGTTCCTAGATAAACAACTGCATCAAAGAGCTATCGCTGAAGTCCGATTCAGGAAATCTGTCAAAACGATATTTCTCATTTTACTAGCCTTGATTCTCTGTTATTTACCATACTGTTGTTTTACTTTGGTTATGATCACTGTTACAGGCGATTTCAAAAAGGGAGAAGGCTACGTAACGCTGCAAACACTGTACCTTTTCACTTGGACAACTGTATTTGCCAACTCCACTGTAAACCCAGTTTTGTTATATTTTCAACTCACAGAGCTTCGCTTGATTATCAAGGGTTTCTTAAAAAAATTGTGCGTATGTGGAAATGGAAGCAATGAGTCCGGAAGGACAAGAAACGTGAAAACTCCAATTTCATCGCCTGCGACTCGTGGCGCTCGATTCCCAAGAGATTAGCAAACACTCGAGGACAGGAACCCAGAAAAGCTCGCTCGAACACACGAGGGCACGAAGATACGAAGATACGAGCAGACAAACAAACGAAGATTCGTACAAACACAATTATGACGAACGATTTTATCGAATGACAGTTGAATCGGGTGCGTGTTGCTGTAAACTGAGTTGAAAGTTATTGAAACTGCTAAACAGAACCAAACAAAGGCAAGGCCTTGCAAACAACTGGGAATGCAATTAAAATGTAGTTAAAAGTTTTCCAACAGAAACAGATGCCTCGGCTTTAAAATAACGGTTTACCTCCACATGAGTTAACATTGAAAATACATATTTCATAGCAAAGGAACAAAGTCAGATTTAAGATTTGCTTTTTGATAAACATTTGTGACATAACAACGGTGTAAATTTATTACTATATTCGAAGTATAGCTATATAATTAAACTAAGTAAATAAAAATGAAATGAAAAAGGCAAAATAAGTTAAGATGAGGTATTTATATTCAAATTCAGACACACTGTGTTTATAAATGTCTAAGCCGACCCCACTCAGAGAATTTTTGTTAGTGAAGCAGATGTTTCTTTTTTGTTTTCTTTTACCAACAATCCTTACATCTTATCAGGAATACAAGCTTAAGTTAAAATGGAGTACAATCAAAATGCCCTAACATTTGATTTTACTTGTCAAATCCCAGTGCCGCTTAGTACACTTGGAAAACTTTTCCCAGTGCTTTCGTGAGGATTGCAAATTTGGTTTTCTCTTAAAATTTAATACTTTGCATTTAGAAGAATGTTTTCATAAGGAACGAAATTAGATTTAAATGAACTACAAGTGACAATGCTAGCAATTGCAGAATTAATTTGTATTGTCCTATTTGTAAAAGCGGAAAATGTTTAAACAATAACGTTGTGCAGTATGTTTAGAGATTTTGCTGCAAAGCGAACATGAAATATATTGCAAAACACACTGAGCGCGCATTCATAAATTTTTTGGAACTACCTTGTCTTAGGTTTCTCCTGATTTTGTTACAAAAGTGTTTTTGAAATAACTACTGAGTATAAACGTGAAAATGTAGTTAATAATTAATTCACATCCCCTTCAGTAGTGTTTTGTACAGAAAGAAAAGGTTTGACTAAAAACTAAAATAAACAAACGTTGAAGAAAAGCAATGAATATTATTGGTTAAGTATTTCCCTCAAGCCAAAATGTTTAGAACGCTTTTGTTATTGAATAAAGGCGACTTCCATATCCAACAAAGTTTCACACAGCACTCTTGAAGTCAATCAGCGAGAAGTTAATTTCCACTTTTGAACCGAGGGGCAACAAACATGGATGAAAGTGAAAGGAAACGATCTCGTCTTGAACAAGTGCGTGACTTCTGTGCCGATACCAGCGCGCACGGACTAAGTCGAGTCGCCGCAGCCAAGTCTTGGCCTGCTCGGTTATTCTGGATGGCAATATTTATTTCAGCATCAGTTATCTCCATCCATCAAATAAGCTTGAGTTTTGCAATGTACCTCAGATACCCAACAAAGACCGATTTTTCCATTATCATCAAAGAACAACTACGTTTTCCAGCGGTTACGGTTTGTAATATTAACCCTTTTAAGCAGTCAGAAATTGAGAAGACACCTTTCTGGCGAGACATGGCAAGTATTTTTTTTTAGGGAGGGGGACTATCTTTTCTATCATTATTTCTGTATTACAATTACATTATTTCTTGCAGTGAAGAACACTTTTGATATATTACTTTAAATTCGGAAGTTTTTCTGTACTTTTATTATCACTATTATTTCATGTTTACATGTTCTTTTCTTAAAATTATCGCCGTTCTCTTTTAGAATATATTTAAGGATCTTTAACAGCGAGAAAGAAGGAAAGAAAGAAAGAAAGAAAGAAAGAAAGAAAGGAAGGAAGAAAGGAAGAAAGAGAGAAAGAAAGAAAGAAAAAAACGTTGAAAATTTCCACCATACTTTTTAAGAGCCTAAAATTTAATAATACTTCTCGTTAACGCAGAAGTAATTTGGCCAAAACTACTACACACTTAGCAATTTCTAGATTGAACGTTTTGCAAATAAAGAAAAAGAAATTCTCTCTATAATCTTGATTAAAACGCTAGATTCTAGTATTCTTTCTCTTATTTTATGTAATGTCTTATTTCAATGTATTTTTCTGGGTAACGATTTTGCCAGGCAACGAAAACAACCACAGCCTTCAAATGGGGTCATTTTTTTCTGCGTTACAACATTGTTACATGCTGTTCTTGCAGTTATAGAACTCTTTTAAGTCTTTAATTTGAAATCGGTAGTTTTTCTCTTTTTTATCTTTATTGGTGCATTCTTCACATTGTTTATCTTTACATTATCACTCTTTTTCACTATATATTTCAAGATTTCTAACAACGTTGATAACTTCCAGTTATATGCTTTAAAAGACGAGAACTTTTCAAAATATCCCTATTGTTATAAGAGTAATTAGGCCAAAAATACTGCGCACTTACAATTTCTGGATAAACGTTCGCAAAATAAACACAACGTGTTTCTCTATAATCTTAATTTAAATGCTAAATTCAAATATTCGTTTCTAATTTTATTTAATGCCTTATTTGAATACATTTTGCGGGGTAACTAGTTTGCCTGATAACGGCCGGAAAACAACATTAACCGTCAAATGGAGTTATGCGACATTCGCCCACATCGGTTTAGCTTACTGTGTCGTATGGGAGAAGAGTGACATACAATCTAATACCTGCAACTGCAACTGCAAGTGTAAGAAAATGTAATGAATGTTTTGCTTTGCATAACAAAAAAACATTGAATTATTACTTTGCAAGGAAGTTCAAAGAAACAAAATGGAGTCTGAAAGTAGAACAATTGAGAAATACTTACAGGCCACTCCCTCTGCTTAGAGTAGAATAATATATTTTACTCAAATCTGTCTTGCAGCGTAATCCTACTTACCCTTGAAACATTATTGCGTTGAAAGATGCAAACATTTTGACCTGATAAGAAACAAGTAAAACGTCTTTAAGGGAATATCTTCTACCCTACATAAAACGTAAATACCCTAGTTTTTATTAATGTACAGTAGTGTAAATTTTTATGCCATAGCTTTAATTTCCATAACACGGAATTTTTTACATTCGTTGCAGATGAAAGATGAAGAAAACAGCACTGGTGAGTAAACTTCGTTATAGCCACTAAGGGGGGGGGGGGGGGGGGGCGGGGGGCTCTAGGAGTTTCCAAGGAAGGGGGGGAGGCGATGGTACCTTGATGTTGTGAGATCAATGGGGCAAGCCCCCAAAATGTTTCAATTTTAGACCTGGAACCTTATTTAAAACAGTTTAACCAAAAATACTAGAAATACCACATAGTAGAAATTACAATGAGGTAATAATCTATGTTTCTATGATGGTTTTTTTTTGTTTTATTTTTTTTACTTCTTCGAAAGGGGGGAGGGGGGGGAGGGTGGTAGCTAGCCACCCAATCTACTGCCCCCTAAATCCACCCCTGGATGTTTAATTTTGGAGGTTGGCCATTTCGTTCATATGGTGTGCTGCGTAAATTGTATTTTACTTATGATGGAGATTTTCTTAAGTAGGTAACAACAGAGATTCAATGAAACATCATCTACTCGTGAATATCATAAACAGTCACAAAGAAAATGCCTCAAAAATTGGACACCAAGCAGAAGAGCTGATTTTTGCTTGTACATTTCCTGGAAATCAGCAAAATCTCTCTTGTTCCCACAGGTGAGCGGTGTTGTTGCATCCCGAGAATCGGAAGAAATGTTTAAAGTAAATAGTTTTAAAAATACTTTAAAGTAATCGGTAGCCAAAGGAGTTTCTTTGGACCTTTTGTCGTTGGCGCGGATGGGGCCTTGGCCTAATTAAAAGACTGCTGGATTCTGGAACAAGAAGTCATTGCTTTGTGCACATGGACACGGCATTTAACATAACATAGCATAACCTAACGTAACGTAACGTAACTTAACGTAACGTAACAACATAACTAAACCTAACCTAACCTAACATAAGATAACATAACATAACATTACATTTTATATTCCTTTTGATTTTATACGCAAGTTACAAATTTCTCACAAAGGAACAATATTGTCTAACAAAAGACTAACTGGCTGCACACCTAATTTGTAATCTAAATTAGCCAACAAACATGCGAGGCACTGAAACGAAGTTAAGTTTTGTAGTTTTATTGATTATTTTCAGAAATTTTTCCCATTTTCTTGACCTGGTGTATGGAAACTGCTTCACGTTCAACGGCTCGAAAGCACGTGCAACTGAGCCTGGTCACAGACAAGGTTAGCTCTAAATATGTGACCATGATAAATATATTCTTAATAACCTTTGTTATTATTTAGTATAGAGCATTTCTTAATCAAGCATCAAAGTAAAGTACTTGTTTTCATTACAATCAAAGACAGGAATGATTCGATATGTATGGAATAATTTTAAAAGTGTCAGATAAAAGATTGCTAGCTTCCTGGCCTGGAATTTTCAATGCGACGTCATATCAACCATGAATGACGTCACAATTCGAATTTCCACTACTTTGGTCTGGCCATCTTCAATTTCAACTTCTTTTTATAAATATCAGCAGAACCCCAGGGTTAATTAGGAAAAAAATTGGAAAAATGAAACAAACAAGGACTGTAAAGATTTTGGAATCAAATTTTGCCTAAATTCCAAACTCTCGACAAAAACAGAAATTTGAGCTTCAATAGGGAAACGCCTCTTGAAAACATACCGTAAAATCCCGCGTTAGAAGCCCCTCCCGGTTAAAAGCCTCCGACCGAATATAAGCCCTTCTATTGGCTAACAAAGATGTTATTCCGGATATAAGTTCCACCCCCCCCCCCCCCGATATAAGCCCATCTAATGTATAAGTGCATTCCTTTAATTTTGCGTTTCTTTGCAAAGATCAAAAATAATCGAATGTTATAGGCTAATAGGGTAATAGTGTAAGAACAGGGCAATACAGTAATAGGGTAATTAGGTAATAGCTCTTAATGTCAGTCTCAGATACGTTTTATCTCGTCGTTCCGAAACATTTTTTTTATTCCGCTTTTATGCCCCCCGTTTATAAGCCCACCTAAAACCCCTTATGAAGTTATATAAGCCCGGGGCTTTAACGTGGGATTTTGCGGTAGTTACCATAGAGACGTCAAGTCAAGTGACTAATTAATTGGCATTTCAAGAAGTTCCCTGGTAATTTTAGGAAATGCTTACAATGCTTACATCTTAAATGCTGTTTAACTTAGAAAAGTTTAATCAGCGAGGCCACTTCGTGCTTCTATCCTCAGGCTAAATAGGGCTATAGACAGAAATGCGATAAATCTGTGTGTAGAGTTGTGTGTGTGTTTTTTTTAAGGTTTAAAGTTGATGTTGTTTATCGATGCCAATGAGTATTCTGGCGTGCTTGCTGACTCAGTTGGAGCGCTCATTACTATCCACTCACCCCATGTTAAACCTGTTATCGACGAAAACAGCATATTTGTTGCTCCTGGCTCTGCAGTCTCTGTGTCATTACATACGGTATGTTCTTAAGATATTACGTTGTCTGACTTAGAGATAATGTAATATTCTCACATGACACGTGGCTTATAAAAAATTGGCTTTTTACATGTGGCTTGAAAAAATGGATTGAAATAACGAATAATTTTGCGTTCATTATATTCGATTTTATAATTTTATGGTAAGGTCAGGGCATCGCGTTTGTATTTATATCTGTATTTTAATCCTCCACAGGCTTTATTAGGCGTTTTCAGCATCCTGGATATTGGGTAAAAAATTATCGCGATACAGGATAATATTTTTGGTACATGGGATACAAAGATCAGATAAAACGAGATATCTAGTAGGAGAATCTTTAATTGTTGTAATAGGAATTAACAGGATACGAGACATTTTTGCCAAACGAGGTACTCAAACACTGGGGCCTCGACAAGATTGGAATACAACAGTGTTAAAACAAAATGCAATGAAAGGAAAGAGGAAAGGGCAAGCCGGATATAGTAAACAATATATGTGCCTTTTAACTGAATACATTTATTTTAGGATAAAAAGTGCATAAGAGAGGAAAAAGTAAACACGTAGTAAATGAATAAACAAATAAATAACTGATGTTGCACGACTTTGTACTGAGCAAAACAATACTGGTAAAGTGCTCTTTTAATAAGTTTTCCTGAAAGGCGCGCTTAATACGTATACTAACATTATACGTATACGTATATTAATACGTAAAGCATCCAATAACAGTTGGGCGAAATTTCCTTATATATTTATTCTGAAAGAACTCCTATTTAGGGGTTGTAAGGTTGCTCTTGAAGTAGGGTCATTATGCTAAGATGCTAGAGGCAGGATGAAACTCGATGACTTTTTATCAATAAGTCATCAATGTTTTAAATTATGTGATTATTTTCTATCAATTGGGTGATCATTTTTGTATCGGTTTTGTCATCATTAGATGAGTTCGGTTACTTTATTGGTGAGCTTCTTACTGGCTCGAGATCAAGGAGTCTGGGTTCGAGTACTAAGCGGTGTGTTGTAAGTCAGTAGGCAAGATGCTTTAGTCTTCAAGGTACTGGGTGCGACTCCCGTTCGGAACTCAGAAAGTTTTCTCGTCCAGTGTTCGAAACAAACTAAATGAGTTACTTATTACTTATTACTTACTTATTTTCTCTCATAGGAAAACATATCTCTTTTGGGTCATCCTTACAACGCCGGGAACTGCACCGACGATATCAGCTACTCACAAACGGTGAGATTTGCTATTGCAATACAATTTAAATAAAGAAGGTAGCTTTTTAGGTTGTCGGACTTGCCCAGAATCTACCCCTGATATGGTCCTTTTTTTTTCTCACACAGGGCTGTACAAGAGCCTGCGTTGCACAGGAGATGAAAAGCAAATGCGGCTGCGCATCCATTGTCATGCGCCAACCACCCGTATGTGATTCATTCAATGAGAAACAAGGTAACACTCATGTTTCTACAAAAGACTGAAATGCTGAAAAAAGTGTTAAGTGGCTCTCTTTTACTTTTCGGCTTATGAAAAGACTTCTTTGAGCTCGGAAATGTCTGTAGACTTATTCGATTAAATTTCCAATGAAAATAAGGCTTTTCCTTTAAATAGCCAGTAATAGTACATGTAGTCATGAAACCCTTTCTTATAATTAACATTTCACAATATATTTAAAATTCTGTTTAGAAATTCTAGTTGTTAAACTTTTACCGAAGTTTCCTTCGAATTTTATTATCTGCGATAAAATGGTTTTGAAGTTATGAGGAAAAAAAAACAGCTAGCCAACCACAAAGGGCTCAGAAAAAAAGCAATGGACAGATCGAGACCTATTGTTATATCTATGAACTGGTGCCAAGGGCGGGAAACATTGCGTAATCTAACTGGCTTTACAGGTATTTTGACCAAAGTACAGAACTGAACCATGAATCAAAGTAATTTCTAAATATTAATGGATAACAACAACAGCGATCTTTTATTTAAACACGATTTTGTTTAAAGCAACCGGTTTGTTTGTGGAGTTGAGTATCTAGCTAAAATTTAAGAAGACGTAAATATGTATAGCAATAATAATAACTATATACGTATTTATTCACATTAATAAAATTTAAAATCCATTACATTTTTGCTTTGCGTTTGAATCGAGGCCACATTGAAGTCCAGTTGTTAAATAAAAGTGTCTTTTCCAGCTTTGGTGTAGAATTGCTTGAAATTATTACAGTATAGTACCTGGATGGATCACTTAGGAGTGCATTCTTGTCCCCAGAGGCCGCGCTCCTTTTGGTCAGCACCAAGAATCGCGACACAACACCGAAAGTCCGCGATTCACAGACTTCCCGTCACTCTACGCATGCTCAGAATCAAGTCCGACAAATCTGATTGGCTGAGAATACGAAACGGTTACTCTGCGCATGCTTAGAAAATTGGTCCTTCCCAGAGGTCGCGATTCTTGGTGCTGACCAAAAGGAGCGCGGCCTCTGGGGACAGGAATGTTAGGAGTGCATTTGAGATTTCTTTGAGCTGTCATTTCAGTCCAAGCTAAAGAACCTAAAAAAAATATTTGCAGCTAAATGCTTGGATGATGTTACACAAAAGCAAGACTTTCGAAATTGTTCTTGTGAACCTCGCTGCAAGTAAGTGTGCAACCTATTTGATTATTTAAGGCATAAATTTAGCCAAGCCTAAGAGCGGAGCTTCCCTAAAATACTAATCGTGTATTCGACCCAAAATACTCGAGCTGAAAGTTGATCAGTTAGGCAATGAGAATACAATGCAATGAGAAGGCTTTTAAATTTGTGGCAGCAATTAATGACGGTTATAGACAAAGAGCCAGGGGAAAGCTGATCCTTTGCGCCTTGTTGGTGGTTTAAAATTCAATACTTAACCATTTCTTTTCCTCTTTAGTGTTTTTGCAACCTAATTTACAACATCTATTATTTAAAATCACTTACTTAGTAAGTATTGCAGACAATAACCAAATGATTTTTCTTCAGCCGAGAGCATTACATCCAAACCGTGTCCAGTTCTACGTGGCCGTCCAAAGCACACCTAGTAAGTAAGTAAGCTATGGTGCACAGCACTCAGTTCTGTTAACTAGGAATTTTTCCTGTGGAGGGCCTATAAAATGATAGTTGTCGGGGCAAGTTTTATACTTTTGAAAGAATAAAGCGTTTAACCGGGGAGGAAGTTCGAGGTCTGATTTCTTCTAGTTGAAATCCACATGGGACAATGAATTCTTTGTTCATATTTACCTAAATACTTGTTAGAGGAATGAGCGTTTTATGAACTACTCCGATGACCGGACGCTATCGCTTGGTAGTACGCCCATTGGCCAGCTATCGCATGGTAATGCCCGAGCAAGATCGTACCACGTGATCAGTTTTGGCCAAAGTTTAGTGGTGATCTATAAAGGTAAACTGTCGTGTCGTGTCGTGTTATGTCGTGTCATGTCGTTTTACGTCACGTCATGTCATGCAATGTCATGTCATGTCGTGTCACGTCACGTCACGTCATGTCACGTCATACCATGTCATGTCACGTGACGATTTTTTATGTCGATTTTGGTTGTTTTCAGACCCAGTTGTCAAACCTACTGAAGAAGGTTAATATTGGAAACCTGATCAACGGGAGCTTGGAATCAGCCAGGTAACAGAACGTTTCCAGGAAATTGTGTATGTTTTTGATTATTTGAAAATTATTTATGCGGTCGAAGGCTCAAGGATTCCAGGATCGCAAATGACGCCATCTATATGTCTGTCCTCCAACTGATGATAAACAAGGACTAATCAAAATGTGCGAATTATTTGACTTTTATATAGAAAATTATTGCAGACTAACTTTGTGTATATAACAAATTCTTAAATTCTGTCAGGGAAAACATGGCTCAAGTCAATATCCATTTTGCTTCTATGCAAGTGAAAAATGTCCAGCAAGAAAAAGCCATAACGGTATGAACATTATTTGTTAAACGCTAGCATTTTATGTCTTTCCTTGTATTGATGATAATTTGCGCAAGATAAAGGTAGGGAGAAAGGTAAAGTTCGCATAACATCTCAATGGCATATCAGGCCAGTGCTTATCCTGGTTTCAGTAGCATATGGAAGCGACTAGAAATATTCCTACGACACCCTGGATGGGATGCTAGTCCACTACAAGGTTATCCCGCAGCATTAGATTCGCTGGTACTCATTTATACATCTGGGTGAAAAGAGGCACTGTGAGAGTAAAGTGTCTTAGCCAAGAACACAACATCATGTTCCCGCCAGGGCTCGAAGCCGAACCACTCGACTTCGAGTACAGCGAATAGTGAGGCCACCGCGCCTCCACAATTCGTTAGAACATTGTCAAAAAAGTTGTTTAACTTATTAATTTGCACTCTTATGATGATCACAATGATGGAAAGCTTCTAGTGAATACAGTTTTAATACTTTTTACCTAATTCTGTCCACATTGTAAAGGTAGCCTGTGGATCCATTCAATTTATCATCAATAACAGGACAGATGCATAAAACGCTGGCGTAAATCAGTTTTGTTAATTAGAGTACATTACTTGCAAAAAAAAATTTGGTTGTTTTATTTCGGACGTCTAATTTTCGTACACTTGTTATCTCATTTCGGAAAACAATTTCGGACTAGTAGCTAAAGTAGATATGTTTAAGGGTACAAAACAGGACTTAGACTGGAACATCAAAAGATGATAGTTTTACTACACTCTCAAGGTTTTACGAATATACACCGATGAAAAAATGACACAAATTCTATCATACCGTTACGTATGTCAAGTAGTTTATCAATTAGAATTCGCTCCATACAGCCCGGCATATAGGAAACTAAGGGCTTTGGAGCAACTTCAAAATTTTATGCATTACTGTAAATATTTCGGACGCTTAAAATTTCGGACGGTCTAAAATTTTTTGCAAGTAATGTAACCAAGTTAAATAAAGTTGAAATTAAAGAAAATATTTTACGATTAAAGAATTCTTCTAGGAAAGTAGACAGTAACGCTATAAGCAAAAGTGATGACGAGGGATTATTCAGGACAGTACTTGTTTCAATACTTGGAATTTGTTATATGATTGTGTCTTACAAGGACTGGGAACTACCGAATTCACGAATTTGATTGGCTGAAATCGATACTGAAAGCAGTTTAGATTTTCCCATCTAGACCGGTAATGTTTTGCAGTGAAAAAGTTGCAAACTAAAATGCAAAAATATGGACTATTTCTTCTAACAGGATTTATTTATCGAAGTGCCAAAAAGCCTCATGAGAATAAAAAGTATTAAGTTCAGCTCATTGCCGTTCGCAAGCAAAATGTCAGTTACCTACAAACCAGTTACATCAAACGAATTAAATTGTTCTTGTTTGTCATATAATAAACATCTTATTAACCGAGCTTAGTCGGTCTGTATGGGAGAATCTTGACCTCGGTCGTTTGTACTGACCTCACTGTGTTCGGTCTGTACTCATGACCTCGGTCAATATTCTCCCATACAGACCTCCTGCTCGGTTAATAAGAGCTGAATATAGTAATCTGATTGGCTCAATTTTAATTAGTTATTCGATATTCTCCCTCTGAAATAACTTACTCGAGTAATAATAAATATAAGCCCTGAAAGTCGCATAACTGTAAAGAAATATATCTTCAAAAGATCTCGTGGCATGAAGTCATGTCCTTCAGGGAGGCGTGGTTGAATGCATTTTCGAAGCATACTGTCCCTCTCCATCCCTCCATTGGCTCCCATTACGGAAACAGCTCGGTTTTAAATATTAATTAAATATTAATTTAAGAAATCTTGGAAAGGTGGAATACGTGTTAAGGTTATCGCAGGTTGAATTTTCATTGAAGTGAATTTTTAACGTGTTTTGTAATTGTGAGCATAAACTGTAAATTTATGACGTTCAGGCTAGCTTTATTTTTTGACGTATTGAGCGAACTTCATCATCTAATGGAAAATCGCGCTATATATATTTTTTAATATTTCATATTATCACAAATGTAATACCATTATTGTTGGTTTGAAAAAATGCAATGAAATTATCAAACTTTTCTCCATTCTCAGGGCGAGACCCTGTTGGGAGATATCGGAGGACAACTTGGTCTGTTTGTAGGAATCTCGTTTATAACTCTTGTAGAGTTCCTTGAACTGCTATTGTGCCTTATTCTGCCAAGAAAGAAGACAACACCCAATCGAGTAACGGCTTTCCATGTAAACGAGGGATAAGGTGCTGGTGGAAAATATTACGTCGATAATTACCATTTTCGTGTTCTCGGAATTGGACTGAAACTAGCTTGCAATGGAGTCGAGGCTCATCCGGGGGGAGTATCATTTAAAAGAGATGGACCCTTTGCATTAAAAGAGACTGCCTCAGTTGCAAGCTAGCTCCAGTCCAGCATCGAAAATACGAATATGCTCTATGCTTCTTTGAACAGCAGCATAGCTTTACAAGTTGCTCGGAATCAAATAAGAGAAGAAATCGGAGACACATAACAACCGCTGAGGACTTTTGTTTCGAAAAAAATATACGTCACATCTTACAACAAATGACATTCTATGTATTGGTTAGCGATGTGATGTAAGTAAAGTAAGTAACTGACTTTTAGTAAGCACTTATATTGTAAAATTATTGCAAGTAATGTACCTTAAGAATTGTAAAGCATGCAGTGTATTGGATTATAATTGCCTGGAAATTTTGTTTCTTTGAACGGAAGTACAGTTTTACTTATGGCTCAGGATTCAAATAACAAATAATGGTAATTTCTCCACTTGGAGACCCAGAACAACCAATGTGGACTTTACTTTTGAAAAACAAAATGTCACATCTTGGTACAAACGCCATTTAGGAACTAACAATCAACAAGATGAATCTCGTACTCTTGAATGCTAGCGCAATTTTTTTTTTTGCGTGAGCGAAATTAATTGCACATGCACAACATTGAGAGATTTCCCTCGAGCTAAACTTCGGCTGCAGGAACTGAAATATATGGATGGTCGTTTTCTCCTAAACGATCATTGTGACCCCGCATGACGTACGGTTGACAGCAATATTATATCGCGTTTGAAGGAAAAGCTAAAAATTCTGATTTGAGAATTTTAATAATTTGAGATCTGAGAATTTTAATTTGAATGCTGGGTATGTGCAACAGCTAATTCTTTGATTTTGTTCATGAAAATAATTCTTTATCAATTAAAGAAAAAAGTTTGTAATGTACGATACTGTTTTTTTTTTTACAGTCAAAATACTCAGACCTTTTAGCCTGATGTTGCACATTTCTTATAGATTACATTGGTTCTAATATGATGATGTTATACTTCAATTATAGCCGTTATCTGCATGTAAAACACTATAATTATTGACCTGGGTTCCTAATAAAAACCCACCAGATATAGTCGGTGGGTGTGGTGACCTGATATTTTGTTATATATTTGTAATATACGTAACATGATTACCAGAAGAACTAAGGTTTTATTTCTACCCTATTTTCCGATGAATTGCTCTAGAAAATTCTGGTTGTAGCTTTGCCCAAATAATTTTCATGCGCTATTTTGATACTCCTCATTACATTTTATACACGTTGAATTAGCCCAAATACGGAGTTATGTTACAGTTATTATGTTTTGTTATTCTTAGCTGCTATCTATTTGTAAAACAGCATAATTATTTAAACCTTACTTAACCGGGTTTTTCGATTCTGTTTGGTCAAAGTTAGTGTTTATATATAGATAACAATACTGACTTATCTACCTGAAAATTACAAATAAGTCTCCAATTCATGGACAGTATTCGTGATGTATATACAGTATGCTATAAATAAAGGCAAGCGCTCGCAATTATCTTTATGAATGAAGGAACAGAAATTCAAACTACAATAGAGTCTAAGCCAGGACTCAGGAAAACGTCCAGAGAAAATGACGTTATATTTTACCTACAAATCTCGTCCAAGGTCAAGAGCCCAAAGTCCGCGAATCTTTTGGTCAGCATCAAGACGGAGTCGAGACCTTTGATCGAAATTGGAAGGTGACCGAGCATTGGCATAGCGGTTACTCTCTCTACGAATGTTCAGAAACCACCATTAAACTAGACGTCAATCATAAAGTCAAAACATGAGCAGGATTTTTTAGCTCCAGGTTTTGAGCGTCGGGGATTTAGTCACCGCTGACCGAGGACCCGTGGGTTCTGGGACGAGATGAAACTCGTTCCCAGAGTCTTCGTTTCCCTTGACCAGCGGTCGGAAAACGAGAGCTCTGGGAGTAACCATTTCAGGCGTGCGCCATAGATGTAGACTGCACAGTGAAACCGGATGGGCAGAATTCGGTTATTTCAAAATGGTTGCTCCCAGAGCTCTCGTTTTCCGACCGCTGTTCAAGGGGAACGGAGACTCTGGGAACGAGACTGGGACCAGATTGGCAGAGAACAGCAAAGAACTGTAAGGAGACGACGACGCATGTGCAAACCTTTCTACTGAGGTGGGGAAGATTAGAACACCCATAACCAAAACCCTAAGATCCCTTGAAACCGTCATGATATTTGAACAAACGGTGTTGTGAAACTTTGTTCCGAGAAATAGCCAGCGCTTAAAATGTCAGTCAAACTTCAATTTGTTTACAATGTAAAAGTAATTGACGTCTAATTGAGTCTCGAACGGTGTGTTACACAGCCGCCCCAAACTACAGCGCGTTTTAAGAACAGTTTATGTACACTTTCATGCAGAAGAGTATGCACAGCTGACATTTTTGAAGCAGAGAGGACAGTAGCGACTGTTACTGCCATGAATGGAATTTAGCTTAAGAGAAAAAGACAAAGTAAAAGTCAGAAAGCCAAATCAGGTCTGCTTAAGTATTTCACGTTTTCCTGTGATATGGGCATTGAACTGAACGCAATTCTCAGTCGCTGTTGCACGAAAACCGAAAACATGCCATATGCCAGAGTAGTAGATTTGGAACAATTTATTTCTCTTTAACAAAGAATGTTATCCTAGCTCTAAAAGACTGTTTGATATCAGCCCCAAGCGACGCAGTGACGTGCATGCACCATATTTGAATCGATATTTTGTTTTAGTTACCCAAATATATTCAAACTTGCTAAAAACAAAACTGTCCATGAATTTCGCTGTTTTCCTTCTGCGAATATTATGCACTTAATGACTGACCCCAAGGAAAAAAGGGAGTTTCGTTTCCCTTAAATCCTCAATGTTCCCTATAAAACCAAAACCTCAGGAGGATAGGTAATTTTCATGACTACGTCACATGAAAACCGGCATTTTGAGGAAAAAGATGAAATGAGTTTCGAAAAAAGAATGATCATAACTTTGTCAATTGTGAAAATTTGCCATAAATCTCTGGTCTTGTCTGATAATCGTGCACTCCATGGAAAAACACGGCCCGGGTTATTCGAAAATGGACTAAAACAAATCGGGTTTTTTGGTATTTCATTTTCATTTGTTTCATTGCTAATGTTTAAAAAAATATTTTTTTTTTACGTCGAAAATGGAGAAAAAATATTAACAAGTTACCTCAATGACCGGGAGGGAAACTTTTGCGAAAGCGAAGGGACCTTTCCCATCATGCCATCGTGTCGCTCTAGACATTGATTGATTTCAAGAGGGAAACATTATCATCGTATTTGCGACATGAAAAACACGCTTAAGAGTGAAATGCGCGTGGGTTGAGTGTTTCAATCGGCCATTACAAGGTATCATGCGACGAAACAACCCCTTAGGTAAATGTTTTTCGGAAAAAAAAAAATTATGAACTGATTTTTTTCTGGTTCAGGGAAATAGCTAATTTATTTGACGAAAAATGTTGGCTGTTGAAATATTTATGATGGAAATTTGCTTTACAATTTTTTATTTTTATTTTTAGTTACCTGGGAAACCTTGCATATTGATTTAACCACCCTTTTTAATAAAATAAAATATACTCTATAAGGAAATATATTTTTGCCCGAGACGGTTTAAAATGACGTTTGATTGATTTTTCTTGACGCTTAACAGCTGTATGTTAAATAAGCTGTCTTCGTTTGTTGGAACATTTGTCTATCCAAAATTACTTTCAATTTCTCTCTCGTATACGTAATTGTCTTAAAAACAAAACATACCACACTTGCCACTCTCGATTTTTTTTTAGAAAATGTCGAGCTTACTGGATGCATTTTATGTTTGAAAATACCTTATTTTCAAAGGTAAGTACAATGCTACTTATTCTTAAATCCAAGTGCGTTATTACATTCGCAAAGCAAAACATATTGATCTTGTTCCTGATGGGTCCTGAAGATCATTTTACAGTTGTAATATTTTCTGATCTCAATTCACAAATCCATATTTCTTCTTCTTTTTATTTTCATTTGTTAAAAGTCAGAATCTAAATAGCTTGGAGTGAGAGACCACGAAATCATTAAATTTTTATCTTGGAAGGACGACTGGCTCTATTTGCCACAGACGGATATGTAAAATTTTGCGAAAGCACCTGAACCAATAAAAAAACCTTTGGCATGCCTGCCGATTTTCAATTTCATTAATTTCGCTCAAAATTCAGTTTTCTTCTAGTTTAACGACTTCAACTTATTACTGTGTACACTAGCTGCTATCTGTTCTCGCATTACTTTAGTGCGATACACTTTGCTTCTCGAGGACGACAGAAATCATTTATTCTCGCTTTTGAATGTTGACTTGATTTGTTGTTTGTTTTATGTCGAGCAAAAACTACAGGCCACAAGACATGGACTATGTATCAACTAATGAAAGCTTACAGTAATTTCCGAGCAAAAACTTTTCATTTTTGATCTAAAATAACGTTAAAAACAAAGATATTTATTTTTCACATCGATCAGCAGATGAAGTTTATAAGTTTTCACGGAACATGTCTTCGTTAGGTAAATTCTGTATTTCATTTTGTAGTTTCAGTAGGTGCTTTAGATCTGGTAAATATTTCATTTGTTCCTCTTCTGTCGTTCGTCTACTGAATCACTGGCTTTTAAATAATCGCTTTAAGATGTTCTCAGTTTTAAATTTTACTGTCTTAAGATAAAGGAAGGACTCGTTTTTTAATTCTTTACTATTGGCTTTCTCTAAGTTAATTACGATACTCGATTTGGACAAAATGCAATGAAAATCAGCCCTTCAGTATAGCATTTCACCGATCCTTGATATTTTCTAGTAGATTATATGAACCTTGAGTGTTACATCGTGCATGTATGAAGACGTACAGCACAGTAAAAATAGAATATTTTTAACAAAGTTTGTGCGTTCAAGGAACTAAATTTGAGCACGTGATAAGTAATTATATCATATCATTCATCTATGAAAATTTGCAAACTTTACTTAACATCAGCAAGTCGGCAAGTCGGCAAGTCGCATAGTCATCAAGAAACATTTTCAAAAGGAAATTGTTTTCACTTTTGATCGACTTTTCTTAGCTTCAATTAAGTGCTGCGCAACTGACTGATATATCTGCAGAAAACAGTTTTATTTTTGTAAAATTTAAAATCGTTCTGTAGCTAAAAAATGTTTTTAAAACTCAACCTTTCGACAGCCTAAGCTGCAGTCTGCAACAAGTGGAATGATGAAAGAGGCGCTAAAATATGTGTAGTGTACGTAGAACATAATACGGTTTTGTAAATTAATTACTAGATTGGATAAAACTTCCCCCAAAGCAATAGCAGCACTTTTCACTGTCTCTTTTAGGAGATATAATTGCACATTTGGCGCCATTGAAAAGGATTCATGCCTTTTACATCCTTATAGCAGGTGTAGATATTCTGTAATCTGCCTCGTTGACTAAAACTTGATATTTAACGCTTTGGCAGTGTCTGTGAAGCCAAAAATCGAATAAAGTATAAAATAACCCGTTTTTATAAACCTATAGGCTTATTTGCTGTATTAAAATAGCATATGGGCTTTGACGATGTTTTTTATGCTAGTGTTGGAAACACTTGTGATGTATTTTAGCCGCAAGTCAAATAGTGATAAAAAGAAACAGCGCCTGTTCAATTTAGGTTTATTTGTCAATACCTAAAACATGCATTACAAAAAAACCCTGGAGACCTTTTCAGAAACCAAAATAGCGTTGTGAAATGACATATGACTGTTCTGTAAACCATTGTAATTTCTTTTCTACCACTAAGGTTCACCATTAAGCTTCATGGATATCATGTTACTGTCATTCAATAGACTAAATGTAGGACACTAGTTTTAAAAAAAAAATTATAACCTTTCATTGAAGATTTCTTTTTTTTTTTTGAATAACGAGAATTCTAAATTCAGTGGAGAAGAAAATCTCTTGTACCTCTCTTATGCCACATGTGGAGAACAAAACTGTATTCCGCTGGGAAAATAATTTAACACAGCTAGACCGACTCTCTCCACTTGTTAGAAAATTTTAATTAAAACGAAGTTCCTTGCGTGAATCATTAATCAATATTTTGAAGGTAAATTAAAAGTTAAATACAAATTTTTCTTATTTTTAGAATTCCTAAGAGCACTACGGCTAGTTAAACCGAACTTAGACATAAACTTTTGCCTTTTTCCTCTTGCTTTCTATCGTGTTTGCATTCGTTCAGCGATCTGAGAGAAAATTGGAGTTGATCGTAGTCCGGAGAAACGAAAATTGAGAAAATTGAGAAAATTTTAATTGACAACCGACATTTACAAAACAACTTCCTGCCTCTCTGAGCACGCAGAAAACAATTCATTTGCAGCTGTTTGCAAATTATTTGAATTTTTTGAGCCTGGGTCAAGACGGAAACAAATTTATGGTTTCCAAGCCTTAGCGAAGCCTAATCTATCCGCTTTCTGTAATACAATCAGGGTCTTCACATTAAAGCTTCGTGGAAAAATAAAACTATTTGTAAATTTTCATTATCAACCCTTAAAAAGTGTCGGTGCGAAGGAAAAAGTTTGATGACAAATTATTCATTTGATTGCTGGCGGCTTTAAGGCGTTTAATTTATACCCCAATATTTCCGTCTCTCCAGGATGTCTTATCTAAATTGGTATAAATGTACTAGCGCTCTATCACGAATGCAGTTCTCTGATTAGCTACGCTACTCACTATCTATTCTGTCGTAGATAGTGAGTAGTCTGGCTGTGTGCCGTTATGAAAACCGATAAAATGGCTCGACAAAATTTAAAACCGATAAAGAAAGCAAATTATAACTAAAAAAGAGAAAATTACTGCAAGAACGTTAACAATTCTCTCATAAGAAGCAACTAAATTTGGAATTTGAAAAACATCGCTGTCGCACCATACCAAATGTTTTCAAGATACATTTTAGGAAAACCAACGAGGTTTTGGAGTCAGAAATAGTTTGGTGAAGGTTAATGTAATAAATGATTAATCATGCAATGTCACGCAAATATTTTGGCTCGAATTGAGTCTGATTAGGCTCGAGGAGAAGTTCTTATTTCTCTAATTAGAAACATTTCGCGCCCTAAACAATAAAACCTTTTCTTTAGTTTAGTTTAGTTTCATTAAAAATATATTAGCAACAGCAAAAAAAGTAAATTCGGAATTTCTGGTGGTTTGTATTATATATTAGTAAAGAAAGGTTATCTTTTCCTCCTAAGGGTCTGCGCACAATTATCAGGCATTAGCCTAAATGAAAATGCAAATTACTGAAATTTGACAGAAGATTAATAGATACGTTTTGTTTTTGTTTTTGTTTTTTTTGCCTTTCAGATGAGAGCCATACATAATTATGCTTCGACATAATAAAATGAAACTAGTGGACTGCTGAGAAAGATGTGAATTAATAATGGCTGTTTTCCGTAATTTCACGCTTGTTTTTTGCCTGTGTGCAGTTAATTTTCCCAAAATATGCACCCAGAGACCGTTTGACAGAGTTTTCAAACAAGGTGACGCAATTATAGGAAGTCTCCTTGCTGTGCACACGGAGAACTCCGAAGACGGTTGCAGAAACGTGTTTCTCCCAGGTATTAATCGTGTCGAAGCTGCTGTTTACACCATTGAACAAATCAATAAAAATGCAGAAATTCTTCCAAACGTTCAACTTGGCTATGATATACGCGACTACTGCATGGACAGAACAAAAGCTATGGAGTATTCGTACGACTTTAGCACTCACATCCACTTCTTGGATGTCGATGGAGACTTTGGCGACCAAAACATCACCTCCAGCGCTTGCCTGCAATGTTCCATCTCCAAGGACAACGCTACCTTCCCAATTGCAGCCTTGGTAGGACCTTATGGTTCACGGAACTCTCTCCAAGTTGCTGGTCTACTTCAGGTCGTCAACATCCCAGCTATAAGTCCATCGGCGACAAGCGAGGAACTAAGCTGGTCGTTTTATAGAAAGTTTCTGCGAACGGTGCCATCTGATAATTTTCAAGCAAGGGCTATGGCTGATCTTATTGACTACTTTAAATGGAAATACGTTGCGGTTATTGCAGTGGAACACTCGTATGGACTGTACGGTTTTCGAGCCCTAGAGCAAGAGTCTCTTCAAAGAGGAACTTTCTGTATCGGGCTGGTGGAGTACATTACACCAACACGCTACGAAAGCCGATTGAAACCAATTGTTGAAAAACTTAAAAGAGCGGAAAATATCAAGGTAATTATTTTGTGGATCGGGTCAACCATCGCTACAGACCTGGCTAGAGAGGCACACAGACAGAATTTAAAAGAAAGAATTTGGATCATGAGCGATTCCTTAGCGACGAAAACTCCAGAATATCTTGGAAGTGACTTAATGAGTCTTGGGATTTATTTGGGAATTCAGCCAAAGCAGTTTAACGACGCGAACTATGAGGATTATTTAAAAAATCTTACACCGAAAATAACTGATAACAGGCTCGATTCCAATGATTGGTTCGATTTCTTGTGGAGAGAGGAGTTCAATTGTTCGGCAAAGAATAACACTCCAGGGTACAAACAATGTCCAGATGGTTTAACAATTTCAAATGAAGTATATTTCAAGATGTCTGATGATTTCATTCCTTATCAAATTGACGCTACATACGCTATTGCGCATGCGCTGGACATGATTTACAAGTGCAGAGAACCATTCGGTTTGTTGGTTGGCGGGGCTTGCCCTAAAACATACCCGTTTGTAAGCTCGGCCGACGTCTACTTGTACCTTCGTAACGTGAGCTTTGTTGGAATAACAGGCCGCATCGAATTTGACGAAAATGGCGACCCTCTTCAAGCGCTGTATGACTTTGTCAGCTTTCAAAGAAATCTTGATGATACAACAGGGAATGATAAATATGTAAAAGTGAAAATAGGAAATTGGGATGCAAATGGGAGTCCGGAGATTAAGATTGACCCAAGCGCTATCCAATGGAGTTATGAAAACATAACAGTCGATAATGGTACATCCGGAATTCCTAAATCAGTGTGTCTGGAGGAGTGTCCGCCGGGGACAAGGCAAACGCCGACAATTTCGTGTTGCTGGCAATGTATTGAGTGCCCCCACGGAGCAGTAAACTCCCAAAAAGGCTCAACAAACTGCACGAAATGTTCTGTGACGCAAAAATCGAACGAGAATAAAACAGCGTGTGTGGAACTTCCAATTGAAAATCTACAATGGAGGAGCACAACTGGAATAATTCTAGCTATTTTCACATTTGCAGGTTTTGTTTCGACTTCTTTCACGATTCTTGTTTTCATCCGTCATTTTCAAAGTCCCATTGTAAAAGCAGCAAATCGCGAATTGAGCTTCTCGCTGTTAATTGTCATCACCTCTGGTTTTATTTTGCCATTGATAACAATCTCCCAACCTTCTCCAGCCATCTGCGCTGTGATCGAGCCCTGGCGTTATATAACATCGTCACTAAGTGTCTCCATCTTGTTGGTCAAGACCATGAAACTGCTGCGGGCTTTTCAAATTACTTACGTTGCAAAATGGCTGAAAAAGGTCAGTGCGAGCACGGGTGGACAATTTGCGTCTGTTATCTTGCTCAACTTAATCGAAGTCATTTTGGCAATCTTGTGGGGTACACTAGACTCGCCTGGCACCAAAACCGACATCGAGAAAGGAAAGTACATCCTATTTACATGCAGTCCTTATAACACCATAGTCGGTCTGATGTTAGAGATTGCCATGCTGTCTTACCTAATATTTTTATCTCTTCTCTGTGCGTCCTATGCCTTTAAAGCTCGGACGCTGCCAGAGAACTTTAACGAAGCTCGATACATTGGGTTTGCAATGTATATTCTCCTTCTCTCGTGGATCGCCTTCTACCCTGTTCAAACGTCCTTAGAGGGCTGGTATGTGGCTGTAGTGTCATGCACTACAGCTCTTGTGAGCTCGTATGGTTTGTTAGCGTGCATGTTCGCTCCAAAGGTTTATGTTATTCTTCGCCACCCGGAGCAAAACACTGCGCAGTTTATGAGACATGAGCTACGAACAGCCAATAGCATTGTGCCAGTGAATCCTTCATACCGTGTCTCAGAGAAGACGTCCGTAGAGGATTCAAGCAACACGAAATCATAAAAGTGATACAAAGACAACCACAGCCCCATCCGCATCAATGGAGTTGCAGTCGTGTATGGCTACGTTCCCTTCTTAGGACTCATAGGCATGGCATAGTGAAAGGGAACGGGCAAAAGTTGAGATGACTGCAAGCATGTGGATCAAAGCATTTTACTACAGCGGCAACTTCAAATGGCTTGTCAAATTAAATCCACTAGTCACACGAAAGAGTTGATAGAACATACTTCTTCCTGTGTTCAATAATTCAATCATAAATGGAATATTCTAAAACACATAGCGAGGTTATTAACTGTAACACCCAGTTCATCGATGCTCTTAATTAGAGCGGTTTTCAATGAGTGTCGAAAGTAATCAGGCAATTACTTTGGTTTTGGTTTTGGTTTTATTGTGGTTTGAGATCGGCTGAGTAGCCTAATTGGTAAGTAAATGGTTGGGTTTTGGTTTTACGGCACTCAATTGAAAACCGCTCTAGTGGCGCTTATTGCGTTTCCACAAAAAGTAAAGGTTTTAAAATATGTCTCGCGCTGTTGAAGAACTGTGGTACCAAACATGAACCTATATGTACTACACTGAGTAGAGTCCAAAAGAAAAAAAACTGTCAAGGTGGGATTACAACGTGAAAATCAATAAAGAGAAAAAGAGAAAGATAAATAGCAATCCTGTTAAATTCAACAATTCAGTTCAAAAATTCCTCAAAACAGCTTCAAAGTCTGTGTTTCGCACCGATTTCATAGCTGAAACTATACGATTTGTGACATATCGATTTTCCTTGAAACCATCGTTGAGGGAATTGTAACATTAACCGTGACAGAGATTTCTAACAATTACTCTTTCGATTCCTTGTAATTTAAGAAGTTTTTTATGTTCCTCGCAATGACATCTATTGTTTAGGTTCTTCGGGTTGTAAAACAATGAACAGTGAGGTACACGAAATGGCAAATAACTATTTGACACATACCCATGCCCCGGTCACAAAGGTCGGCCTTGTTAGCTGTAAATATATCATATGATACTATCACCAGTTTCGTTCTGTTACTCTCTCAATTCTTGCCATCGAAAGTCTAAACGGATCTATCTCTGTTGCTCGTCTGTTTGCTTCTTAAAAACCAATAAAATCTCTTCCGAAATTCATCAGTAGCTTAAGATTCCAAAACTCGATTTATTCTTTATTAATAAAGCTTGGCCGAAAGTCACTTCGCTCTAAAGCACCCTTTCTTTGAGTTGCAGCACAGTGTTTAAATATTAACAAGGTCAGAACACCCTATACAAATCAACACAGAAAAAGAAAGTCGTATTTTGTCTACGTCAAGATCACATCCTCGCTAAAAAAGAAATCAATGCATGCGAGAAATATCTGTTTGATATCGCATTCTTCCGAAATAGAAGCTTTGTTTTCTATGGGGAATCTCATAAACGAAAAGAGAATGCAAAATTGGCCTATATGGTGCTCTAACTTTCAGGCCAGCAAACTCATTCATTGGGTTTGTTCACTCTAAATGGGGTTACAGGTAAAACAACAGGTAACTAAGCTAGTTTTGTTTACATAAGACAACCTTGGCGACCTTTCACAATAAATATTTGACATTCGCTGAGCTTGTGGCCCGACCGGGCCATTGTTGAATAAATAATCAGGTCGAATTGAATTCAGCTAGCAGTTATTCACCCGGCTTTCAAATCAATGCTTAGTACATACACATACGGTCGTTCTCTCAACGCAACGCAACATGACGGCCTGTACTGATTCAACCATCGTTGATCTTCCCAAAATTAAGTCAGAGGACAAACTCGACTGTGCCGTGTGCGGGGACAAATCCACGGGGAAACATTATGGAGTGAGCACATGCGAAGGTTGTAAAAGTTTCTTCAAACGCACGGTTCGTAACAGCACTTCGTACACGTGCCGAGGAAATAACAATTGTACAGTGGACCGGGATAATCGGAGCCGCTGCCCGTCTTGTCGATTTCAAAAATGTCTCAACACAGGAATGAAAAAGGAAGGTAACCGTACTCAAAGTGTTTTTGAAATATTTTAAAACGTCTTCTATGCGATTCACACAATATTTATGTTTTGAGAAAAGCTTCTTATCATAAAATATTTGTACTTTTAAAGTTTTGCTTTTTGGACTACGCGTTATTTCATCGATAGGTTAAAAGCTTTAACTTCCAATGTAAAGCTTAAGCAAACGTACCGATTATATTCACACAATCGTGACTACTACTTTCAACAACCCAAACATCACGACAACAATTCAAGTTTGGTTTGTGTTGGAATGAAAAAGAAAAAACAGGGATTCCGACGAAAACATCTATTATGCGAATTAACAGTGCTGAAAAAATTAATCAAAAGAAAGCTATTGAAGTTAGAAATATACCTCCATTCATAGATGACATTCACTACTATAAATATTTTTGAAAGTCTCTATACATTTACAAATAGATGGCTAACTGGTACCATCAAAGACAGTCACACTTAATTCTAGTTTAAAAGATAACTTAAACAAATTGTGGTTTAGGAGAGCAAGTTCGGCGATTTTGTTTAGTTTTGATGTACTTCCGTAATAAATACTAAATGGACTCACAGTTACACTTCAGTTACACCAAGTTTTCTGAAAATATGAAGGCCTTCAGTTTCCGCCTTGTCCTGATATTAATATCACGCTTTCGATTCATTCAAAGTTTTATATTTCATCAACATGCAATAAATCTTTTATTTGTCACTTCTGTCCATAGATATTTACTGAATAAACGTATAAAAGGTTCAGGAATATCGATTATATTAAATTTTACCTTTTTTTGAAACATTTTATCCCTGTTATTTTATTTTTACCCGTAAAATTGTATTTGCTACGAGCAATGATGCGCGTGCAATGATAGATTGAATCACGAGAATCAATCTATCGCCGATAATATGGCAAAAAGATACATTTGAGCATAGTCTATGGTCGTATACACTTTGCTATAAGGGTCCACCCCTTTTCCAGAGGGATTCCACTCGAATTGCAGCATTATGGAGGAATGCACTGGGGCGAGGAAGTATCTTTGAGAAAATGTAACACGCACGTGCAAAAAGGAGAATAATAACTCAATAACGATCCAGTGTAGCAGTAAACTTTGCCAGGAATCAATAGAAACTTGTAAAAGTAATCAGTAGCGTTATGACGTTTTCCGAAAAAATTAAATAGCACTGTAAAGCATAAATGAGAGAATGCCCACAATTTTGGGGAGTATTTCCGTATTCTTACATGGTGTCTCCCAAAGTATGTGTAACAGAATTGTCTCCCCAAACCTCCACTTTCAAAATAGCAATCTGAATCCTTAATGACTCCTAATATGTAAAATAATGCTTTTATCACCCAGCCGTTCAAACAACAAAACTACCAGCTTTTCCGGGATTCTCTTTTCCTTACTTCGGGGACCCAGCTGGTTTCTACGCACCAGGTCTCCTGCCATTCACATTCCTTCAGCCGGCACTGTCTAATCCGGGAAACATTCACATGGGGATGTTCCCACAAACCCAGGGAACTTCTGAGGTCGTTTATGAGCTGGCGGCCCACGTGCTGTTCTCGGTCGTAGACTGGGCTCGAAAGCTGCCAACCTTCAACAACTTGGTGGAAAGCGACCAAATCACCCTACTCAAAATGGCTTGGAGTGACCTGTATCTACTGGAAAGCGCTCGCAGTCCGATTCATATGTACCTCCAGCAGCTTTACGCCACAGCTAGCATGCAGGCCAGGCAGGTTTCCATGGAGAATATTCTTAAACGGATGGAGCATGCGCGGTTGTTTCAAGACCAGGTGGAGAAGGTTCGGTCGCTTGGAATGGATTTGACAGAGCATTTCCATATCAAGTGTGTTGTCTTGTTCCGAACAGGTGAGGTCAACAGTTCTTCACTTGATAGTTTTAATCCATTTAGGGAAGATTTCTCTTGTTCGCGTCCAAATATTTCTCAATCAATTTTCACCAAAATTGAAAAACTTTCATAAGGAAATGTAAGAAACTTCAAAAATTTTAATCGTTCTGCGTTTCCCCCCTACATATAGATGAAAGAGACAGGCAGTAATTATATAAACTGATCCACAAAACATACGATATCATAAGGACTACATATGAAATGAAATTCAGCATCGTCACCAAAATTCTTCTCTAGACTTAATGGCCCGCCCCTCCCGGGAATCATGGTAGTTGTATTCATTGAAACAAATATCCAGTCCAAGATGATGAAAACAAGTGCCATGATTCCCTTTAGGTGCATCCTGGCCATTGCTCACCAGTGTCTCATTCAAGTCCATAACCAACAACCAATTCACACTGTACAGAGAGAAAAGGTTTAGCCATTTTTATTAAAGAAAAGAAAAGCTGGATCGTCACTATTTACCAGTAAAACTGATGAAGACTAAGATAGCATCGTAAATTTAAATATAAAATTTGCAGTCATTAAAAACGTTAAACAAATTTAGTCGTGATGCGAAGAAGCTAAAACATTTCTTAAAGGTTGAAACCTCAGGGTCCTCTTAAAAGTAGCTACAGATTCGCAAAGTCTCAAGGTCGGCTCTAGAGAGTTCCAGAGATTTCAGTTCTGTAATTGAACGTTTACTGGCGAGTATACGTAACGGTTTTAAAAGACGGAATGTGAAGCCTTGCGAGTTTCTTTTGCAAGAATGACAGATGCTTACTTTAAGAGAGGTTTTGGAATGTTTCTGACATCGCTATCTTTCCCATTTTTGCGTGGAAAATGTCCCCTACGCGATAGCCAATATGGTCGAAGATAGTGGCTCCTTGTTAAGGTTTTCTGTGGTTTGTTACTAAGGTCAAAATATTGTTTCTGCAGACGGCTCACCCATTACACAGCCCCAACAAATCGAAATCCTTCAAGACACTTCCCAGAGTTCCCTGGAACAGTACATTAGAACCCAGTACTCCAGTCAGCCCACGCGCTTCGGAAAGCTGCTTCTTATGCTGTCATCTCTGAGAAAAGTCGAGCCCGCGGTCATCGAACAGCTGTTTTTCGCAGACGTGCTGCGTGGCGCATCAATGGGAGACGTGTTAAAGAAGATGCTGACCAGCAATTCTTCAGCACCGATTGTTCACGGGTCGTTAATGGCTTAAGGGGAAAGCGATAACGCTGCGTTTTGCACAAGAGAGAAAGAGAAAAAAAAAAACTTTTGGTTTCGTTGGCAAGATAATCAAATCGTCGTTGAAAAAAATATAAAATTGAGCAGCCGTTTAGAATTTCAACGTGCTCTGAGCCGACACTATTTATATACAGGATGTTGACATGCGATCTATACAAGGTTTATTTGATAGGAAAACAGGTTATTTTTTTTAAAATAAGTCAAATGTGCCAGAAATAAAAATTGATAATTATACGTAAAAACTTAAGGAAACAGATGCGAATAATTGTATTACGATTTATGCATGGAATGTGATAAAGTGGAGAGTACAGAGGACATTTCAATTAACATAAAATGTTTTACTGGTTGTTCAGATGAAAAAAATATATCCATATTTTATAATCTTTCAAATGAAAAATGCTATCAGATAAGTCGACAAATGGCTAGAAAACGTCAGGTATATACCCACGAAGTTGAGAACAATTTTACAGGGAAAAACCGTTGTTTCATTGTGCATAACATTACAACATAACATGACATAACATGACGTTGATGATGACCTTAACAATGACAATGACCACGGCGATGCAATGATGATGATGATCTTGATAATGATGATGATGACGACCACGATGACGATGATGATGACGACGACGACGATGATGATGATCTTGATAATGATGATGATGACGACGACGACGACGACGATGATGATGATGATAACGAACATGGCATCAGTGAGGAAGATAAACGGAAACGATAGTAGTGAAGACAGTATAAAAAGCGATCAAAAAGGCCATGACAGCGCCAAAGATCTTGGCGAGCAAGAACACGACAATCTTGAAGACAAAGATCTTGATGATGATGATGATGATGATGATGATGATGACGACGACCACGACGACGACGACAATAATACTGATATGGTAATTACAATGATAACAAAGAACAGAGAACCAAAGACGACGTCCCTGACAAAGATATCTTACTGACGAATATGAAGACGGCAAGTACTTGGGAGAACATGAGCCTCGCAGCTATATTTCTGTATCTCTATTTGGAACTGACTACTCTCCTTGCACAGTCGGCTGTAGCTAATTTTTAAACCGATACAGACACTGAATACATCTATTATGGAGTAACTTCGAAATTCCTTACTAATATATAAGCTCATTTTTATGAGGCGTTGTCTGTGGAGTCGTCGTCGTTGTCATTGCTATTAACAATGTTAACCTCCCTGGTGACGAATTAAAGACGATAGCCTTGTCGAATACTTTTTTATAACTATTATTAAATAAAATGCATCCATCAAATTGACATAGCTTTTTTAAGAAAAAAAAAAGAGAAGTTTTAAATTACACGAAAATTAAAACTGGTGACACAATGACATCAAATAATTAAGAGGAAACTAACGTAAAAAAGTATCAATGCACTTGTCTGATATTCAGAAAAAACTACGAGGTCTTTAGCAATTTAATTATCTACCATAAAGACAACGTGGCTTTTAAAAATTGTGCTGAGTTACGTTTATGTCATAAGCCACTTGTTTCAAAAACGTTAATCGAAGATTTAACTTATTTAAATAAAAAAAAAAATAATAATAGCTAAAATAGTTATAAACTTATATATTTTATTGGACATTTTAGAGTGTAGAAACATTGTTTGTTTTTAGGGATCCCGTTAGACGAGCAAAACGTACGCTGTGTGATAATACACAGTAAAATGTCTAAAACGTACGTAATTGGTTACCTAACATTTATCTCACTCGAAACTGGAACAATCTTTATTTAAACCGTGTTTAAATAAAGGTTAAATAAATAAATAAACTTGTAACTGTTCTTTGCCTTGAGCAAGCTTAGGAAAACTACATGGACTTAAAATAACTTGTTAAACCAGTTTTCTAGAGAACAAATACTGTGGAATATTTATAATTTATACTCGTTCACGCATTACTTTAACTCTACGAGATACATTATTATAATCATCATCATGATCACAATCATACTACATATTTTATAGCCTGTTATCAAGTGTATGAGCGAATTTAATTAAATGATTTTCAAGTATACTATTTGTTTTTCTTTTTTCTTTTAGTCTAATTTTTTTCAAATATTCTTACATCGAAAATCTTTATTTACTATCTCTATCAAGGTAAAGTTTGCAAAACCGTTTTTGAATTCCATTGGAGTGATTAACGTCTAACTTCTCTTTTTAATATCAATACAGAGCCTAAGAAACAAGTGGAAAGAATTAACAAAATAATCAGCAATGCGTGATAATTATGTTTTTTACTATTCTGATAGCTCAGTTAAAATTATTCTTTTTTGTGTTTTGCCTTAATAAACAAATCAATAAACCAACTCATCTTAAAGCCCCAGCCAAACGATCGCAACATTTTAGCACAACATATTCCAACATTGAAGACCCAAAATTTGCAAGCTCTGGTCGCAACATTTAAACTCAACATATCGCAGCATTGTTGGGCGCAATATGTTGGGCGCTTTTGGCCACCATGTTGCGACGTGGTGCGACATGTGGGGTTTTGTAAATTGAACTAGTGCGCATGCCCGGGCGCAACATTGCTGCACGAACCTGGCCAAACGACTACAACATCATGCAACATCCACAAATGTTGCATGAAAAATTTGACCATTTTCAAATTTGAGCCAACAACACATAAAATGTTGCAACATGTCGCAACAGGGTAGCCAAACGCGCGCAACATGCTGCGCCCAACAATGTTGCGATATGTTGCGTTGAGATGTTGCCACCGTTTGGCCGGGGCTTAAGAGTAGTTTCGAAGAAACTTTGAATTTCCATTGTTCTCCACACAATGAAGATAGATGCTATAATTGCAATTCCATTAACTTTATTTTCCAAACTTGTCTTAGTATCTGCAGCAGCTAAGACATCTTAGACTAACAAAATAACTAGGAAAAAAATGAATAAACTCCTTTGAATGATTAAAGGAAATGATTAAAACTGAATGGTAAGTTTAAAACACGTCGTTTGACTTACTTACAATTTACGGTAAGTAATATATCCTATTAATCCGTACTTACTCTTTGCTTTTCCTATTCTGACCACATTTTAGCAGCGTTTTTTGAAGCTTCAGAGAAAAACTATCGAAAACGTTAGAGTGCAAAAAGTGTTGCCTAGTTCCTGTACGGTTTTCTCTCAAGCCTTCACGGTTATTTGATTTCGGTGGTGTATCCAAAATGAACGAACCGGAGTAGCCACACGTTTCGCCTTGATCAGCAAACAATTGACGGAACCGAAATACCGAAATTCGCTCAGACTTTGTCTTAAACCCCGCCTTTAATCCATTTGTTTCGTGGTAGATCGCCTGAAAAAAGTCAAATGTTTTTTTCCCCTCTGAAATTACTTTTATCAGCAACTTGAGTAATAAAAAGGTTCTCATTGTGATATGGAATAACGAAGATTTGAAGCATTGATAAAAATACACCTGTCTGAAATAACACCGACTTATCAAATCTATCCGAGTAAAAAGAGGAAATTAAATCCCAAACGCTCATTTCTTGTTTGGTTTCCCTTTGTTGAATGACAGCAAGGCAAATAAATTCAAATTTCTATTCGGCATGAAATAAGCGCCGGCTTTTGTCAAACAGATTTCAACTGAACGTGCGAAAATGCGAAAGCCTCCCTTGTTTATTGCTCCTGTCGTCAAATTAATTTTCTTGTAAGTGTCAGAAAGCATAAATTACTTGCAGGTGGTGAAAGAGATTCAAATAGTGTCATTGATTGCCCGGAGAAAAATTTCCAGAGTGAACTGTTACAGAAACTAAGGTAAGCAGCGGAAAGGCATATTTTGGTTATTTATCGTGAGTTTTGTTTAATTAAGTTTCTTTTTTTAAACAAGGTCTTGAAAGGAATAAGTTTGCCATTCGTTGTACGAGGTTTTGCTCGGTCCACAATTGTTTCTTGAAGCGAATATATTTCGTCCTAAATTTTGACTAATTCGTCTGTAAAAATATTTCCAAAATCTTTTTATTTTTTTAGCTGGAATAATTGCAGCGCGTTTTAATACCAGTCTCATATAAATTCATAGTAAACTCAAGTAAAGACAAATTAAATCCATCATTTTCCTCGACTATAGTACAAAAAAGGTGTTTTCCATATCAGATTTTCAATTTATAACAATCTGAGCTACGATCTCTCCCTAAAAGACAGTAAGAAATAGCACTTACTGTAGGCACTTAGATACCCAAGTAAATTGAAAAAAAAAAAAAAAATTGAATGCAAAGATTGCTGACGAAATCGTTATTTGTCATTAATACCGGCTCTGCTAGCCAAGATATCAATTAAAGCCGTTGAACCCTGACATAGATAAACTTATAAGTTAAATATTTCACAACCATCTAGTCCCACCCAAAAATGAACCGAAAACGTCTCCACTTAGATATATTTATCGCTTCAAATCCTCGGAATTACTAAATTAAAAATACATATGATTTTTTTTCTTTTGTTGGTTTGCTTTTTGCTTTCTCTTCAAGTGTAGACTTCAAGGTTTACGTCGGTTGGACGGCCCTGCATTTGCTTTTATAATATAGTTGGATGATATGAGGTTTTTATTTTTGGCCGGACCTTGCAGCTTTGCATGTTAATTGATTTTCTTTCTTGTTTGTTTGCTTTTCGAATATGCTAGATATTCTGTAAACGCTCCGGAAAGGCGAATCTAGAAGAATAAAGCAAAAATAAATAACTCTAGATCTTTTTCTCCATTAGGCTTCATTTAATTTACGTTATCTTGGGATAAAGTCGACCATAATATTCTTTGGTAAACAACCTGCCAGTTTACAATGCCTCTAAACATGACAGGGCCTAATTTTCTGAGTGTGTGTGTGTGAGAGAGAAGCAAAACGTGCTTAGCACCAAAGGATTGAAAATCAATATGACATGGGATATATCATCAGTTATAGTCTTTGCTAGCTGAAAACCAAATAAACCAGTAGAAAAATAAACGGAAATTAGAAAAGTTCATATATGAAACGACTGCAATTTACGGCATACATCAACCATAAAATTTACAAAAGAATATATCATTTAATGACCAAATCATTTAATTTTGTAAGAAAAGCCATAGTTTAGTAATGTTGCGTTTTGCCAATAAAAGATGGACATCTGCTGAAGGTAATAAAGTATGGAAATTATTTTGCAAATGAATCGACCCATCGTAGCTACATGTAAGATTCTTCATCATTCGTAAACAACCTGGATGTTTCGGTGGTATATTTTCATAAAATCTGAGGCACAAACGTAAGGTGGTCATATTTCACCACAAATCCAGTCTTGTAAAAAGCACGAAGCTCACATCTGTCAAGGTAAAACAAGCTAGACGTTTTCAATTTGTGTTCGTATTGAATTCAATGTTTTTTTTTCTTTAACAAAAAAAAATCTGCGATTAGATCCGGTTGGAATCGAGTTTAACAACTTATCGAAGTGGTATTTGATTTGGTTAAACCTGTTGGTCTTCTATGTAATCAGAGGCATATAGTTTTATTTCGGAAACTGTTTTAAGTTTCGCCGAGATAATGTAAGCGATAAAAAGAACCTACGGAAAAACTATATGAGAAATTTCATCGTAGTCGAGAAAACAGACATGACTGTAACCGAGTGATTTCTACAATCAGGGGCAAAACTAGTTGAGGCACTGCCCGAAAGCAAACTTTCTCCCTTTAAGTGTAATTTGTCCCATCCGCACTTCTCATATTTCGTCCCCCTCCCCTCTTTCCACTGTTGTAACCACGTAACAGCGTCGTCAAAGCTATCCAAGGAAGTACGGTTCGAAAACGTCCGATTTGCAAAAATGTCTCAACAATTTTGTCCCATATTTTAGTTCGGTTTTAAAAGCGTTTCATATCTACAAGTAAAAGTTACTACCTAAACGTTTCTTTTAAGGTAGACTATTGTTTTTGTTGAACGTTAAATAGATTGACATGTATAATTTTAGTGATTATCTCTTACAGTCATCTCTGAAGACATTTAATGCAGATGGTAAAAGGGAAAGACAAAGTGTAGCATATCGAGACTTTACGATTTGACACCATGACCTGTCTGCTGACCGTACATGTCTGCATATTGCTGGCTCAAGCACACCTAATCTTGGCAAACATCAGCCACGATACGAGCACAGGGATACCAGGCAAGAAACAAGGCAACGTTACATTGGGTGGCCTGTTTTTTCTTCACTACAAAGGAATCAACAATGAAGAATGTGGAGATTTCAACGTCCCTGGATTAGGGCATGCACAGGCAATGATCTATGCCATCGAGAAGATTAATAATCACTCTAACTTACTTCCAAATATATCACTTGGTTACGAAATTCACGACTATTGCGAGAGTGCATCGCTTGCCATGAAAGCTACCTACCATTTTGTCCAAGGCACGGACTCGCATTTCGCATGCTCACACGAGTCTACACCGCTGACACTAAAAAACAACGACGCAGTCGAGCAACCTAGTCCTATTGTCTCTCTGATTGGGCCCGCAGATTCCGGCAGCTCAATACTTGTGGGAAGCTTGCTTAAAGTTGCTGGTATTCCAGCGATCAGTTACGCCGCTACCAGTGAAGAGTTAAGTTCTCCATTTTACAAGCACTTTTATCGCACCGTGCCTTCGGACAAGCAACAGGCTAGCGCAATGGCCGATCTTTTTGAGTTTTTTCATTGGAGTTACGTGGGTGCTGTTGCTGTCGATGATTCGTACGGATACGGAGTCTGGGCGTTGGAAAAGGAATCATTCACCAGAAAATCGTTTTGCATCGCTCTTTCCGAATACATCCCACGTTTAAACTACATGAGCAAGATTGAAATTGTAGTTTCCAAGTTAAAACGACATACCAATGTCAAAGTGATTGTTCTTTGGTTGTTCGGTGGCTATGGAAGAGGGTTTCTTAAAGAAGCAGAAAAACAGAACTTGTTAGATCGTACCTGGATTTTGAGCGATGCACTCGCAGCCGAACAACCAGAGACGCATATTCAGTCACTATTTAACGTCCTTGATGGAGCTCTTGGCATACAACCACTTTATCACCACAGTAAAGAATTTGAAACGTATTTAACGGAGCTTACTCCGGATACCATAATGGATAAACGGATTACTTACTGGTGGGATAAACTTTGGATGTCAGAATTCAATTGCTCCGTGTTGAATACCAAGAACTTCCTTAGGTGCGACCACAATGTCACTCTGTCTTCAAACGTTGTTCAAAAGTTGTACGACGCGTTCCTCCCTTACGTCATCGAAGCGGTTTACGCCGTGGCGCATGCTCTTCACAACATGTACTTCTGCACAGAACCTCATGGTCTGCTTCCAGGGGGGAGATGTCCTGATACGCACCCCTCCGTACATCCACTAGATGTTGACTTGTACTTAAGAAATGTTTCGTTTGAGGGACTAATGGGAAAGGTTCAATTTGACGAGTCAGGGAACCCTCTGACTTCTTCATATGGAGTGATAAACTTTCAAAGACGTCATGAAAAAGGCGTTACTAAAGATTTTAAACAAATTGTAGGATCATGGAACAAGGCTTCTAAAGAAAGGCTACTCATCGCGGTGGATAAGATAAAATGGAGAGGATCTTTTTCCAATTCCAGTATTCCCAATTCAGCTTGTTCGTTAACATGTCCTCCTGGGACATCACAATCAGTCACAACTGCCTGCTGCTGGGAATGTACCGAGTGTCCTCTGGGCTCCGTCAATCCATACCCCGGGTCTCGGAATTGTTCTGAATGCCCTAAAGGTCAGAGGTCAAATAACGAACGTACGGAATGCGAAAACTTGCCAATTGTCAACGTCAAACTTACGGACACCACAGGTTATCTTACAACCGGTTTCACATCATTAGGGGTGTTACTCACAATATTCTCTTGCCTTGTGCTGATAAAATATCGAGACACACCGCTCGTCAAGGCCTCAAGCCGTGAACTCAGCGCCATTTTGCTGATGTCCATCGCTATGTTTTTTGCGCAGGCATTTCTGAGTTTGATGCAACCAACCACTTTAGTCTGTCGTTTGGCGTACTGTTTCAACTACTCCGCACAAGGAACTTGCGTCGCAACGCTAATGATCAAAACCTTGCGCATATTAAGTGCATTCCACGCCAATCTCACCGAAAAGCGAGCCAAACAGTGCATCCTAACGACGAAAATGCAAGCCACCTTAGTAATTTTGTTGAATTCTGCTGTATTTGGTCTTTTGACCGTCTGGTTTCTTCTCGACGCTCCTTACATGGCCAGTGTCACACAACAAGGTGAATTCATATTCTTCACCTGTCGTCCGCATCGCTCCAATCTGGGTTTCGGCCTGCATGTAGCAATAAATGGCTACCTTGTGTTGCTCTCTCTTATTTGTACTTTCCATGCATTTAAAGCGAGAAAATTACCTGAAAACTTCAACGAAGCGAGATATATCGGTTTTGCAATGTATATTCTTCTGTTATCCAGCATAGCTTATTTCCCAGTGGATTTTGTGGGCCTAGAGAATAGGAGCGTAACCATTGTGACATGCGCCACAACACTTGTGAGTTCCTACGGCCTGCTGGGATGTATGTTCGCTCCCAAGCTGTACGTCATACTATTTCATCCTGAACAGAACACAACAGCGGCGGTGAGGGATCAGGTGTCCAATTACACTTTCAGAAACTCGTGGCCCTCGGCACTAACAAGTCAGTCAAACTGAAACTTGGCAAACGTACAGTATATATAACAAGATGAACCGCAATGAAACAAGCATGATAAGACATGGGTCACCAAAATCACTAATCTGAAACCCAGATCTCTCCCAGCCAGAGTGAGGTCTGGGTACCAGATTACCGAACCGAGGATGATCATGACTCCTGTAACCAGTTTTACTTCGTTGCAATTTGCTGAAGCAATATTTTTTGTTTACGAAACGCTTCGTTTTCAAAATGTTTTTCGTCCACACTAAAAATGACCTGCGAACACAAACGTATTTCGGGCTGTTGCTTGTTCTTTCGGCGGAGGCAAACGACAGCCAGAAATACGTCTGTGTTAGCAGGCTACACTAAAACGCAAACTAACCGTTTTCAAATTTTTCCGGCTTGAAGAGCGTTCTTGAAAAGATTCGTTTTCGTGACGGATTAGTGTAGACGGTGGGCCTAGCCGTAGAAATAAAGCTGTTTTCAAATTCCTCCGGCTAAAAGAGCGTTTTTGAAAAGCGCCGTTTTCGTGATGGAGTAGTGTAGACGGTAGGCCTAGCCGTAGAAATAAAGCTGTGTTTTCAAATTCTTCCGGCCTAGCTATTTGTGTATTTTTTATGTTAATTGCTTTATTTCATTTCTACCTTTTTTCCTTGTCTAATATTGTAATTTTGAGTGCAAAAATATGTACATAGAGCAAAATAATAAAAATCTGAAATCTGGTATCCAGTGTAGTCACCTCGCTTGTTATCTGCGGAATTGGAAACACTAGGTCGCCACATCGGAGCATTGTACTGGATGTATCTACCTGTCTTTCCCTGTAGGCCATACTGAACTAGACGCTCTAAGAGCGTTTACTCGGGCTTCGTAACACAGTATCAAATCGTACTTTATGAAAACGCGTATTGGACACAATAAAAGCAAACTAAAGAATCAGGATATTTTAGCACAAGAGTTTCGCTCAGATATTTACTATTCAAGTTGCTTCGTTTAGTATCCTCCTCATCCTATCGCAAGTCAGTGTGAGTTTAAATCATTTTGGTTCAGGAATGAAGCACAGCTGTCTACGCATTGATGGAGAAGTTGTTTGCAAAGAATTTTCGAGATCTTTTTACAACTTCTGGCGATTACTTTGTACATGCTAGCAGAAATTGTACGAAGTTTGTTTACTGGTCGCGGCGATGAGAGTAAACTGTGTAGCTGAACATCTTTGCCGTGTTGCGATCTTAAACCCTTTTCAAGAGTCATATCTTCTTTAATTGGAGAGCGAATAATCCCTTTCGAGAGAGCCAAAACGAATTATGATAAACTCCTTCGCGGAAACAACAGTCCTGTGACTAGGCTCAAACTGCATTGCACATAATTTGCATAAACTTTCAAGTTGTGTATTTCGCGGATAACTTCCCAGAATTTGTGAACCTTAGCGCAGTTTATGAAGAAACATTCAAGCTACACATTTTTATTGAATCTAGGTAAGACTATTTTTTAAAAAGGACTGTCATTTATAAGGGAAGATGCGGCATTCTGTTTTTACTATAAAATGTTAAAGCAAGCAACCGGAACGATGATCCTGCTGGTATACGTTGGATCAATAGTGATCTAATCGGCTTTACATATAAAATGAAGAATACAAAAGCAAAAACCGAACGTAGAATGATTTTTTGAAGGTGTACTATTCTGTTTTGCTATTCATTTTGGTTTCATGCTCGTCTAGTTCATGTCACGCAACATGATTTTCTTTTGCAGTCAGACACAGTTTTCTAAAAGTATTGGCGATTGCTAATTAAGACTGCTAAATATATTTGAACTACTAGTGAAATAACTGGCTAAGCTATCGTCAATGGAGATTTTCCTTGGGACTTGGCGAGAACATTAGTTCGTCAATAATCCCGCACAATTCCCCGCACAGTCGAAGGTTTAATTCTCCCGCACAATGTGCGGTGAAGGAAACAAGTCACATGTTCTTAATGAGTTACGAGTCCAAAAACGTTTTCGTATTTAGCTCGTTTTATTGCAATATGATTTGTTTTACTGCAATGTTCTAAATAACAACAGTAGTAGCCACATACCGTCATTGACTGCGTATTTTTTGCCAGTGTTTTCGTCGATTGAACTCATACCGCAATCGGCTCAGTTAATTGTTAACTCACGAGAACGTTTCGAGCGAGAACTTTGCTTACCTGGCTTTCAAGCAATATAATTCGTGAACCGACCCATTCTGAAAACGATCGACATCTTTGTATGTGAGATGAACGTATAAGGTGCGATTCTTGCCAAAACTTTCTTCGCAAAACACCGCATTCTGTCACGAAGAGCGAGCAATGTCACGTTTCTCGTCCCCAGTTTCCAAGGTCTACGCATGGAACGCCTGGGACCATGACCTCCATTTGGGCGACCAAAACGCTAGCATTTTAAGACTCGGGCTTTCCTACGGAAGCCCGAGTGATAATTAGACTACAGTAATTTACTCGATCGGTTTGATCAACGAAAAAAAAAATCTGAGGCAGATCGAAAAGGTATGCGGAGAGAAGGAAATTGAAACATATTTCCCTCCACATTAGCAATACATCGTATAAAAAGACACGAATGACATGATTGAAGTTGCGTCTCCTTAATTCTATAGTTGGCAAAATGTGTTCATTTTGCCTCGGGCTTTTAGTTTGAGTTGTCAATCAAAAAACAATTAAATTGTATAATTTAAATAGCTGTTTGTGTAATCGGCGAACGGAATTTTGGCTATCTGTTTTCCAGTAGTTGTGAGTCTGCCAGTCATTCGTGAAGTTTTAAATTTTACACCCCACGAATGACGCATGAACGATATTCCCTACTCTTTTTACCGCTTTACGTCATCTTGGACTCGTACAAACTTGGCCGCTTGATACCCGAAACAGAAATAATGCAGTTGGTAATTTATTCAGTTGTCATTGACAACTTTAAATAATTCATGCAAATAAAATATGATTGGTTTAAAGTGACATCACCTGCTAAAGTTACGCGCTCCGTGATTGGCTAACGTTGACGTAAACGCAGAATTTAGCACATGTATTGCACCACCAACTGCAGAAATACTGCAATCTTTCGGAAAATTTTACCTTTCTTGCTATAGTTTCCTCGAGGATAAACGAGGGATCCTACGAAATTCCACTGGGTTGGCCCGCGACTGAAATCGACAGCGTTGGCGCCGAATACTTACACGTCGGCGTCCAAAGGAAGAATTTCCAAAACGTTTCAGGCTTAGCCACACGACGGCAGATTCGACAAACAACCTTAAATCTTTCAAAATTTTGAAATGGAAAGTTCTAAAGCAGTCACAACCGGAGATATCCTCTATGGCAATAATCGAGCCAACCCTTGGAAGCCTTTGCGTCGAAAGAGTCGACCGTCAGGTCGACTCGAACGAAGGAACGGAGAACATTGTTTACACAATCGAAGCTGGCGTGAACAACCAAACGAAAATGGAAACGACGGAAAATATTGGAATCGAACCCCCGACTCTGAGTATATGTGGCCTGTTTGATGATCTAGGTGAGATGAAATTTGACAATTTAATTTACTTTACGTAGTATATATTCACTGAAAATCCCTGTAAACACAGTATTGCTGTCATGTTGAAAACCTTGCTAATATCGAAATGAGCCATTCGAAGCTGCATTGTGTTCGATGAAGTCTCCTTGCAAAATCAAATTCCGCTGAAATCGAGGTTGACAAAGGTCAGTAAGCAAGCTTTATACACGAAATTAATAGCATTACCTTAAAATAAGCTACTTGATCGTATATTGCCCGAACACAACAATGAAGAACTTTCTATTAGTGTGGTTTCTTGTACATGTAGTTTGTGGGGTTAGGACCTTCTTTCGTTGTAGAATTATTTCCAGTTATCATGATCAATGTCCTTATGATTGTCACGCCAACTGAACTGAATTTGTTCCTTTACAGATATACTGCATTCTCTGAAAGATACTGAAAGTTTGGACGAGATTTGTCCAGAAGATGCCAAAAGCCCTCTTGGCCTCCTTGACGAGTTGCACATCAAATCAGAGCAAGGGAGCCTTCCACTAGAAAATTTACTGGACCTGGGCGAGTCATCTAGCTGTATGGACAATCCATTCTTTGAGCAATTCATGGATCTCGACCAGCTGTTTCCAGAACTGCCCCCTCTTGACACTCTGAATTTGGAGTTTGAAGTGGATCAGACCTCCCAGGTCGCCGCTTCAGACATTTGCCAGTCAGATGTAGTGACAGTGGTGACTGGGAGTAGCAGGCCCGAGTACGTGGAAGTGTCTTCCCCTGGTAGTGAAGTTATTGATGTTGTTTCACTTGATAACGACGCTGAGGTACCCATATCAACAGATGACTTATCTGATGTCGCTCTCTCTCCAGAGAGTGTTGTAGATGTCACATCTGTGGAAGAAGACTCTGCTAGTCTTGCATCAAGTGCTTATCATGTCACCCTTGACTGTGACCTAGCTGAACACACTTGTGAAGAGATCACCGTGATTCAGACATCTGATGCCTTGACTCTCTTGACGCAAGAATTGATGCAGTCTTCCTCATATGCCAGTGGTCTCTTGATGACCCCTTCAGAGGAACAGCAATTGGTCAAAGACTCTGAAAGCTTGACAACTATGACAGTTGACTTGGATGAACTTTTCTCTTTCTCGCATTCTCTTGGACTTGCTGACAGTTTAGTTACACCTAGTGTCGATGATGCATGCAGTAGTAGTGAAAGTGTTGTAAGTTTGTCAGAAAATCTTGTGAAAGCTCCAGCTAAACTGAAGAGAAAGAGTCCATGTTCTTCAGAATGCACTAGTTCACCTGCAAAGAAGGTAAAGTTTGACGATGCCAGCAAAATCAGCATTGCAGATGTTCTTGACAAACGAACAGTACGGAGATTGAAGAATAACGTTGCATCAAAGCATGCTCGTGCTGCCAGGAAGCAGAAAGAACAAGAGTTGTTTCAGCAAGAAGAGGAATTAATGAAAAGCAATGCGGAGTTGCGAAAGCAACTTGAGGAACTTGAAAAGCTTACAGCTACGATGAGGAAAGTTCTTGTACAAAAATTAAGTGGGGTGGCTTGTCCAGTGTAAAGAAAAAAAAATGAAAAAGTATGAGCATTGATAGTAGAAGCAAGAAAAAAAAAAAAAAACGATAAAAAAGTGAAAGATAAAAAAAAAGTGAGAAAAAAAATTGTGGTAATCCTTTTCCATCACGCTTTCAAGTGAGCAATTTTGTAACTATACTCATTATTTACCCAGTATTTTAGCATTCATAAGCTATGTGATTCAGCTATATAAATTAATACATTTTTAATAATTGTATGTATCTTAGTGGGAAATAAACAAGTTAACAATGTACATTTGTTTGTATGATGGAGTCACTGTTCTATTTCTTTGTGTTTCTATGGAGTTCTGTAGACAAGTGAAGTTTGGGAGAACAACAAAATAATGCTCTCTGAGAAACATGAGCTGTAGGCAAAGTGGTTCCAGACATTTTTCGAGTTTTCTCACACTTTCATGTATTGTAATAGTAACTCTAAAAACGTGACCAATTGAGCTACAAATCAGCCCACACAGAAAACAGTCCACTCTTTGAATTAAATTGCCATGTTGACATATAGTTTTGATGGGAAACAGAACTGCTTCATTGTAGATTTTGCACACCCACCCACACAGAACATTAGTGATCAATGTGTATTTTCTCATGACCCATATGTCTGACTTTGTAATGATTCTTTGTTGGGAAACTGGGCATTGAACATTTGTGGGGTCACAAACGTTTTTATCAGGTCAATGCATGGGAAATAAGAACTGCAAAGGTGGTTTGACCACCATCAGTGACTAACACTGTCATTGTTGTATGCAGCTTTCATCTTGCCGATAGGGTTTCAACAAATGGATAGCACGATTGCATGTATACAGTACAGTGATTTAAATCACTTACAGACCAACCTGCACTGCAGTACTGCAGGGTGAATTTAACGGGAGATATGGTCCAATAGGACTTGTTTGCTCCCTGCATTTGCATGTCTGATCTTGTTTACTAAAAGATTTCTCAGTTTACTCCTACGTTTTTTTTTTTGCTTGAGAAGGTACATCAGACAATCAAGACAATTTTTCAACGCCTTTTAAACACACCTCACGTTTCATCAAAAACATCACTGCAAGCCATAGTCTAACCTCTAATCAGATTGTTTGGAAATGCAATGAGCCACTGTTTTTAGTGTTGGATGTATGTTTGCAATCAAAAGTAATGAGAAAACTGAGAAGCAGCATTGAAAATATCTATGCTAATTAAATTCACTATCAGGTCATACCACATCACATTACAGACTAACAATGCCAACTAAATTATTATTAACAGTCATTTATTTTGGCAAACAATATGTATTAGTCATCATTATCAAAAAAGCCATTATTTCCAAAAATAAAGTAATTTTAACTCTTGCACAATAACTGTAACAGTCTGATCTAAGGGATATAAACTACTTCTTTACTGTGGCAATGATTACATTTTTGCTGCAGCAGGCCTTTCCTGCTAAAGTTAATAGATCTATGTCGTACCACCAAGCAACATAAGCTCTGCCAAAGAAAGCTAGCCCTGCATCCAGAGAACACTATTTAGTTCAGTATAGGTCTATGGTACTGCAGTTATTTCAACTTGTCAGTTCTAACCTTTCTAGAAAAGTGAAAGACACTGTGCTTTTAGGTGAATTATGGTCTTATTAATTTTATCAATTTATATAAGTTTCTTATTATAAGGATGTGTCACACAAGGACTGGGAACTACCGAATTCACAAATTTGATTAGCCGAAATCGACAGTGAAAGCGGTCTAGATTTTCCCATCTAGACCGGCATCTAGACCGGTAAATGTTTTGTGGTGAAAAAGTTGCAAACTAAAATACAAAAATATTGACTACTTTCTTCTGACAATATTTATTAATTATTGAAGTGCCAAAAAGCCTGATGAGAAAAAAAGTAAAGAGGACAAGCAAACTTTGGCAGAATTAAGTTCAGCTCATCGCTGCTCACAAGCAAAATGTCAGTTACCTACAAACCAGTTACATTACACAAATTAAATTGTTCTTGTTTGCCATTTAATAAACATCTTATTAACTGAGCTTAGTCGGTCTGTATGTGAGAATCTTGACCTCGGTCATATGTACAGACCTCATTACGTTCGGTCCATACTCACGACCATGGTTAAGATTCTCCTCCAGCTCGCTTAATAAGAACTAAATGCTAATTTAACATAATTATAATTTCTATAATCTTTACCCCCAAGAAATGTTCCCATGGTACATCATAAATGTATAAAGGGTTTTCTTACAACAAAACTGTCTAGCATGCCACAGAAATTAGTAAGTCACATATTTCTTTACACAATAATATGTCTTCAATAGAACTTTGTGGTTCAATTATAAACTGTATTGGCCTTCTGTGAAACCACCCAAAAAGCAGCTTCCAGTGATGAAAGGGAAAGATCAACCTCTCTTCTTCTGGTCTTTCTTTGTTTGTATAAATTTTCCAAGGTTCCAGTCAGTATGTGGAACCATGAAGTGTCCATTGAAGACACACAGAATAGTCATTTTATCCTTGTATGTCAAGTCTGGCAGCAGCTGAAACCAAACAAATGCACATAATTTCAGTGCATATTTACAAGTTGCAAACATGACCTTTAAATGAAGCAATACATGAAATTCTCACCTTAGGAGTTATTAAAAAGTACTGTGAAGTGTTTGGTCGGCATGCTGTTTCTACTACAAGTTCAAACACTCTTCTTTCATTGTTGGGATCCATGCCCTAAAAAAAGATATAAATTACCCTTACGTTAAATTTCTTGAGCTTGAGATTAATCCATATCTTAGATGTATAGATCTCTCCTTAACATTAAAATTAATAATAAGGTGATGAGGATAATAATATACTCTAATAGACCTCGGCATTGAAAAGGTTAAAAGAAAGTTTGAGCTAGACACCAATACCTTGAGGGAGGGCTTCATTGTGCAGCCTGATGGACCTATAGCTGAATTAACTACATTTGTATTACAAATGTTTGAAGTATCTACATGTGAATAACCAGTGGGTAAGCTATACATATAAATTACCCCCTGGTTTTAAAAAGGCAACCTTTCAACAATGAGTATCATGGCCCAACCCTGTTACCTTCAGGAATCCATTGAAGTAATTACTAAAGAATTCAAGATACTTGGTGTTCTTGATTTTACTGGGGTACACAATCATGTACTACTGGGAGGTCAATGGACAATTATATTATTTACACCTCCCAAATCAAATAATTATGTTTTCTGATTGGAGGAGAATGTGTCACTATCATTGGTCAAAATGCACTAACTCCCTAGGGAAACAACAACTTGAACTTTCGACTGCAGGCGATCAGGTGGTGCACCTTGAAACAGTGAGAAATTTGTGTAGCAGCTGCAGTCAAGCAGATAATTTTTTGCAATTTGTTTCATGTTTGAAGTATAACAATCACTTAATGACTGGCCCCACAGGAAACAGTGAGTTTTGTTTCCCTTCAATCCTCAATGCTGCCCTCACCTCAGGGAGCATTATTTTAGTGTCTTGGGGAAGCACTGTTTCCCTTAAGACCAGTCATTAAGAGCTTAATGTTGTTGACAGTACCTGGTTGATCTCATCCACCACCCGAAATGGGCATTTAGTAAGTTCTTGCAGTGCCATTAGGTATAACATGGTGGATACACTCCGTTCTCCACCACTCTGATGGAATGGAGTCAAGACGTGGAGGCTGTCTTTTGAACGGAATTTCACCTTGATCTGAATGCCATATTTATCAAAGTTATTTTCCCCCTGTCAGATAAAGAAGAGCAAATGGGTGAATACACTGTAATTTAATTTAGCAAATTAAACTATTTAGTGTATGATTTGTGGTGTTGCTTGTCTTAAATAGATTACATTCATTACAGCCTCGTACAGTCACAGCATCATAGTTTTATATTTTTATGTTCCATTTAGCTTATTGCAGCACTCCAGATTCAAGTTTGAAAACCAAAACCAGAGTACTGGATTACAGAAACTAGAATGACTAGAAATCAGACTGTTTGAAAACAATGCAACCAGGCTTGCTACTACATATAGACAGAGAAGGCCACTGAACAAACCTGTTCTGATGAAAGAGCAACTTCTCCAGCACAACCCATCATCCGAAAGAAGTCACCATACTTTTCATTGATGCGCGAAACCAATTCTTGTAGAGGCGTCAGCCACCTTGAAAGGCCAGTCGACATTGGTTAGCACAATTTATAACAAAAAAAAAAAATTAAGCCAGCCAGCAATTTGCATCAGTAAGTGTTCAAGGTTCTTTTTTTAAAGAGGAGTAAACCATTTTCACCTTTCTTTAAGACTTGCTATTTGTCCCTGCTCATGTTCCAGATCTTTCTCTTGTCCTTCAACCTTGAATAAATATGGACTAAATATATGTCGTGTATTTTTATAAATTCAAGGCTAGAATCTGGGACTATATATATATTTTTTAAAAGACTAGCTTAAAATCGACTGAACTCCTCACAAACAAACAAACAAATAAATAAATAAACAAACAATTCAGAACATACCATCAATAATAACATTACAATGACAATACAGGTTCATTGTTTGTTCAAAATTGAGACTTCTATACAGTTGTGACCAGTAACAATATTTTGTTTCCCTTGAACTGCAAAGTTATAGAGTGAATTAATCTATTTAAGACCACATTACCTGTCCACTAAGCTCACTAATTTCTTTCTTACGTCTTTCATACTCTTTAACCACCTACAAAAATAATATAGATTAATTAATAATATTGTTAATAATTTCCAATATTCTCATCACCTGCCATCTTACATGTAGCTATAAACTGTGGGCAAAAATATTTGATGAATTATAAGAAGTGTTAATAGTACCATTGCATGTACATGTACCTGTGGATTGCTCTGGTATTGACACTCTATCCTGGCTTTCTCGTCATGAATCATCTCGTCAATTTCTTCCAGTGTATCAGGGTACTGCTGAAATGCCTTCAAAATGAGACCAAAATAGAATTTCACTTTCAAGCAATCCATGACATTGTATATTACATATTGAATGTATCAGATGATTTTCTTCTCTTTTCTGGAGAAGAAGATAAAAAGTAAAAACAGAAAAAAAAAAAACTTATACATTAATCTTATTGATGTTGGATAAAAACAATTGTGTTTAGTGAGACACAAAATTTGTTTAGCAAAAGTTGTGGCCCCCTCCTGAAAAAGGCCTTACAAAAATTTGAACTGGCAAAATTATACATTATAGCAGAGCTTCAGTGGCCTGAAGGGCTGCCAAGCAGAGCACCATACTCATAGGAACCCGTGAATTGCTTTTCTCATGGTCATCTTGGCTAGTAGTATTGCTAACAGACACGTATGCATGACGATGAGGATGTGCAACATGGTGGTCATACTCCAGCTAATAGGTTGACCCAGAAAATGCAGGCTCAGTTTACAGTATATATCTTTTAGGCTTGGCTAAATCTATATATTAGAGTCACACACAAACTGTTAACAAAGTGGCCAACCTCCTTAAGTTCATTAGGTAAGTCAGCACCATCTGGGATTCCCGTCTTCTCATTGGCAACCTTTTTCAGGTCCTTTGCTAATTTCTTCTGAGTTTCTAAAGTGTTGTTTATTCTCAGATATTCTGCCTGAAAGAACAACAAACATCATCAGTTATTTTAATTAGCTACAGTAGTTTAGAGGGCAGCTGTGGACCTCTGGTCAAGTAAATCAAGAAATGTTTAGCTATTGAAGGGACGCACCTCTAGAATGTTGAGCTGTTGAGATGATTCACGGAACAGCTCCTCCACTTTGGATTTCTCAATTGTTGTCTGGACCTGTTGTAGACTCTGGTTTAGTCTCTCCTTTGCCACCCTTGTGCATTCCTGTCATCACAAACAAACCATCAGGAAAAAAAAAGAGAAGAAAGAAAAAAAGAGACGTTAAAAAATTACAATGTATAATTATAACAACTTTTGGGACATACATGTATTTCATGATAAGCACATTCATTTCATTCGTACATTTAAGATGAAGAATGTGATAAGTCTAACCAAAGTTTCCCCAGCTGTAAGAAGTTCATGTATGGTAAAATTATGATGTTTCCAATGTTATTAATACATATAGCTACTGATACATTTATGATATTATTGCAAATTTAAAGTTTGATACACAATGTACGATGCATACAAATAAGTTAATCGCCTGTGAGCAGTCTCTCTTTTGCTAAAAAAAATTTTCAGGAAAGAACACAAACAAACAGGGGCAAGTAGAGAAGCTACCCACACTACTTGTGGCATGCAGTTTTGGTGCTTGCCTCTGCTTGCTGGTTTGCACTCGTCACTCACAGATGTTTGAGCAAACAAGAGACTGCCCACAGTCTTATAAGTTCGTGAACACGTGCCCTTGTACATCACCAAGTTTCAACTCTGTCTGACCAACCATCACTGCATACATGTATGTATATAGTACGTGACTCTTACACGAACAGAATCTTTGTAGTCGACAGCAAGATGAGCTCTCTGCTGATTAATTGTGACAATCTGTTGTCTAATCCTTTCTGACTTTCCCTCTAGGTCAGGTGCTGCTCTCTGCATTGTTTGCAGGTTCTTTTGCTTGGCTTCCACTTGGTTCTCTAAATTTCTTCTTCTTTGTGTTTGCGAGGACAGCTCTTTCTGTTGATATCAAAGCTACACAATGTAAATGTCAGAGGTTACTGGTAACGACATGCTGACAGCATGATAAGAAAGGTATCACAATATCATATCAAGACGACAAAATATATTTTTTAGTATAATCATGAGCACACCCTGAAAAGACCCAAAAAATAGTTTTACTTACTGACAAGAAACCAGTTCTTAATTCAAATTCTTATATCAACCATTTTAAGAGCTCAGAATAGTGCCTCAAGTGAAAAACTCTTAAGTTGAAAAAAATAATTCATTCATTGTTGACAATTTATGACTTTCTAATCTAGCCCATAACTTGCTACAATTTTCATAGTTGACAGCTTAAGATGATGAGATTTGTAAATATGGTAATCAGAGATGTGAGTGATTATGCAATAAGGTTTTCCAAGAGAACACAGACAAACTGGAAGAGAATTAAACAAAGATTTGTTGAGTTCAAGTGGGTTGTGAGTGTGTGAGCTAAATTGTATTCCACAAGTTTAATTGGGTACAGAACTATATTTTGTGACATATCATGGAGAACCATTTGCAGACACTTGTGGATAAATTTCCCTTTGATAATTGCACCATAAGTTTTTAAAAGTGAACAAAAATTGCGAACAAAAGATCATCGCCCTAAGACAAATTGCAAATGTGCAAGTCTACATAGCGACAAACCTTTTCAGTTCTCATTGCTTCTAATTCCTTCTGCAAGGACCTCTCCCTCTCACTCAAATGTTTGTACTCTTCTGATTTTTGTTGTATTTGATGATTGATGTCCTGTAAAGTTATTCAACAGCTGTATTTTAACATCTGTGATTCTCGAAAGAAATAGAACAGTAACAATAAAACAAAACAATTCTACAAAAAAAAGCAAAATGTCTCAAGGGAACCAAAGTACAAGAAGAGAACAAAATAATACCTGCAGCTCCAATTCAAGTTGTTTTTTCTTCTCTGCATCAACAGCAATGTTAAACAACTTGGCATCTCTAAAAAAAAGGGAAAAAAAGAATAAAATTGGTACATGTACACTATTAGTGACACCAACAGTGTAACACCTGCAGTAAATCACATGTAGCCGGATTTGGTTTTCACGAACAAGAGTTTGTCACAGTCTTATAGCCACAACTGAAGGAATATTATTGCAAATACAGTATCTCCCCTTCCCAAAAGAAATGGCCTCACATTGTCTAGAAACCAGCTTGATTTGTTTTCAAATAGCAAAAGTTCATCACAGTTTTGTAGCATTAATAATCAGTCTGTCCCCTCCCCCCCAAAATGACTTGAACAGACCCTCCCACCCCCTCCAATGTACACACTCTAACTGATATGATGCCACTGAATACCATTGTCTAGCTACAGTTGTTTATGATCCTGATTCGCTTCAATGTACCCTGTGCATAATCACCTGATAAACATATGCCCACTTTCACTGACATAACTTGTATTATCAGTATTACATCATAACTTCTACATGCATTACTACAATTATTTACCACTTCAACAAGCATATTGTCTACTTTACCTTATGTGATCAACCACAGTTGACCTCTCCCTGTTGCCATAAAGTGAACGCCTCACAGTGTACTAGATATAGATAACAAATATATTTTCATGAGTCCTGTGGGATTCTGTACTGAACTTTGTAAGGTAGTTGAAAAACTGTTACCATAAAGTGATCAGTAAACAGTGTACTTATAGATACAGTGTACACATAATTATTTAATAACAAAATTTTATGAGTAGGATTGTGAGTTCTTCTATTATTGGCAAGATTCTGCACTCTAGGTGTTACAATATAGTTGGTAACACTACATGTAGTTAACCACTGCATCGTTAACTGGAGGTTGGGTGCCTTAGACACCCAGGAGCTTCCACTATTGGCAGCTAGCTCCTAGATGGAGACTGCTCCCATGGCTTGCAAATCATGGAAACCAAGCCATGAGCCCCAACGTGGAAGGGGATACAGGCAATAGGCCCTTTGCATGATCCAATCACATGGCACGGAATAAATTATGCTGGGACGCAAGTTACACAGTGGGATTTCCAAAACAAAGGAACTGGTACCAGTCCGGCCCAACTTTCCTTTGTTTTGAATGTTCCACTGTGTAACTTGTGTCCCAGCATAATTAATTCCATACCATGTGACCGGATTATGCAAAGAGCCTATTGTCACACTGAATCAACAGTGGGAAGGGGAAGAAAGGAAGGGGGAATGCTTGAAGATGTGCTCCCATGCAAATTGCAAAACAATGCTCACTGCAAACGTTATGGCTGTGAAGGCTGCCAACATGTCTCAGTCCAAGAGCACATGAAATCCTGGTACATACACATACAGTATCAAAAACACCGCTGAATACCACAGGAATGCAGGCGCCCTTTGTTGTTAACTCCATTCAATTGCATTTAACTCATGAAATTGTTAAATTTGACTTCACAATTTTTTGGCAACATTTGAAAATTAAAATTGATTGATTAATTGATTGATATTTTTAAAAGTTTTCTACAAGTAACTGGGAATGTTAAATGTTCATGCCCATGTGAGAAAGCAGTCAGACATGTACCAACACAGTGAGTGTACATGAACATGTATTGTATACATTTGAAAGTGCACTCAACAAGTACAGTTTGTACCGCACCTTTGAAGTTGCTGTATAGAAACTTGTGATACCTGATTCTTCGATCACCTAAAAATGGTAAAGTTGACATTAATCAATAGGATAGCGTGGTATTCAATAGAGTGTTGTAAAACCAAAGCCAAAGTTATCACTCTGGCTTATCACAAAGAACACAGACAATTCAATGAACCCATCCAAACTCCTAGCAAATACATGTGGCAGATGTGAAATCATGGGAAACATGTAGGAAATGCTGGGAAATGCGGGAAAACGTGGAAAACATGAAACTGAGTCATGATTTTTGTTTTTATTTACTTCTGACTGGATGATAAAGTGACACAAGTCTTTTAAGCCAATCGCTTAGTATAGTAACGTGAAACCAAAGCAACTACAAATTACTTTTGACATTCAAGGGAAAACTGCTCTGAAGCTACATATTATTTTACAGTGAAGGCAAAGATTGTGACCTGTATCTTGAGTCATTTTTTGAGACAAAAACCTAATGTGATGTGTACATGTGTAATTCTGAAACTTGGGATATCAATCGGATGATAATGCAATTATTCCCCTATTTCAATTCCAGATCACAAGATGCGTTTACACCAATCACTCACAATAATATTATTATCGTCAAAAAATATATTATATTATCATTATTGATTATCACTAGAGTGGTTCTCATTTGAGTGTCAAAAAGTAATTAGTTTTGCATTACTATGCTATGAGATTGGCTTAAAAAATCTCGTGCCAATTTTTCATCCGATCAGAAGTAAAACCAAAACCAATCATAACTCATTCGCACTTGTTTTCCCACGCTTTGCGTCCGCCACATATAATTACTTTGAGTTTTGATTAGTTCACTATAATATTGTCTATGTCCTTTGTGACTGGCTAGAGTGATAACTTTGGTTTTGGTTCTATCACACTCAATTGAAAAAGGCTCTATTGAAAAATCACATTATCATATACATAAATGAAAGGACAAATGAAACAGACAAATAAAAGTACACATGTACATCCAACTATCACGAGTAAATTCCAACCTTATCTGCATTCTTGGTCGTCCAGTCATTTCCCAAAGGGATGTCATGTATACGGTTATTCTGGCAAAGATACCGCATCACATCATCATGTGCAGTGAACAGGTCTTTCAAAAAACAGTAGAAACCCCACTTTCTGAAAACAAAGCCACAAAAAAGTAAAACATAATAATTATCAAGAAATGAAAATAATGAAAAGAAATAGAGTAAAATAAAAACAAAAGAAAGCAAACCAAAAACAAAATAAGTTATTGTGGGTACCCAATTAAATCTACAAGGACATTATTATTGTAGAATTAATTATAGATTTAATCATTAATATCTACAATAAAATATAGTTAAATGGAATTTAACATAGTTAATGACTAGGAGCTAGTCTGGTCAGTAGCGTTTTTATAGGCGGTTGTTAGTGTCTTGGCCGTCTATTAGCATTTGTTCAGCATTTGGTGCATTCTATAGCGTTTGATATAGTTCAAAGAAATTTTACATAAGGGGGCTCATGGCTTGGTTGTGGGTTGGGCAGGCCCGTTCGGGTGTTCTAGCGCCCTGGGGATGTGACTGCAGTTGCAGCCCCCAGGCTTCGTAGACACCTTCCCTCCACTAGTGACTTGGGCGTTAATTGAAAAGAAATACTCTAAATAGAAAGTTAATCAAATAATAAACACCCCACTTCAACCCACTAGCAGGTACATGTACACTATACACCTACATGCAAGTTAGTATGCGAGGCTGAATTACAAAAAACAAACTAATCAAACACACAGTACTTAAGAGTAATGGCATGGTTTTGTTTCTGTTCAGACAAAAGCCACAGAGCTTTTCAAAATAAGTGTTCAGACACATGACAGTTGTTGCCACTCCATCATAATAATGCGCACCCATTTATGAGCTAAAAACAATAATAAGGTTCTTAACACACCCCAGTTCTTTTAATGACCGTGATGGCTTGAAACTTTCAAGAGGTTCATCTGGTGGTGCCACTCCGTTCACCTTTAACCCTTGCCTGTCACGCACCTGTGGCAAAAAAAAAAAAAAAATCCACAATCAAAAACAATTCTTCTTACAACAGTAGCAGGACTAAACTTTCAGGAAAAAAACCTTGGGACCAGCTTTCAGATTTAGTTGCCAGCAAATGAAGTATTTCAATCGGTGAAAAGCATGGAAAGTTAGTCGCCAGTGAAAAAAATTGGTCTCATTGGCGACCCCAGCAGTCGCAATGTCAAACTCTGAGAAGTCCTCAAACATTTCCATTATTTACTGCAACGATGTACATTTTCTTTCCCTTGTCTTAGATGGTGATTGCACTGTCATAAGTTTAGCCAGCTGTAAAAGTAATCATAAAAAAAAATTATAAATCCTAATTAATATTATATACATGTAGATGTACCTCAGCTAGAAAAAGCTTTAAATCGTCTCTGTTACTGCAAACAAATGCCCGCATATCATTCTGGCTGATCAGGCTTTCAATAAACTTAGCATCTCTAACATCCTTCATTTCAACCTGTCAAAAGCCAAACAGTAATTTAAACAGAATCAACAAAATACTAATGGCAAAATAATACACAAATGTTTGGGCAAACATATGCAGGGGTTTCATTCAGGGCTGGGCACAGGGAGATTGACCAGCAGAGAGGATGGTTTTGCATGCCTGGTTTTGACCATGATGATTTACTGTAGAGGAAAGTTCAAAAAGTTTTGCCCACCTGTGAAAATCAATTGCCCTCTGCAGAAAACATTAATCAAACCCCTGTATATGCCCCTTCACCTGTACTCTATACATTATATACATAAATCCTTCAGACAGCCAGGCCTCTTCCCCAATGTACCTGTACACAGGTCACTATTATAAGAATACAGATGTCTATTTAATAAGACTAGAGTACATGTAGATCTTTAAGGCTTAAGGGGAAGATTCTTGACCATAGACACCCATTTACTTACCTGCAGAAGGATTGGTTCATGGACAGGGCTTTTAAACCGGTGCTGATTTTCCCGCAGCCAAATCACAGCGTTGTAAGTATCCTTATGTCTATTCCGCAGAATTTCCAGCCGACGATTCTTCATGTCTTCTAACTTAGTGATTCTGCTTTTAATATCTGTGAAAAACAACATGGCGAGAAGAAAAAACCACTTATAATAAATACATGTAGTAGGAAACAATTTCATAATTGCTTGCCACAGTTGTATTATCAAAACAGGTGTATAGCATAACCACACGGTAGGCAACATAAAAAAAAAAGAGTACAATCAGGGTTGCAGCAACGGGAAAAATAAAATGAAAACTAATGATGTCCTGATGTCCTGATGTCCTGATATTGTACCCTGAACTTGTTAGAGCTCTGTCAAGACTACTACAAACTGATCAACTAATTTGGGTCCGGGCAGACAGGAAAATATTGGAGATCACAGCCTATTGACCTTGAGCCAAATAAGCTTTTTTTTTCCCACACCAATGTACTAGCCTGCAAAGAAGTTCTTGCATCTTGCAGGATCCAAGCACAAGCAAGCCACAAGTAGCCGCAAGAAGTTGCCGGCTTGCAGATGCATAAAGAAGTTCTTGCTCATGCATTATTTTCAGGCTGTAGTGCAACCCTACTCAATTCAGTAAGTAAATACTATTTTAATCAAACACCATTTTATTGAGCTTGCTTTTTTTCGAAAATAGTAAGAAGGGCATGGTAGGACATGCTCCCCCCCCCCCCCCCCACCTAACAAAGAAAATTTTGAAATCTATAGTTTTAGCAACCATGCAGCTGCAGCGTTGTTTTGGTAAACTACAGTATACAGTGAAAATGTCCCAAGAATTCCATGACATTTACACAAACATCAAGAAAACTACAATTGTGTGATATCTAAACCTGTTAAAATATGCATTGATTGCGATATCAAACTGAGAAACAGATGCCCTACAAGTTTCTTCAATTGTACACGTACTTCAACAACAGCACTGTTAGACTTTTCAACAGCAGTAATGGCAGAATGAGATGAAAGTGTAGTTGACCGAAATTGGCTGACTAGCAAGAGGTTTTAGCCAGTTACTGGCCCTTGTTCTAAGTGTACATACTACGCTGTGTTTTGAAGTTTGCAAGCAGGGACCTTAGAAGGCCTTCTTCTCACATCAAGCAATCAAGTTACCCTGTAAAGTACAGGAACATTTGTCAGTCACCTTGAACTGATGCCTTCAAGCGATCTGAGTCATCACGGACTCCCTGAACTTGGCTTTGAATCGTCATCGCTTCACGGTTCTTCTGGCGTGCTTCAGTATTGATCTTGTCTATACGAGGCTTAAACAAGAAAAAGAACAACAAAAATATTGATTACTGAATTTGTAATTATAGAGCGGTTTTCAATTGAGTCTCAAGAGTAATCAGGCAATTGCTTTGGTTTTGGTTTTGGTTTTATGATACTCAACTGAAAATTGCTCTTTGACTAGTAATAATTAAATCAACTGGCAGATGATGACTTGCAATCTCACTGGCCAACCAGATATTATAAAAGGAAAGTATGTCTATGAAGCTCTTGAAACTGGAGTTTCTGGATATGCTCTGGAACAACATTATTTTACTATAGGTTCGGTAGATGTAACTGAACATGTAGGTCTGTACCTGTATATCAGATGGGTCTGGTAGATTGTCCAGTTCATTCTGAAGTCCCTGTATTGTCCTCTCCAGATCACTCATCCTACAAATATTACAAATATACAATAAAAGCACTGTACCATCAATAACCTATAACTAAAATTTTCTGTTGCAGGTACAGGTAGGGGAACTCACTAACATACATGCAACTTTGTCCCCTTTGGGAAATACATGCAAGGCAACAATAATCCCACTTCACTTATCCCTATTTTGTGTGACGTGTAGTGTCTCACCCAAGTGAGTTTTACTTCACTGAGCTCAGCCATTACAATTTGATGCCAGGTGGTTTTTGGCCCACTCACTAACATAAGGTACGTCTTAAAAATCTGCAGAATTGCAAATTCAAGTGACAATTACAGTTGTAAGCCAAATGAACAAAGAAATACTCAAAGTGGGGCAATCTTGTTTGACACATAGAAGAGATTTGCAACAAACAACAGCACTCACACAACTTTTTTCAGCGACTTACTGTGCATTTAGATTTAAGACATTAGACATGCAGTGTTGACCAAGTTTCTTTAGAAACTACATTGTACCCTTTGCTTCGTCCAGCATTCTTCTCTGATGTTAAGTATTGCTGATAGAGGATGATCTAACACAATTTCACTGGATTTACCGTTTTTGCCTTTTCTTTTCTTCATCCTGCAGATCTTTCAGTTCTCCCTGTAATTCTTCAATCTAAGATAAATGTCAAAAAAAAAAAAAAAAAAAAAGAGAAAAAGAGCAGAAAAGAAAGATGATGTCCTACCAAAATCACTCTGGATTTAAAGGATAAGAAACTACCATAATGTTAAATTACATGCTGTACACCAAAACTGTTATGATGAAAGACCTACCTTGTCTCCTTTCTTCTCAATCTGTTCACTCTTTGTCTTGACTTTTTTCAATACATCACTGCCTTTCTGCATCTGTTAAATTAAAAGAAGAGAAAAAATTGAAGCTCCCAATCATTCAAAACAATCCTTTGCTCCCTTAGCAAAAAAGGTGGGAGAAATACATGTAAATTATTGACAAAATTAATTTTTCAAACTAATTCAGTTCAATCTGCTATGTGGTCTAATGGTTAGGTGGTTTTACTGGTTGATACCTATCTTCCCTAAGGACGTAAAAGAATGATGATGATGACGGCGACGACGATGAGGTGGAGGTACATGTAGGCAACATTGAAACTCCACTGTACCAGCAAAAACACTCTAACTACACTTACCAACTCTCTAGTAGAGTTTTCAAGTTCTCGAACTTTTTTTGTTACTTCATCAAGACGTTTCTGCATTGGAGCATTTTGACGCTTGACTTCTTCCAGCCTTTTCTTCACCTTGTCCTTCTCAGTTTTGATCTCCACAAACTTTTTACGGGCTGCTTCATATTCCTGAAATCAATTAATATGTCATTAACAGCAGGAAATGCCAGTCCCAAAAATATGTCTTGATGTAATTAACTTTGAATTACAGCAGGGACACTCATTGGAAAACTTGCATTAAACCTCTGAAGGAGACCAATCTGGGTGTGGTTCAAGCTTTGAAACACATCACTTTGTTTATTTCTTATTTGTTCAAGTGCAACCCTAAGAGGCACCTTGAAGGCTAGAAAATAATAGTAAGGTTTCGTCCTGAACATCTGTGATTTATATCCCTAGGTGAGACGACATGCATCCCCTACATGTATCTTTTCATATGGAAATGCCCTCCTTCCCCGTGTGCCTGGGCAGGCCACTTCCGAGAAGTGACATTCACAAAAATGCAAGGGATCTTATAAGTTGAGCTTGCGACATGTTGAGCCCTTAAAATTACATGAATATGCTATATCATGCTTACATGTACTTTGCAGCTAAAAACAAATTAAATTAAACTTTTACAATCAATGACTTACTGCCCAAGGCTTTTTCTTCTCCAATATCTGCACTTTCTGCAGATGCCTCTCTCTTTCCTGATGTCTTTTGACTTCATGTTCAAGCCGTTCATTTTGTTGTTCTAACTTCTCAAGATGTTCTTTGTTGTTCCTAAGTGAAACCTACAGAGGGTAGTCAAGAATAAGAAAAATTTATAATGCATATCGTGTAGTAAAATGGGAGGTGTGGGTCATCATGGCCAACAGATTACATGTGCATGTGAACGGTACACTCTGGGTTGAGTGGTTCTGAGTTCTGAGTGGACAATGTGGAGTGAGCAAGACTAAAGAAATTGAATTCCAGATTGCCCTTCGGACAAGCAGCTATCAAATTTTGCTTGCCCAAGTTAAGTCTTAGTTTACTATTGTTTTGATCTGGACAGCAGACAACTTGCCTGGACCTTTGTGCATCGGGCAAGTGAGAATAAAAGGTTACTTGGCAGGCAAGAAATCTTTTTCCCATCCAGGGGAAGTAGCAATATACTCCAAATAACTCCTTCCTATGAAACTGGGATAATTGCTGCCCAGGTGGACTACATGTACTTCAGCTTGAGTTTTTGCATAATACACAAAATTACTTTAAAGTTCTTAGTGAGTTTTCAAGACAACAATAACATCATTAAGTTTCTAACTTATAACCTCAAGCTCCTTTTCTTGCTTTCTAAGTTCAATGAGCTGTTGATGGGTGTCAAACATGTCTAGGGGACCAACCTGTACAGTGTACACAAAAATAAGATATGTATGAAAACTGTTATGTACAGTAGTGAATAATGTAACAACCTTTTCTTGGAAGGCAACCACAGATAACAGATACAAAAATGCAAGGGATCTTGTACATGTACCATGCAAAATGAATGACCCTTCTACACTGTATTTACCGCTTTCTCTGTGGCCTCTAAGAGTTGCTGCTGAGTCATCTTGGCAAATTCTGCCACTTTGTCCTATTAATGAGGGTGAAATAAATAAAAGGAAGAGAAGAATACAAATTTAATTACACAACATTATTTAAAATTATTTTATCAATCTATCTATCATTTAATCATTTTGATCAATCAATCAATCAGTCAGTCAGTCAGTCATCAGTTAGCAAGTCAGTCAGCTAGTCAGCCAGCCAGCCAGCCAGTCAGCCAGCCAGCCAGTCAGTCAGTCAGTCAGTCAGTCAGTCAGTCAGTCAGTAGTCAGTCTGTCATCAGTTAGTCAGTCAGTCAGCATGTCAGTCAGTCAGTCAGTCAGTCAAACAGTCAGTCAGTAAGTAGTCAGTAGTCAGTAAGCAGTAGTCAGTAGTCAGTAGTCAGTAGTCAGTAGTCAGTAGTCAGTAGTCAGTAGTCAGTAGTCAGTAGTCAGTAGTCAGTAGTCAGTAGTCAGTAATCAGAAGTCAGTCAGTTAAACTTGTTTAATCTATCTGTCTGTCTGATTGTCAGACAGTCTGTGTGTCCGTCATTCCATCAGTCAGTCTGTCAGTCAGTCGGTCAGTTAGTCGGTCAGTCAGTCAGTCAGTCAAGCAATAGTCAGTCAGTAAGTCATTTAATCTGTCTGTCTGTCTGTTAGTCAGTCAAATATACAAGTACTGTATACAAATTTGTAAGCGTTATAGATAAAAGAAATGCCCACTGCAACTAGTACAATGTTTAATACAAACCTTTGAGTTTCTGTGCATTCAAACATGTACACTGCACTTCTTAATGCTAGAATGAATAATTTACATGTATAAACTGTGTGCGATTGTAGATTTCTTCATACCTGAGGCAGGAACTGACAAAGGTTGGCAATTTGTACATTCAACTTTTTTGTCAACTCTTGAACCTCTTTCATGGTGGTTGTTTTGCCATTAATCTTCCAGGTGGATCGATTGTCCTCCCTGAATATATCTCTGGTTATTGTGTGATTCCTGCCATCTGAATTGTGCCTGTAAAAAGTGATGAAATACCTGAACCAGGGCTTGACATCAACATTTGCCTGCTTTTCATTGGAAAGTAAATTTACTTCTTGGAAAGTAAAAAATTGACAACGAACCAAAATACTTACCAGATCTGGAAAGTAAATTTGGGCTACGCTGGAAAGTAACTTTTACACTAAAAAGGCTTCAGTGAAAAACGTGTGTATACAAAATGATCAAATGATAAAAATAACCATCGGACAATGACTTTCTGTCTTCAAAAGGATGAGTTTACACCATTCTAACATTTACCGATCCACCATATTGGAGTATGGAGAGAGCTGCTGAGTAGGTCTGGGTGCGATAAATACACGTGGTATGGTGCAATCAAATTCACTATTTTGGATTCCTCCTTCGGCCTCCATTTTGAAAAGTAAAATTTTGAGAATGGAAAGTAAAATTTGAAATCTACCTTCCAAAGTGGAAAGTGGTGTAACAAGTTAGTGTGAAGCCCTGTAAACTTAAACAGTACTGAAGGCAAAAAAGGAACTGACATCATGACTTTCCATTGTCTGAATTGTTGAAATAATAAGATCAAGCTTGACACTAACAAAAGATTAATGTACATCTTTTTGGCGTTGTTACATTTTTCCTTTAATTAATAAATTAAAGACATTTTGGCTATTACAGGGTTTGTACTCTTTTGAGCTCATCAAGTTCCATGATTTTCCATGACCTGTCCCTATTTTTGATGACCTTAGGGTCAGCAGTCACTTTAGAAAATTTTCAAAAGTACATATATCCTTACATTTTTTGTAACCTCTAGTGTTCGCCAAAATGCCTGTCGTTCAAATTGCCCTAAGAGCATCTGCGTGGAAGGCTAATTTTATTTTGTTCTGGTTTTAACATCTGCGGACCTACAGTAACTATTATTTTCTATGACTTTCCATGACCAACAATTACATTCTATGACTTTTCAGGCCTGGAAAATGAAATTATTGAGTCCTACCCACATCATAGTCACCCACCACCTTTTATCTGTAATAAGGCTACTTACAGTTCAATCTCAATCATGCTTTGAAATGCTCCATGTTTAATGAAATCTCGAACCTAAGGATAAAGTAACGAGTTGATTTAATGTTGTCATGGCTGCCAGAGATTCATTGTGCATGTATCACGTCTGAGAGTTCACTGACTATTCCCTGATAAAATAATATAAAATTTCCCTGACCAAATAAACATGAAATGTCAGAATAAAGTAGCGGCCCAAGCCAGCCTTCCCTTACAGCCATCTTTTCCACCCATTAATTCTACACTGATCAGTTTTCCATAGTTTTTGTCTTCTTCAGAAAGAACATCGTTGAGATCACAAGTGACCAAAAATGTTTCTTCCAGCCTTCAGTGATATTAAATCAGTGATGTTACAGTTTCCATGATCCATTTTCCTAACGTTATTCAAAATGTCAATTTTTCCTGACTCAAAAAAAATTCCCTAACTTTTCTTGGAGCTTGAAATTTTTGATTTTCCCATGACCTTTTCCTGACTGTGAAATAAGGCAAGGTCCCTAAACCTGGAGTTCATAGCTGACAAAAAAAACAGTCTCAAGCTCCCCACATGTAAGAACTACTTTTATTAAATTTTGCTGTTGTTAGCACGAAACATTTTGACAGGGCTGTGAAGAAGATGAGTGACAATGATGATGTACAATTTTACATGTATTTCAATGGAAGGTCATCTGATTGCACATGTAGGTATTAATAATAGATCTGAAATATGAGAAAGTATTAGGGTTGTACAGGTGTACATGCTTTGAAATGAATTGATTTGTACTACAGCTCATCCTTACCTCAGTCGCTCGACCAAGCAGCTTTGCTGGACCAGCAAGTCCAAGGCACATTGCACAGACAATAGATGATTTACCAGTACCTGGAAACACAATTTTCAGTAAATAAAGTATAACAGGGCTGTCATAAAATTTTCCATTTACGACTATGCATTTATCGTGTTACCATTACAATTCTTGAAAACTAACCACAAACAGGCTACCTGGTGCACTATTCAGGCAAACCAGAATGCTATTCAGGCTAACCAGATATGAAGTGTGACCGTGAACGGGAAAACGTACCTTAACGCTCATCCGTTAAACGGACACTAATGGACGGATAGCTAATGGATAGTTAACGGTCTTCACAGCATTCTAACGTTTTGTCCTGACGGTCTAACGGTTATCTAAGTGTGCCTAACGGATGATCAAAGCGTTCTAACGCTCTCTCCTAACGTTCTAACGGCTAACTAAGTATGCCTAACGGATGAAGAAACCGTTCTAACGGTTGCGCAATTTGTTCTAATGGATGACTGGAGCCGTTTAACGGTTGTCTAACGGTCTACATCTAAAGAGGTTTAATGGTTGTCTAACGGTTTACATCTTAGGACGTTTAACGGTTGTCTAACAGTTTACATCTAAGGACTTCTAACGAACGAATAGCGTAGCTTTCAGTCCGATGTTAGAAACACATAATCGTGCTAAACCATTATTAGTCTTACACTCACAATTTTTAGAAAAAACGAATCACAAAGTGCCGATTTCATCAGTCGTCGACGAGACAAACATTAATAAAATTATTTCCACGGTGAGCATTGAAAACAAAACTCAGTGATGTAAACTATCACTTCCTTATCGAGACAGAATAACTCAGAATTCGAGTTGGACATTATCATGTGGGACGTGAACCTAACGTCGCTAGACCTGTGTGTGAACAATTTAACTTGCCAGTCGGGATGAACATTTTTTATTGTTTTACTCAAATGAACTTGTCGCTTGTACTAATTTTTACATGATGACTTTGCCTAGAGTTTTGTAAAAGTAACTGTTTTATCCAGCTGTGGATTCGCGAGAGATTAGGCTTTCTTGACAGAGCATGCATGCGAAAAGCGGTACCTTCTGAGGTCACGAAGCTAGTCTCGAAGCGTCAGGCGTTTTGTTGGCACTGGTTCCATCCGATAAAGTTGTTTTTGTCACATACATGTAGTTTAAAATTGGTTTCTTCTGATTCAGAGTCAGACAACAGTCTATCAAAATATTCATCAAACTTTCCGCCGGGATATGGCCGTTTCTCACATCTTAGAATATGTAAACAACTTTATGCAAATTTTTGAACCCGCGCACTTTGTGAATTGACACGTGATCAGTGTTTACTTCGTAGAACATCTTTATCCATTGCATGGCCATTTCGGTCGAGTTTTCTCCGTGTTTGTTTCGTCCGTTTATGGCATTTGTTAAGTATTTTTAACTTTCGTTTGTTCACAAATTACAGTAACAAATTACAAGCTCTCGAAACAACCGGACTTTGCCGAATAAATAAAACAGTTCATATAATGACGATCGTAGTTAGGATTTTACATGCCGTCAGGCTGTTTGTGGAAGCGGCAAACGTGTTTTGTTTTGGATCGTGTATAACAATTATAGCATGAAGGCTTTATTGAATTTCATTCGAGTTGTATTTATCAATCAGGACGTCAAAAAATAATAATCGCCAAACTTCTCGTCAAAAGATAGTTATCTCTCATGATTGTTTTGAACTAAATGGAAGCCAAGAGCTGCTCTCGTTTCACACTATGTTAGGCTACCACATTCTACTTCAATGCATGTCATGCCATTCTAACGGAATCGTTACCCGTTTAACGGATGCTAGTTTATTCTAACGGATCCTAACGGCTTCTCTAGCCATGCTAACGGATACAGAGTTTTTGCTAACGGTTATGCTGGCCCGTCTAACGGTCTGATGCTAACGGCTAACGGATACATGTCTCTTGCTAACGGTTGCACTCTCCGTTCTAACGGCCTGATGCTAACGTCTAACGGTTGGACTAACGCCTCTAACAGATGACTAACGGATGCTTAACGCTTTTGCCCATCTAACGGATAAGCGTTAAGGTACGTTTTCCCGTTCACGGTCACAAGTATTTTAAAAACATTGTCCGGCTGCTGGACATCTTGACACAGTCAAAAAGAAAGGAAACTAACCTAGTTCAAACTAACCTAGTTTAAAACAAATTGACCTACAACACATACGTATATATATATAGCTATTAGTAGAGTGCTTTAGTGCTTGATCATACCATTTGGTCCTAAGATGACATTTAAGTGAGGTCCTGGTCGAAACTCGCAGTCTCCATATGTCCTGAGAGAGATATGAAAGTAAACACTTTAAGTAAATAGTGCTTAAGTTTGAATAACAATAATACTTTATATTGTACATCCTAAGCCTCGTGTTAGTGTTTTCAGTCAAAAGATTTTTCACATGAATGTGAGGCTTGAGATACATGTATGCAGTGGAACCCTGTTCATCCAGTTACCAATGGACCAAATAATCTGGCTGTACTAACAAGCTGGCTGTACTAATGAGGTGGCCGTATCAAAGAGGTTCTTTAAATTGAAAAAGACTGACTGAGCTTTTGTTCAGGCCAGAATAAAGTGGCCATAATCATGAGGTGGCCATAATAACTGGATGGCAGTACATACAGTAAGGCGGGGTTCCTCTGCATAAGTACTGTTCTTCAAATATCAGCACCATTTATGCACTATGTCTATGGTTTACATTGAAAGATAAAGTAGAGTGTATATCAAAATTTATAGGAGGTTGAGAATCAGAAGCCAACAGAGTTTTTCAACTTTGGGTAAGGGCTAATTTTCAATGTGGACTGGCTGAGTGTCACTAAAATAGACAATGTTTGTAGGCTAAGGGTATGTTCAGGGGCTTATCAAAACAATACACTTCCTATATATATATCTGAGTTCAATTTCAAGAGAACTTCACACGGAGTGGAATCCCCTAGGACGCTGGTTGTACCCCTGGGGTTACTAATTGAGCCGGATCGGAGCAACGAAAAAATCTTGCATGTATTAAATGTTGTTTTGGAACTGTTTTCGCAGCTATTTTGGATTCCCGTATAGCCCCACAATTATGCAATGCAATATGGCTGTCACTTTGAAAAGATACAAACTTTAAAGTAGAGACCACATATACACACGCGCACATGAAGATTTCTGCAAAGGAATTGCGCCCATATGCATCAATTGCAACGCACTAAACTACGATTTGAACTTACACAAAATTTCGCATCTTAACTCGCACTATTGCACCATCCACGAAACCTCCGTCTCCATTTTCTTGATCTGGTTTGCCATTAGCGCCGGACTTACTTTTCTTGTCTGAATGAAAGTGACTTTTTAAGCTGGACCTGGGTCTCTTCGACGCCATCTTGCTAAAATTTCCCGCTAAATGTGTGTGTGTGTGTTAGCATACGGGACCTTGCATTCCCATATAAAGAGTAGACAATCCAAATTTGGACTTCTTCATCAAAGCATGACGGAAGTCACGCAATCTTTTGGTTTATTTCCTGGAAACAAGAAGCGTCCACCAAGCGCGATGGGCATGATGTCTGCCGTCATTTTTCACCGCTCATCCTGATTTTAGTGGAATGGCGTTGATAGCAAAATGATTCCTGGAAGGAGTGCATGTATAAATACGCCATGAGCAAAGGTAAATTGTTTTAGCATGCGGAAACGTGACCTGACATGCAAATATCAATAGGCCTATATCTGTCTGAACCGATCGGGCCTCACGTCTGAGTGTTTTTCCTAGAAGCCTTCTTTGATCTTTAACTGGTCGTTTCGCCAATGAGTCAGTTCACAATGACCTTCTCCCCAAGGCAAATTTTGAGACTGAAGCATAAACGCGTTCTAATGCACTAGTTAATTTGCATTTGCAAAGTGAAAAGATTTGTTTCGCGAATGATCGTGAGAGACGAAGACGAATTGACATCAAGCAAAGAGAGTGAGTCAGCTGTTCTGCTATTCTCTTGGGACGGTGAAAACTTAGCATAAATATCTTAATTCAGTTCTGTTAGGTTGGATTTTTAATTGAAGCTAGCATTTGCGCGACATGTATAACTTTGTGGGCAGTTTAGTTAGTGGCCGGGTTCCATCATTAATTATGTAGCAACAATCTTGCTTATTAGCGCTGAATATGATTATTTACGATTTCAGTGTTTTGGCAAGTAATTTTACCATGCGATTATCAACCAAATGGTATAGTGAGTTTAAATAATATCTCCGTGAATCCTTACGTTTATTTTCTTTTTAATTTCGCAAGGAAAGTCTTGCCTAGTCAAATATCATCTTGATCGAAGAACTGAAGCACTTTGTAAATGTATTCATTAAGTTCTTTAATTTATTAGTTTGTACCGCTGTATGTGCATGTATTGTTCGAAACTATCATAACATAATGTGGCCATTGTGATTTCTGATTGCCAGTTCTTAGAATTTACAACTGTTTCTGCTAACTGCAACAATTTAGTTCTGACAAGTACTTCCTGTTGTATTATTAATCACTATATAAGCTGAGTTGTTAGTAATCATTTCAAATCCAACATGCATGAGTGGAATAAATGTTTTATGCAAAATGCCCCAAAATATCGAAAACTAATAAAATTAAAATAATAGCAAGAATGCCCCCCAAAATTACTCATTTGCTGACCATATTTGTAGAGTATGGTATAATGGCTCATATTAATTATACAGCTAAGCAATTTTAGCTGAGCCAATGAAAACTCTGGAATTGTATTACCCAATGATCCAGTTTTTGATAAAGGTTATATTACAGCAGGCCGTTTGATAGCATAACATACTCCAATTCCTCACAGTCTTCATTTTGTGTTTTCAGGAGTTATTAAACAGCTTAACGAGGCATGCAGGACAGGAAACCTTGACACACTGCTGCAAGCAATCTACTGTCATCGTGATATTGTGCAGGACCTCATTTGTGGACAAGAATTAGCAGATGATGACTATCCTTTACCTAGAGATTTTCTACATATTGCTTGTGAGAATGGACACTTAGATGTTGTGCATCAGCTTGTAGATTTCGGAGCAGATGTCAATCAAATATCAGATGAGAAAGGAACACCTTTATGTGTTGCCTGCATGGAAGGGCATGCAGACATTGCACAATTTTTGATTTCAAAAGGTGCGTTAGTGCACGACCCTGCGCTGGGAAACTCTTCACCTATTTTACTTGCCTGTAAATCTGGAAAGTCTGAAGTTATGGAGTTTTTACTGTCAGAGGAGCCCCTTCTTTTGCGGACACACGGACAGGTGCTACTTTACGAGGCTTGTAGACTTGGACATGCCCAGGTCGTGAGATTGTTGATCAAGAAGGGTGTGGATGTGGACCCACCTCAAACGCTGTTAGACTCTCAGGGTAGCCGGGTACCAGGCAGTCCTCTTCAAGGTGCTTGTGTTGGTCGGCAGACTTCAATTGTGAATTATCTCATAGAAAACGGTGCTAATGTGACGTGTGACATTGTGGATAAATACTGGGAATTGATTGGAGAGGCACTGATGAGGTAAGAAAGTTCCTCCCCTTCATTGTCTTTTGTCATCGTCATCATTGTTGTCCTTACTCCTTCTTCTGTGTCTTCTCTTTCTCTTCCTTTTCCATCCTTTCTTTTTCTTCCTCCTCACCACACCTCCTCATCATCATCATTCTCATTATCGTCCATGATGCAACCAGGAATTGATTCCTGTCACCATTGATTACTGTTATCGCCATTTAATTGTCATCTCCATTTGTCACTCCTGTCATCATCATTATTACTATAATAATTATGATTATTTTTATTGCTAAATTGGTTCCATGATATTAAGTATCAACTGTAACAGTGCACTAAACTTCTGTTGCTATCAACTTGTACAGGACTGGTTGATGTAACAGTTATTTCCTTTTTTTTTTTTATACCTATAAAAATTTTACTACCCATATAGTACAGTTAGGGTATATCTATATTGGGAAAAAAGAACATTAAATAACTATTTTTTTTGTTTTTTTCCATTTGTATTTGCCTTGAGCAATGCATGTAGAAAGAACTTTTCTTTCCAGTTATGTTATTTAATCATTATTTAGCTGAGGTGCAATGATTGATTTTCTCCATCCTTATCACCTCTAATCGAGTAAATTTTTCATTTTAAGAAAACAATAATATTAGCTAGATGCCTATCACTCCTGGGAATCTTTTGATTGAAATTTGAATGTATGTTAATTCTTAAATTATTTTTAATTATAATTATTTTTTGAAGGTACACAAAGGAAACTAGAAACAAACGCAAAACAACACTGTCATTCGAAGTTGATCCATCAGTCACTATGTTTTCTGCAGCATGGAGCAGAAAAAATCTGTACGCACTTCACAAGGCTTGGTTCGTGAACCTGTCTGCGAGACTTGTGAGTGTTGACTTGTCAGAAAACAACCTTGAAGAGCTTCCAGATGAGCTGTTTAACATTCTGCCTGCCTTGGAAGTGCTTGACGTGTCCAAAAATAAACTAGAATACTTACCAGAAGTTATAAGCAGCTATACAAGGTATTTATAATTATACCTGTACTGTACATTTGAGGATGTGAGATTTGTCCTATAACTAAATATGCAATGTTGTATAATATTACATTTATGTCTTCATCTACAATTGTGCCCGCCCTTCACTAGCTTCGCACCACAGATGCTCTTAGGGCTCATCACTTATTCCTTCTCCAACGCACGATGAACTCTAAGAGCGTCTGTGTGGGAGGCTGGTCCTACATGTACACCACCCCAACCCCGTTTTTTACAACCCTGACCCACTCAATGAATTTTGGGTTACCATCAGTGTAAAATGAATATGCTCTCCCTCCCCCCTCCCCCCTGACCCCAGGAGAGTGATTCACTGAAGCTGTAAGGATTAGGAATGAAAGAGACTAAAAAAGAGAAAACAAAAACAAAAAACAGAGTACATGTTAACTGTAGGGACGGTGGAAACAGTTTTTAGCCAACAGTGGAGAATGGAGTACATGACAAATAATGCAAACCAATGCAGTTTTGATAAATTCGAAATTTGATCTAAACTGAGATTAATCACACGGATTATTTATATAGATGACTGTATAATGCACATGAAAAAACCTTTACACTGGAAGACAATAAAGACCGCTTTGATGGAGTAGATCTACATGTAAAGGCGAAAGGATACCAGTTAACTTAATAACCTCTGTCAGATAATTTTGACAGCTAGCTGTCATATGAATACATACATTAAGAGGTAAAACCTTGTAAATTTGCTCTAAGAAAATGTGAATTACACGTAAATTTACGTGTATTTATTCAGAAACATCAGAATCATTCCAAGACGAGACAACTGGTTACAACAGAAATGTTATCAAAATAGTGGCAGGCCTTACAGCTTTTCATGATCAGTCCAGAGACATCACAGAGTCTGTCGTGACTTTTAAACTCGATTTGTTCAACGATACTACCTGTAATATTGAATTTCGCTTTTCTCGGAATTGAGTTGTTTGTGCTCTCGGACGTCCGTGAAAATTTTATTTTTCTACGTTAGCAATTGTGGGCAGCTATTAAAAGTTGCTGTTCCTTCAAATACATAATTTACAAATAGTTTTGTTGCAATAGGTATTCGCGTTTAACCTTTTTCTATTGCACGAAGAAGTTTAAATTAGAACGAAGCAAACTTAATTATAGCAAGATTGTGCAATATAGCTTATGTTTACGTTAACTGACTGTTATGCAGTCCGCTTTGAGTCTCCGACACTGAAACCTCCCGTTTCATTTTAGTAGTGTTCAATAAAACCACGTTAACGCTGAAGAAAAACCAACCCTTCAAAAAGCTTTGCGAAGGAACCGATTGATTTTTATCCAAGTTTACTGTGCGATAAGGCGCTGTCGCATTAAATTACGTTACGTCTGTTATTGTACTGTACTATGCAAATGTGTCGCAGTTTTGTTGCGGCACAGTTTGAACGACAAAATGTTGCGGGGACAATTGAACAAGAGGACATGTTTTAGCGACAGTTTTCCTTGTGTGACATGCCCCCACCCCTTTTTTTTTTTGAAAAATGTTGTGTTGCGGGAACAAAACTTTCTCCCTGCAGCATGTGTAATAAAATTCAGTTGGTAAACTTAAATTCTTGCGACCTGAAGCTGTGAAGAAATGAGCTCAATGTTTAATATCGCGTCGTGTGCACTATAATTACAAATAAACTTTGCCCAGCTACAACATAGAAATGAGCCAACTTGTATTCGCCTCGTGTGCACCAGCTTGTGGTCTCGTCCACACTACGGCGGAAAAATTTGAAACCGGCGAATTCACTCTGAAAACGCATCAAATGCCGGAGAAATTTAAAAACGCAAAAATCACCGGTTGTTTTGGATTTATGTTGGAGGAAAACTCTGGCAGGCAAATTATATGATTATCGTGGTGTCATCGTTTTCGAAAAGCTCAGTTTTCAAAATATTTTTCGTCCACACTAAAACGCAAAGTCGACGTTTTCAAATCCCTCCGGTTTTAAGAGCGTTTCCGAAAAGCTCCGTTTTCGTGACGGATTAGTGTGGACGGTAGGCCTAACCGTAGAAATAAAGCTGCGTTTTCAAATTTCTACGGCGTAGTGTGGACTGGGCCTTAAAAAAAAAGAGGGCTAGACATCTCGAATCTGAATTAATATGGAACGCGGCGTAAAATTCGAAAAGCAAGTTTTTAAAACTATCCGTCGTGGTTCACGTTCTCCTCGCAACGCAGAAATTGGTCTTTTCACGTTGTTGTTTTGCAGAGGACGGGAACGAAATGTACCAAGAATTATAACGCACGTGCACAGCCATTCTTCTGCTCATTAAACCTTTTGTTTAGCGACGTTCCCGTTGCCGTTGTGATTTTCTTAAGCAGCGTCAGACTAAGCCGGAGGAATTTGAAACCGCAGCTTCATTTCTACGGTTAGTAGGCCTACCGTCCACACTAATCCGTCACGAAAACGGAGCTTTTCGAAAACTCTCTTCAAACCGGAGGAATTTGAAAGACGCCGGCTTTTCGTTTTCGTGTGGACGGAAAACACTTTGAAAACGAAGCTTTTCGAAGACAATGGCGTCACGGTAATCATGTGATATCCAAAGTTACCGGTGATTGTTACGTTTTTAAATTCCTCCGGCGTAGTGTGGACGGAAAACATTTGCTACGTTTTCAGGGTGAAACCTCCGGTTGAAATTCATCCAGCGCCGACCTTAAACTCCCTAATGTTCCATTATAACTCCCTTTGTTAATTTTATTTTACATCAGAATACAAAAACTGACTGCAAACAACAACGAGTTGAGATTCGTGCCGGCGGCAATACTACAGATACCAACTTTAAAGAAGCTGAATCTCGCGGGAAACAACATCACTTCCTTGTCCGGCGACCCAGAAGAAAGCGACGAAAACTCAAGCATGGCCGACAGTGAAACATGGGGCTGTACAGCCCTGAAGGTCCTTAACTTGTCGAACAATAAGTTAGAGCATTTACCACGAGGAATTCAGGGAGCCCTCGGGTTGACAAAGCTTTTGGTCGACAACAATAAATTGCGAGACTTTCCCATGCCTTGGAAATGTCCTTTGGTGAGTTTGCTGAACGCAGACGAAGGCTGCATGTTGTTTTTGTTACTGTCGTTGTCGTTGTCGTTGTTTTTGTTGTTGTTGTCGCTGGAAATGGAAACATGCTGTCATGTTAGGCTTAGTTCACACTAGCGACATAACAACATAACGACACAAACAAAACTACAAACATAAATACTTGCAGAGTGAACATCCTGACATAATGACATAACAGCAACGTAACAGCATGAACATAACAACATAAGGAAAAAGACTGATCTTTTCCTTATATCTTAATGTCTTTATGCCTTTATGTCGTTGTGTCGTTAGTGTCAACTAGGCCTTAAGCCTGGTTCACACTAGCGACATAACGACATAAGAAAAAGATCAGTTTTATCTCTATGTCGTTATGTTCATGCTGTTATGTAGCTAATATGTCATTATGTCAACATGTTCACACTACAAACATAACGTCCTTGTTACGTAGAGATAACGTCCTCTTTATGTCGTTCGTGACGATTTCGTTATGTGTTTATGTGGCTAGTGTGAACCAGGCCGTACTGTTGTTGTTATTATTGTTGCTAATGAAAACCTGCTGTCATTGCCCCTATTTTCAGTAACCAAGGATGTTTTTTCTTTCTTCCGATTTACAGGAAACCCTTGATCTGTCCCACAACGATTTTTCCCATTTTACCTGCAACATGGAAATGGTGTGGGCATTCTTTTTGAAGCGACTTAACCTTTCAAACAACCATCTGGGAAGCATTTCTTGGAACGTGTGTCAATTATCAAGTCTCCAAGATCTGGATCTAAGTCACAACGCCTTAAGGCAACTACCCAATCCAGAATTCTGGAAAAGTACCACTTTACACAAGCTAAACCTCTCCTATAACAAGGTAATGAGTAGCAAACGAGTTTTATTTATTATTTATTTTTATAATACCCGACAATGGTTTGCGTTAAGTTGTACATGTTAGCGACACGGAACTGAATTTAAGCCCGAGCGCAACATGAAAGGAATTGCGCGTTGGTGTCATATAATCGCCGTTGATCGCTCGAACGTGCGAAGATATTTCTCCACGTTAAACTGTACGAGTTTCTCGCTTTTGTGGGCTGTTGCGAGGAGGTCTGGTATCTCAAGTGTTGCATGCAGTACAGGCGAGCCACTTCGCTCCAGATTATACAGTTACAGTAGTGTGTACGTTAAATATCAAACACGAAAGACTGTCTTTGACCGCATTTCCAAACACCGAGGAGAGGGTTGAAATTACGCCTCGCAACGGAGTAGTTTTAACGAGCTGCGACGTGTTTGGAAATGTGGCCAGACACTGTCAAGTGGTTGATATATATTCTCAATCAAAACGAAAACGAAGGAGAAAATGGGGAAATAAATTGTTAAAATCTATGCCAACGAAGATCAGATATCCAAACACCGTTACGATGTTGATTTCCTTTGTTTAAACATGACAATTACATCTACCTTTACACAAGGTAAACAGAACGAAGACACTTTTAAAATGATTCTTTAATTTTTTTTAATTCAGCTCTCCGCGAAACCCCTAGTGGACTCACAAGCTGGCTCTCCAAAGCGTTTTCCGTTCTTCAGAAACACAGGACAAGAGGATGCTCAAAACATCAAGACGGATTGTGAGCTCCCGTCTGCTTTGTTCTCTCCCACGCTAGAAACACTTTTGTTAAACGACAACAACTTGCAAGTGGTGCCCTTGAGTATTTGTGGTCTAATGAGCCTCATTGAATTGGATTTAAGCAAGTAAGGAAACAAATTAATAAATGTATTGTCAGATGCTGGAGGCACATGTAGTTTGCTTGCAGGGCCGGCCCCCCCTCTCTCCCTCTCTCCCTCTCTCCATACGTCCCTCCATCCTCCCCTTGACTTCCCGTTCTCTTTGTTCTATACTCTCTCCGCATTCCTTCTCTCCTGTCCTTTCTTTTTTTACGATAACTGCAGAAATTCTCGCACGCTCATTGGCTAATAGACCAATTGCGATATATTAAAATTCAACCGAAAACAATAGACCTCAGTACGAGGCTCTGGGTAATAACTACAGAGTTTGTGGGGTTTATTCCCCCGAGCCTCGTGCTGAGGTCTATTGTGTTAGACTGAATTTTAATATATCGAAATTGGTCTATTTTCATTGTCAATAAGCGCCGGGACAGACACATGAATTTATAATTTATGCGATGCGTCAACGAGCGAGAGCGGACAATTTGACAATTTGTTATCGTAAAAAACAAATTGACATCAGTTTTCCATGCGTCTGTCCTGTTATTGACGATGAATCTCGTCATAACACTGCCAAAGTAGTCTGCGGATCCACTCGGCTATCGCCCAGTGGATCCACAGCTATTTTAACAATGTTATGAAGGAATTCATGATCAATAACAGGACAGACGCATGAAAAACTGTCAACTTATTAAATGTACATTATTTTGTCTTAGGTGTTTAATGAGGGCGTAGGACTGACTCAGTGCAATAGAACTACCATGTACTCGACCTAACATAAATCTAAAACGACACAGCCTTGGTCGAGAAATCGTTCAACTGACACTTCACTGATCAGAAATACTTTGAGTAATATCTTTGTCTCGCATTAATACCGTTCCTCCTTTTGCAGTAATCCTGACATGCGAACACTTCCTTCTGAACTTGGCAACTTGCGTGAGTGCTGGCAACTTAGATTAAACAAGTTAAATCTTCAAGGGATCCCGAAGCACGTGAGACCAGGTACGTGGCGTGACTTGCAAGAATAGGTTAGTTTTTCTCTGTCGTGCACCTTAGACTGTAGACACTTCTTTTATCATTCAGTCGCGAAGTCTTGCCACCAAACAAAAAGTTTAATGAGCTAAACAATGGCTGTGCACGTGCGTTATAAATCTTTGCACATTTCTTTGCCGTTTCTGCACAACAACGTAAAATGACTAAGTTCTCCGTATTTTGGAGAACCCGAAAGACGACGGCTTATTTTTCGTATTTTCATTTGGAATTGTAAACTTGCGTTGCATATTTAGCTTGAGCAAGTTCTGAGACCAGAAGACGCTCTGAACAGATCTAGACGACTGCGAAATTCGAAGGTAAAATATAAACAAAACAAAGGTCGAATATCCGCTCTCCTTTTACAGTGTATCTCGATCTCACCTCACCAACCCGCATATGTTTTCATTTAGGTGAAAATGGTGTTCGATCTAAAGACACTCTAGCTTATTTACGAGCTACTCTGCGCAAGTCAGTGCCGTATTACCGTATGAAGCTTATGGTGGTAGGGCTGCAGGTGAGATGGCCGGAATAAATTATGTGACGAATAAATTATGTGATAAACTATGTGACTGCCGGTGAGATGGCCAAAATAAATTATGTGATAAATTATGTGACTGCAGGTGAGATGGCCAAAATAAATTATGTGACGAATAACTTATCTGATAAATTATGTGACTGCAGGTGGGATGGCAAGAGTAAATAAATTGTAAATAAATTGTAATAAATTGTGTGATAAATGATGTGGCTGCAAATAAATGATGTGGCTGCAGATCAGATGGCCAGAATAAATCATGGGAGACCAGAAAGCGACCAAATTTTGCGTGCTTGGGAGTATGCGAATCAGAACAGAGAATTTCAGTTTCTCTACGTGTCGAGCTTTAGGAATTGCTGAATATCCTTAGACTGGGCATCTTGGTTAATAAATAAACTTCGCAACACTTTGGACGGGGGTTGGGGAAACTGCAGTCATAAATGATATCACTTTTGCCATTTAGGGGCGCGGAAAGACAACCCTGTTAGCTGCTTTGAAAGGTCAGAAGCTGCCACCGAATCTATCCACTGTGGGGATTGTAATCGATGAATGGCAGGTTCAGGTGGCTTCCAGTTCAAGGTTCACGTTACAGCGCTTCTTAACACAGGTAACGACTGTTTGATCAGGAACTAATATCTCTATACAGTGCTAAGGTTTATGCGACAATGGTGTAATCGTTAACTACTGGCTATTCTCGTGTCATAACTCTGCACGCGAATATTTGTAACAAACATGTTGAGAAATGTCGGTGTCAACTTCTAGTTAATACACTCGGGGCCAGGCGAACCCAACACAATTGAGAAAAAAATCGTTACCTCCTTTACGCCCTTTCCCAACCAGCTAAAAAGTCGTTGCATTGTTACATGATCATAACCTCCTCTGTCGAACCTCTTCCAGGCGTTCAGCTAGCTGGGGCCCAGCGCGAAGAAATAGGGAAGAAGCGCGGCGTGAGTAGGTGAGGGAAGGCTTGTTCGTTCGCTCTTCGCACTAGGCCTCTCTCTCCTTTTTTTTTTTTGCTCGCCGTTTTTCCCGCTGCGTCCTAACTAACTGAACGCTTGGGAGAGTCTATCTTATGACGTACAAACCGTCCCTGTGCTTCGCTCAACACACATTCGTCTTTTGTCTTATTGTCGTGGAATTCTGAATTCCCTACCTCGTCTAGTTGTATCTAAACATGAACGAAATTCCTCACACCGCTGAAACCCTTCTTAGTTTAATTTCCACTACTTAGTGTATGTTGTGTATTACTTTCTTGCCTTGTAGAGTGACGCGCCATTGATAACATTCAGCACCTGGGATTTGGCGGGACAAAATGTGTATTATGCCGCGCATCAAATGTTTCTCTCGCCAAACACTCTCTACCTGGCTGTGTGGAACGTGACGCACGGAGAAGAAGGAGTGGAGAGTCTGCGGCGCTGGCTTCTAAACATACAGGTGATAATTTTGATCCTTTTGATTTAATTTTAAGGACGCACTGAGATAATCCTGCGAATAATTCCGTTGCAGTCACGTTAAACCAGACCTAACTGCCCATGATAAGGCGGTGGATTCTTGATCGAGCGGTCTGGGTCCTAGCCTGATTCGTAGACGGTCCAGGTCGCTCGCAGCCGTTTGCTCGAGCGACCTGGACCGTCTGAGAATCAGGCTATCTTAGTCCGAGTCCTGGCCATTGTCATTATGTTGCGTTCTAGGGCAAGACATTTAACTCTTTCAGTGCCTTTCTCCACCCAAAAGAACAAAAAGAAAAAGATACCAGCGATTTGTTGGTTTAACCTTATAAAATGCTTCGGGTAGCGACGCGAAAAAGTTTACTCTTATCCGTTGCCTAGACACACAGTTAATACCAAGTCACTCTCTTCTTCTCTTTTCCAGGCTCGCGCTCCCTTTTCCGAAGTTCTGATCGTCGGAACGCACCTCGACTTACTGCCGAAGAAGAACCGACAAGCCCGCGTCGATGCATTGAGGCACAGTCTCGCGGTGAAGTATCTGGACAACCAAGGGTTTCCGAAGATTGTCGGAAATATCGTCGTGTCTCCGACCACTGGCGAGAACATCCAAGAGCTGAAAGAACTGATTTACAGTAAGGCGCTGAAAGTGAAGGATCTCGGAGAAAATATCATTGGTAGGAGGGTGAGTGTGCTTTGAATTACCTTGTATATAAACTGTAAACGGTCATGTTCTTTATTTTAGTTTCTTCAAGATACCAGGAAGAATTTATCAAGTACCAAAGCTAATCTGCGTGTGAGTAATTAGGCATGTAACCTCTTACACAGACGTTCTTTGGGCTCGTCACGCAATGTTCTTCGTGGAGGAGGAAGATTGCGTGACGAGCCCAAAGTTGGCATGGGAAGGCAAAGCAAGTCAATTATCAACGCGCTGCCATCTCGAACCTCAAAGTCCGTCTTCTGGTTTTCCGCGTAAACGTTATATGACCTCGTCGTTTATTTCCCGCGCTAAATGGTCTTGTGGCAAGTCTTTGTTGAACGTCGAGTTCGCCCCCAACTATTAGTGTTCGTGTTTACGTAGTTGTTATCGAGTTATTAAACGTTTTCGCAGAACCATTTCAGTCTATGTATGTTTGAGAAGCTTAGATGACGATTGTTCGCTTGTTCACGTGCGCATAGCAACAAAGTCAAACGGTTACCGGTCATCTTGCACCAACGAACTCGCCAAGCGAAGGTTCCTCGCCAACAGTAATCTAATAAGGCAGTGGATAAAATAAAATAGTGAATGTTTTGCGACAATCTCCTACACATGTGGTGAATTAGTAACTCGTGTGTTCGGCAGGTCCCACAAAGCTACACAGACCTACAGCAGGCTGTCATACAAGAAGCTGAGCGGCGAAGATCCACTGGTGAACCGCCAATACTGCTGGAAGATGAAATCTTGCAACTCGCTAAGTCCAGTCCACAAAACGACATCTTGGACACAGAGGAGCTGACGCTAGGTAAATGTGTTTGACTGAGCCTGCGTGTAGCTGCCAGCGGCATGTTGCTAAGTAAAGACACCTGTGCTGATGGCGTCAAGATGACGTGACAGCAACTCGTTCCCGTGGTCTTTGGAAACGAGGCTGGCCTGCTAACTTTCGGCGGTTTGTGCTTTGTTTGCATTGAAAATTCGTCGTTTAATTTTTTGAGCAGTTTGTAGTTTCTCCCTAACCTTTATGGCAAACCCCTGATTTTCAAATGTTTTATGATCTTTTTCACCCTTTGTGAGTTATGACTTTGCCTGAACTATAGATATTTTTTATTTGAAATAGTCCTTTACTAAGTGAACTGACATTGAAAACATATTTAGATTTGGATCCATTAATTCAACAAAAAAGCTCGTTTCCTTCTTATACACCACCAAGTCGCCAGAAAAAAGAACAAGTTTTCTAGAACTCTTTTCCCACAATAACGGCTCTACCAGAGACGTCACACTCAAAATCATTCGCTTCAAAATTGACTGTGGTACTTCAATCTCCATGCTCTCTCCCCATAGGACCGTATTTTTAAACCTAAGAATCCAGTAAATTGAATCTACCCTTAAATTGCATCTTTATCTACCCTGCGACTAGTTGATTTCTCCTACGCTGTTTCTCTCACGTTCGATGTAGAAGAACCCTTGCTTTACCTAATACCCTACCATCCTCTCTAGCTACCAGGTTTCTTCATGAGAACGGCATCCTACTTCACTACAATGACCAGCTTCGTGGTTTAAACCATCTTTATTTCATCGATCCAACCTGGGTTTGTGATCTTATCGCTACTCTGGTCACAATTCGAGAGAGAAACCCTTTTATTGTGAACGGCGTTATGAAGAAAAAAGACTTGGAACTGGTGTTGAGAGACCCCAAGTTTCCCAAGGATTTTATCCCACAGGTAGGTCAAGCTTTAATATTTTCGTGTTTTCTCTCGATCGTTATCTTATTAGAAGCGTTAATCATTAAAATTCGCGGAAGAGGTTCTATAGTCTTAAGCAAATATCTCGACGTATTTTGATGTGTATAGAAGTGTCTTCAGTATGTCTTTTATTTTTTTATTTATTTACTTATTTTTTTCGTTTCTTTTTTCTGTTTTTGTTTTTGTTTGTTTTTGTTTTTTCTTTCGCGAGTGTGTATGTGGTCCTGAAACTTAATTGTGAAAAATTACGTTAGCTTCCCTGCTAGTATTCAAGCACGGCGAGCCATTGAAATCTGATAACAGCGTTACACTTTCCTTGCGAGAAACTGTTACAAACCTGCTAGACAGACAAAGTGACGACAGAAGAACAGACTGACTGACGGACGAAGAGTAAGATAGTCGGACGGACGGACGGACTGACTGACTGACTGACTGACTGACTGACAGACTGACTGACTGGCTACTGACTTCCTGACTAAGTGGCTGACTGTCTGACCGACAGACAGACAGACTAACAGAGTGTCTCACTGACTGACTGACTGACTGACGGACGGACGGACGGACGGACTGACTGACTGACTGACTGACAGACCGACTGACTGACTGACTGACTGACTAATTTAGTTATAAATTGATTGATTGATTAATTACAGGTAATTGATTGACTGTGTTAATGTTTCAGTATCTGCAGCTAATGGAACGTTTCGAGATCGCTCTCTCCTTGAACGACGAACAACTCTTAGTTCCATCCATGTTACCAAAAGAGAAACCTGGAATGCAACTTCATCAGCTTCAAAAGTTAATCGCCAAGAAAAGGAAGTCTGTCGATAAGGTATATTTAGAAGTCAAAATATTAACCAGTTAGGGCATGGTATATCGCGTGAAAAAAGCATGATTGATAGAAACAACTTTAAAGAAGAATATTTTTGTCAGTTTTTATGATTCATTTTTTTATTTCTTAATAAATGTTCATTTTACAGTTGGACTGGCCCGCGGATAGTTATGCTAGTCTAGGCGGGCTAGTCTATCAATAGTTACAAATGCTTTTCTTGTTTAATTATCATTATTATTATTATTATTATTATTATTATTATTATTATTGTTATCACTATCACTATCACTATCACTATTACTATTGCTATTGCTATTGCTATTGCTATTACTATTATTATTATTATAAAAAGAATAAAGAATAATAAAAAGGATAATAAAAGAATAAAAGGATTTAACTGGAGATGTCAAGGACAACGTTCACTCTGCAAATGTCCTTTAGTCAGATAGAGCCGGCCGTTTGTTTCTAGTCATATTTCTGTCTGAAACGCGGCGCCTTGCGCCTATATTCATTACTGGGTCAAGTCCCTGTCAAGACAGATCTGTCACACCGTTATACTTCACCGATTTGTACAATTTTTAAAGAGGACTTCAAGTTTCGAAGAAAGAGTGCAATAAGTCTTTTGGCTTGTCCCCAGAGTGCACGCGTATAGAGTCGGCGGTGACTAAATGTGCGACGTTCTGCTCAAAATCAAAAGGAGGAACCAAATAACTGCTGTATTTTTCTCTAATTAATCTGCAAAGTTGTAATCGAACAGTGTAATCGGACAGTTGGCTGTAATCGGACAGTTACATGAGCCAATCATTTTAAGTCCTCTCCTCTAAATCCACCAATCACGACATTGATTACAATCACTATAGTAACTAATTCAAGGGACTGACTTTGTAAAATTGTGCAGGTTTAGTCTCCAGTGACTGTTTTGAAAGAAACTTAACAGCCAATTTGCAAGCTGTTCTCCATATTTTTAATTATGATATTTAAAAATAACTATTAAAAGCTCTTTCAATGAAACTTTTACTTTTGTGGGAAATTGTAATGGTTATGATTAATTGGTAACAGGACATCGTGTCGTCCAATTCAGTCTGTAATCATTCTCGTGATTAACAAATCGGACTCCCACTTCGCGATTGTCCGATTTTTTTAATCACTCGTATGATTACAGACCGAAGTGGACTCCATACAGTCCTATTACCATTGTTAATTGCAGGCATGCGTTCGATTTCAATAATGGTCTCTGAACATTTCTTGAGGGCTAACCGAAAGCATTCTGACCTCTGGCAAAAAGACTTGGGTAATTTTGTATAGCAATTGTTCACAGATACTATCAAAATGAAGGTCTTACGTACTACTTTTGGCTTCTTACAATCAGGTTAAGTTATCCAGCAGTCGGGGTAGTTCATACGATAGTAGAAGCGTCAGCACAGTGCGCAGAAACTACCAGATGGCCTACACACCGAGCGGGTTCTGGAGCCGACTCATTACCAGGCTCATGGTGTCGGTTCAACGATGGCGCGCCATTGAGCAGATCAAGGAAGAGAGCTATTCGTTGGTTTATTGGCGCGAGGGGATTGGGGTCGTGTACGAAGGCGGGCATTTCCTGGTGGAATCTTACAAGGAGTTGGTAAGTTGTTTGACGAAGTTGCGTTACTCGTGTTGCGTTACGCTGTTTGGCGAGCACGCACATATAGAGAAGTTGAAGTTCTGCACCCGGGGTGAGGGACTCCCATGGTAAAAGGTCTAGGATGCGCGTCAGAAAATTTGAATTAAACCCCTAATGTTGGCCAATTTGGGCGTGGTTCAAGCTTTATTTGACCCCAACAAGATCCCACTTAAAACAGAACAGGCTTCAGCTGTTCAGGAAAGCGAGCCCGCGCTAGAAGACCGGACTCGAGAGACAGGCGGAAATCGAGCCTAAAAGCGGAAATGAGAGCGTTTCTTTTATTATTATTTCTTCTAGTACACCCTAAAAGATACTTTGACAGCTAAAAATAGTGGTGTTCCGTCATTAATACCCTAAGTGAGACCAGAATCCCTGATTTATACCCCTAAGCGAGACGAGGAGCATCCCCGACCTATGGGTGTACCCCTAAGGGAGTATGTGAGTACCCCTAAGGTTTCTGGGTGAGGTTTCTGGGTCAAAATTCGAACTGTCAGCTTAAAATATTGCGCGTATTTTAACTGATAGCCAAGATCTCATACCTAGATCTCATAGTCATTAGCTGAGAAATGGGTTGAAATTTTTACTGAGCTGTGAAATTGCCAAAAATGTAAGTGATACATATGTAACTGAAATCGATCGTGAAAATTCTGCGCGAAGTTCAAGCGTTACATGCTTAAGTTGATCAAACTGTTACGTTTGTGACAGTATGAGTTTGGGTGGGTGAGTGCTCCTTTTTATGGGCTTTCTAGGTATGTGCGGTCCTAAAGGGGGTTGTTTTCAGCCGTTTTGGTCTGAAATAGAGTGTGGTTTGTGTGCAGAATGGGGTTGACATGCCCACTCAATTCTTGCGGTTCGTGACATTTGTACATTTACCGTTTTCTTTTGATTTTTGGTCTCTCAGCCTTTCTCAAACCTAGTGAAGGCATGTAAACATTTTCTTTACATTGGTCAGGACTATCAGGTCGGTCAGAAATAGGGTAGGGAAAATCGCAGTTTTGGTTTGAAATAGGTTAAGGGTTTCTGCAAGCCGGCCGCATACCTCTACCCCTGTTTCTGAGAGTACACCCCCCCCCACCCCCCATCTCATTCCTCTAGATGTTTTGTTCACAATGTTCAGAATGTCAATAATCCAATCTAACTAAACATCTTTCCTTCCCAGATCCCTGTCAACCAAGGGAAGGCTGCGTTTCAAGAAATCAACGGCGTTGCCATCAGTGTCTGGTCAGACCAACGCGACTTCTCTTCTCTTGGTTTCATTGTCGACCAAGTTGACGCTCTCATCTCCGAATGGTATCCAGGTAAATATGAAATATTAGTAACTGGAATTGCTTGACTTATCGTCTTATGTGCGGCAAGAACTAAATTCGCTCTCAATGTTCGCCCATTCCAGTTGTAATATGAAGAGATTGCATACCTAAAGTCTTAGAGCTGAGTAGACAAATGCCAAGCTTTAAATAGCCTATGAGCAGACTTCTCTAGTCGAGGATGAAGCAAAGAGAAAGCTGGAAGAAAGAGGATAGAAAAGAAAGGAGGGGAGGGGGAGGAGGGGAGGGGGAGGAGGGGAGGGGGAGGAGGGGAGAGATTACGCCGCCCCATCTCTCCACCCAATCCCCTTGGCCACTTTACTCTCACCCGGTACCTTCTCGGCGCTTTCTTCCGCGGTCAGACCCTTCCGGTGGAGCTTGTTCACAGGCTAAGCTTTGAAGCAGTGACCAGTCGCTCACTCTACTGTGAGATATTATCCATGAAAAACATGAAAATCCATCAAATAAATCAAAGGTATTATAGTTTTTACCGGTCTCTGTCTTCAGCGAGACTGTAGCGGAAGAACGAATGTCAGACAATAAACACTGTGAGAATGGCAGTGTTTAAAGGAGCTCAGTCACGATGTTTTGTCTTTCTTTGCCCACGTACAAAATCTCCTTTAAATGGAAGGAAACTTGGAAATAATAGTTTACTAAGAGAGAAAAACATCAAAGAGATAATAATAAACCATAAAGGAACAAGGATGGTCAAGGATGGCGAAGATTAACACGGATTGCAAAGGACGAATTTGAAAAATTTAGGCTAAACTTTTCAAAATGTGTAAACCGTGACTAAGCTCCTTAAATCGAGACTCGTTGGCCTTGATGAACACCTCTTTTGAATTTCGTGGAGCAGTATTCTCCGAGATTTTTGGAAAATAGGATAACCTCGTGATGTATGCCCATATTTTCGAAAAAAAACTGAAAAAGGAATTTCCGTTCTTTTTGATCTTGTTCCCTGAATTTCCGAAATTCTCGATTGAATGGTTTGTGTTTCGGAAATTTGAGAAATTCTAGAATTTTTCGCAAACTTTCCAAGAAAATGTCTGAACAATATTTCTCAATATCGGAAGTCCTGGAATGTTTTGTTGAATGAAAAGCGTCCCGGAATATACTCACAGTTTGGTTGCGTATTGAGTTCTTCTACATGTATTTTGGACTGAGTAGTTGATTGATTTCACGAAGAATCAATAGATATTACACGGTGGCGAGAAGATATGAATTTTATATTCGAGTGGCAAGAACATTATCTTACAAGTGAGCGCAGTGACCGAGTGAGATATTGTTCTTGCCACGAGAACATAAAATTCATATCTTCGAGCTAACGTGTAATGTTCTTTTTATTATATAGACATACTGATGACGGCGGTTTTGACGATTATACGAAGATTTCCGACCACTTTCCGAAGATTTCCGAAGATTCTCCAAAACTTGCCCGAAGTTCACACGAACGTTGACGAACATTTTCCGAAAATCTCCGAAGATTGCCGAAGATTGCCGAAGGCCTTCGAGGAAGACCCGAAGATGTTTCGATGATACACCAACGAATTTAAGTACAATTTAAGAGACAAACTTGATATCGTGAAATCATCGATATCTTCACCAGTGAGGATATGGAAAATACGCCACTCGAGTCCCGGATGTGGTTTCGTATGAGTTTTACGAGTGGTGTATTTTCCGGTAAAACACTCGAGTCTACATAATAAATCAAGATTATTGTATGTTGATCAGTACATTCAAGGCATAGGTTTATCTAGAAGCTTCAGCAATCCAGCACATACTGACATACCTGTTTTTCATTAGGTTTGGACGAGATGGACATGTATGGGCTGCCATTAGTTCGCCGTTTTATCCCTTGTCCACTCTGCACAAACATGATGACGCAGCGTCATTCAATGAAGCGATCCGTTTCCATGGAGTTTCCCCCCAATTTCCACGCGGCGCAGCCTCCACGACCGTACAGCTTCACGCTCCCGACATGCGCTGCGACAGCACTGAATTTTGAAACAATTGCCTGTCCCTACCACCCTGATAAAGTTGTGTCGCTGCAGCACCTAATCCCAGACCTCCTGATGGCGGATCTGCCGCGTCATTTATTGGTGGATCCAAGCCAGTTCAAGTTCGAAGCGAGAGAATCTCAGAGAATTGGCGGTGGGGGGTCGGGTGAGGTGTATCATGGGACCTACCGCAACGAGGCTGTAGCTGTTAAAACATTTCATTCTACGACACAGGCTGGGTAATCACCGACACTTTATGTGTACTTTCTTCTCTATACAATACAACGTCTTGCCTCCTTCACAGACTTTCTTTAGTATCGTTACGAACGCACTTAGATCGTAACTTTGCGCTCGTTTCCAGTTCTCTCCTAGATAGCGGACTTGGGAATACTGGGCCGTCATCCGGATCCAGGACTTTAGGCTCTTTGCATTCACGGGCGCATCGAAGTGAGGGCTCGAGCATGCGCAGATCAGAAGTTTTATCCGTGTTCTCTGAGGGTGACATGGAGGAGGAACTGGAGAAGACCAAGGTTGTCAAAGCATTCTGGGACCTGCGTCAAGAGGTATGAACAAGCATACGAAAACGAAATCAGGGGCATTTTTTTTTTTTTTTTTTTTTTTTTTTTGACGTTTCCTGCCTGTCGAAAGCGTCAGTTTTTTTACTAGCCATTAAATGAACTAACGTGAAAGAAGATTTTGTTGACTGGAAATGTAAAGTTCATTGTAAATCTAAATTATGCACTCTGGCCAATATGGCCAATGTACTGCGCGAGCTTTTCCAGGCTATTGAAACATGAAGTGACTTGTAGAATTGCTACTAACCGCTGGATAGGATGCTTGGCAGTCGCGCCGGTATAAAGTGGCTACGTAGCCTTGACCCGAATTTATGGCCCTTCCGTCTTAAATAAGGCGTTTTTGATTACTTTGTTTCTTTCTTTGTTTATTTGTTTAGGTTGCTGTCCTATGCCGTTTGAATCACCCTTGTGTAGTTCGGCTTCTTGCTGTCTCCCTCCACCCTCTGTGCTTTGTGTTAGAGCTTGCTCCGTATGGCAGCTTAGCTACAGTTCTTGATGAACTTTCGTCCAAACGTGAAGCTCTAGAAACTGAAGGAGGGGTAGTGTCCAGGGCTAGGGAGGCCATACTTGGCCGTGAGCTGTCGTACAAGATCGCATATCAGGTGAATTTCTAGATATATTTTAACTTTTCAGAAAAGACTTTTGAAGGAGCTTAGTCGCATCATTTTGAGTTCTTTTAGCCACATACAAAATTACCTTTAAATTAAAGGAAACCTGCAAATACTAGTTTACTAAGATAGAATAACACCTAAGAGATAATAATAAATCATAAAGGAACAAGGATGGTTAAGGATGGAGAAGATTAACGCGGATTACAAACGACGAACTTATAAACTTTTCCAGTTACGCAAACCGCGAGGTAACTCCTACATGTAGAAGTGGAGCTGTTTACGGGATGCCTATCTGTGGGGTGGGGAACTGTGGGGACAGTCCCCCTGGGATTTAACAGTGTTGTTGAAACAGGGATATTCGGACTGCTTTTTCATGATGAAGAAGTTGATCACTGTACAATGTACGCCACTGGGATAAGGAATTCTTGATTGGAGCTTGCTCGAGTAGAGGGTGTACGGGCAGACTCGAAGTTCAAAAGATTATTTTACTGGTGTGCTGCTTGGTGTTAATTTTAAAACAGAGAGAAGACAAATGCTAAGCTCTTAGCCGTTGTGAAAAGCTGTTACGATCTCTTGGGTTTCTTCAGAAGCTAAGGGTGAGACCTAGCGTGCGTGTGTCCGGACAGAAAATAAATATGCTCACAAAACAGCGTAATCCATGTGATGAAAATATGAATAAATTACGTATGAATAAATTATATACGAACAAATGAAGTATGAATAAGCTAGGTATGAATAAATTGCATACAAATATATTAAATATGAATAAATTACTTCTTGATTTATGCTTTGGCGTGCATCATTGAGTTATGGTACACGCGGGAAGACTAGAGAGCAAGAAATAAGCGAAAGAGTGCTCCTAACTGCACAGCTAAAGGCTTCATCAATCGTTTTATAAGATTGACTATGGAACGAAATGCTTCATGGCGAAGCGAAGTTTCCTTTGCTCACACCATGAGAGTACATCATTGGATTTTATACAACAAATGAGATACTACGCGCATTCTCATTGGTCGATAGGTGTGTTTAGATGCGAGTATGTAAACACGGTTGTGACGTTTTAGGTTTACGCGTGCTTTTTAGAAATATTTCATAAAAGCAATGAAGCACTTTTTCTGTGTTTACTACCCTCATCAAAACACTTGGGGGTTGGGAGAATTTTCCAAAGTTATGCAAACCCTCGACTGCATCCCGGGTTTGCATAACTTCCTCGGATTCTCCCAATCTCGCTCGTGCTCAGATGAGGCTATGTAACCACGGACAAGCACTCTATTGCTTAAATGATGCACGCTTACGTATACAAGTATACTGAGTTTGATAGCGCCGCTTTGCAAGCTATGTTATGATAACTTTTGCTTTTTTTTTTTTACCTCAGGTCGCCAGTGCTATTTGGTATCTTCACGACTGTGACATCATCTATCGGGATCTCAAAGGCGACAATGTGTTGGTATGGTCACTAGACGAGTCAAGTCTACTGAACGTAAAACTTTCCGATTATGGTATCTCCTGCTTTGCCACCCCCCAGGGGGTTGCCGGAGAGGAAGGGACGCCCGGCTATCAGGCACCGGAGATTCGCACCGGGGTTGGATATGATGAAAAGGTAATGGAACGGGAGAGTTGCGGGATAAATGATGTCAGGTTATTCAAGCGTTACCGTGATGTACAGCAGCTGTGTGTATTTGCGCAGGCGCGCGAGGGCAACCTGGTGTTTCCTGGGTTTCACTAAAGATAAATGAGTCTTGTTGCTTAAAGTAGTTCGTACAGCCATTTTGAGATCAAATGTGGCCAAAGAAAAATGCTAGTCTTCGAGTGTTTTTCAACCCAAACGTGAAGAAATTTTTATTATTACTTCTCTTAATACAGTCAAACCTCAGTTAAGCGGTCACTATTAAGACGTCAGTATTCAAATTCCCGATTTTCGCTTCACTTATAATATTTACGATATATTTGACCTCCATTAGGCTGTCACCTCTATCAGACGGACGCGATCATCTTGTAAACTTCCCAGTTGGCTAATTTTATTGTAATTCACCTCTGTTAAACGGTCACCTTGCTACATTAGGTGGTCAACCGGAGCACAGTTTTATGGTCACCAGAAACTTACGCTGGCGCTAAACATAAGTCAGTGACATGCTTCTCCAAATTAAGTAAAGTATCCCCAAATCACAGGCGACCATGACTGATATTTTTCACTAATTCATGTTAGACGTTAACCTTACGAGCAACATTACTATAAAACCTGTTGGCTAGTGCGTAGACTTCTTAGAAAATGCAACTGCGTATGTTTCGCATCACCGTTGTTACGAACAATAAATGTAGATTACAGGTTTACTTTTGTTTTCTTGTTCAATTTTTGCCCTATATCTCGCTAAATTTTGATCGCCCTTTTTTTAAACGGTCAACTTCTTTTAATCGGTCACCCAGCTATTTCCTGGGGATGACCGTTTAAGAAGAGGTTTGACTGTAGCTGAATTGTTCAAGAGAAAAATGTTTGTTTAGCGGAAGGTGTAGATCTTATCATTGGCAGCTTGTTTTATTAAACAATTAGATTATGAGCTCTAGAATATTCTAATCGTTTTAGTATAAATCTACTTGTCGTTCAAAACTTTATCTAAATACTCTCCACAGGCAACTCGAAAACGCAAAGAAGCGGCCGCCATTTTGTTAACAAGCGCACACTGCTACGCTACTCACCATCTACAGAATAGGTAGTGAGTAGCATAGCCAATAAGAAAACGGCATTCGTGATAGAACGCTAGTAGATTTTTCCTTATTGCTCTTAGTAGGTGATTGTTCTTCGACTTTTTTGAACACGTTTTCCTCGAGGTCAGAATAAAAATGTGATGCGTTAATGATGGCGCATCCGAAATGTATTCGTGTTCGTTCAAGTTGTGTATTTCAAAACTGTTATTTTAGGCCTAATGCCAATTCGACTTCAGTTCTAGCTGGTACAGTTGAAAGAAGCCGTTTGCTTATTCATCTTGCACTAATCAGAGTCTTGCTTTTTGTTCAGGTGGATATTTTCTCCTTTGCAATCTTTGTGTTTGAGCTTTTGTCTGGAAGTCGCCCTTTTCGTGAATACCGGAACATTATTGACATAAAGAAGGCTATTCGACGAGGAGTCCGGCCATCGCTTGAATCTTGTGATCTAGATACACAGATACCACGACTTGAAGGTCTTATGAGGTAAAATTTCTATCCCTTTGAGGTCTCATTAAGCTTTTTATGGAAATAAAATCAGCTTGTATTGGAAGTGAACATTATTACAATATAGATATTGGGGTCAATGTATACAATATGATACAATCAATAAAAATGATACAAATGTCATAAAATACAATTACAAATACAGTTTAAAGCTAAACGACTTCAACTTATGTTCCTTAAGGGAGCCCCTTCCACTCTTTAATTATTTTGACGAAAAACGAATGAAAACAGTAGTTAGCTGCAGCTTTTGGTTATCTTAACTTAAGCGAATGGTTTGCCCTTGTTTCATTATGAGAAAAAAATTCAAAGATGTCAGCGCAGTGAAATCCGTTTATATTCTAGCAGGAATAGGTAAGACCTCCTTAATTGACTCGGGGTTATTCTAAGCAAGTATTCTCAACCTCTCATCGTATGACGTCCCTGCTAACTTTCCGTGTGAGAGCATACTTCGAGCTCCTCCATAACCCATACAAGTTCCTTCCTAATTTGTATTGGTTTAACAGCTTGGCTTGTCATTCCCTGCAGGTCTTGCTGGCATCAGTTACCGGAGAAACGGCCTCCTGCCAGCGAGATATTGCAGCTGATGGAGGAACCTTCGTTCTTGTGTCAATGTCGACTCGTGCCTTCAACCAGCGAAGGCTTGCTGGAGAAAGTTACAACGATTCATGGCCTATCGCTGGCTGGCACTGGTAATAAAACGAGTTCATGATATTGAGAAGGCGACTAAAAAACGTGTATACTTTTGTACCCTCCCTAGTTCTTAACTCTTTTGTTTGTTCGTTCGTTCGTTCGTTCGTTTACTCGCTCGCTCGCAATCGCTCGCTCGTTCTCTCAGTCGGTCGCTCATATTGTCTGCACATTATTCCCTCCCACTGCCCTTCCCTCTGTCTACCATGATTTATCTGTCTCTATGTCTATCTCTCTGTCTGTCTGTTCGTCTATCTGTCTATCTGTCTGGTCGTTTGTCTACGTCTGTCTGTACGTCTGTCTGTCTGTTTGTCTGTCTGTCTGTCTGTCTCTTCACCTTCTATTCCTCTCACATTGCTAAATTTCCTTATTTATTCATTCATTTCATGTTGCACTTCTTCGTTATTTCTTGTCGCCATTTTAATTTCTTTCCTCTTTTTCAGGTAATCCTATGGCTTCCCAGGCCAACGACAGTCCCTCGACCGAAACTACATCCGGCTTTGTGTTACTATGGAGTCGAGAACGTGAAAACCGTTACTACAGTATGGTGAACTGCGAAACAGGAGTGTTCTATACGTACGAACAAAAATGTCCCGGTCACAGAGTGCTGTGTATGACCAGGGTGGGCAATCGCACCTGGCTGGGAACGGAGGTAACGCAAATCCGTAATTTTGAGAAGGTATAGGGGAATTTTTGTTTACAATATTCGCCTCACTGGCATACGCGCTTCAATTTCTGAACGAGCTACAAAAATTAAATTCAACTCTGAACATTGAAGGAGTGTGACATGATTAACCATCCCAAGAAATTTCAGCTCATTTATTAAGTATATTTTGTGCAGGGTTGGTTTTAAATCTCTACGTTGTACAAAGAATGTACAGGCTCAGTTAGCGCCTTTGCCACGCAGAAAAATTGCCGTTTTTGAAAGCTCATATCTCCTACAATATTATACCCAAAGAGCTATTTTTTTTTTCCATTAGAGCACTTACGCTACTCACAATACTACAGCTAATTCAAATACACACAATACTTACTAACATAATTTAATAAATAAACCGTATAACTCATTACTTACAATATCGTTACATAGCTTACAATACTAACTTAAACATACTGTACAATACTTTTATGTTAAAATACAATCACAAAGGCAATAGAAAGTTACAAAGAAAGCGATACAATAAATAGTTAGAATACAGTTATTGTTTACACAGGACAAATTGTCCCCCATTTTTGGTTAAATTGATCTAAACTTTTGTTCTTAGTGCAGATATATTTTCTCGTTTCAAATTTAATTTTGATGTTTATCTTAAACCTAGCTAAGCTTGGAAGTGTTTGAGATCTTCTGTAATCGCATAGATATAGTTTGGCTATCAATAAGAAATAATTTAGTTAGGGGCATTCTGAAGTTATAATGCCTATTAATACATCTTGCGAGCTAAGATGAACAAATTCTTTTGATAAAGAGTAAAAGTGCAATTCAAAATCTTTCCAGAAAAGCTTTGAGTATACGTTAAAAATTTCGCCAATTAGGAAGAACACAAGCTCTTTAAATGTTTTGACTCTGTTCGTATTTATGCAAAGTGGTGTACTAACGAGGAAGCCATGACCTGGCCAATAAAGTCCCCTACATGTTCTGCGCTACGAATTGTTCTATCACATGTCTAAAGAAAGGCCTATTCTCTTCACTGTTATCACAACAACTACTGCATTTAATTTTTAACGTATCTAAATCAGCTTAACCTTTACAATCGAAAGATGAAGCAATTGATTCTCCCTACTCATCTCCAAACAGTATTTTGTAATTGTGATGAGAAATTATAGGTACATCAAGACGATATCCCTGCTAAGTTGATGAATTCCTTTCTTCTCGTCTCCTGTCTTCCAGACAAGTTACTGACATGGTAATGAGAAATTTGAAGTTAATCATTGTTTTGAAACGACTTTTAGTAACTCTTATTATGTAGGTAAATTCCAGGTGATGGATAAACATAATTAAGTGCCTTGTTTCTTCAGGGGTGCACAGTGGAGGTGTTCGGACGCAGGTCCTGGCGTTTGCCTTCAACTCTGTGGTCCTATATCACTAAGGCCCCAGTTCTGGCACTGTTGACAGAATATGCGCCTTCAGAAGCCGATTCCTTTGAGACGTCAGAACCACAGGTAGGCATCTGTCATTTACTTTTAACGTGGTTTCTTTTTACTCCAATGCTGCTTGTCAACAATGACTATTTTTGAGATGTGGTCGTCGATAATTGTGCTTTGGTTTTTGTGTGAGGTGCGGTCGTCTAGTGGTTCGACACTGATCATTCTGTTGTTCCTGGGCAAGGCACTTTGCTCTCACAGTGCCTCTCCCCGCCCAGGTCACAGTTGCTCGACGGTTGGTGAACGCTATCCACCGAAAAATATAGATCACTTTCCCGTGGATAGATGTTAACAAAGTAAACTACGCGAAAGTGAAATATTCTTGTTATGTGTTATCCTTTCCTTGAAAACGGAAGCAAAGATATTGTTGTTCAAAGGCTAGCAAACGCTATTCTCTCTCTCTCTCGCCCGCCCCCCGCTCTTAAAACTCCAAAAAAATTATTATCTAGTAGTAAGTGGAATTTGTTTTGTTAGCAATTATCGACTGCATATTGCACGTTACAATAATTTTTTCTTCCTTGTTTTCTGTATATTCTCCTGTTACCAATATAGACCTTAAACTGTGCGGAGTGCCATTTCCAGGTGTAAAATTATTGGATCATAATAGGAATAAGCTTAATAAAGAATTACTAATGACTAACTTTAACTTATTGATTGTTCTTGTTCTTTGTATTTCAGAGTGGAACAATAGTTAAAAATGTGTACGCGTCCCTTGCGAATGGCACTCTAGTGGTGTTCACTCCAAAGACGGCCTCCACCGCACGGAGGTGCTCACACAATGATGTCACCTTGGTACAAAAGGAGGAAGACGAGCAGCTGATAAGAGAGAGCGACAAATGGTCCAACCTTCAGGTATGTCAGTTATCCTTCATCGTGAAAGGACCCATTACTCAGATGGCGGGTCATGAAATTTTCACCCCAACTATTTCAAGTTTGTCGATTGCAGTCTGTAATCCTAATCTCTCAAAATCTTGTCAAGTCTTGCTGTGTTATCTTTTTTACTCTAATAAGTTTTATTTTGGAGCTTTTGATTGGTTCTTAGGTAGCTTTCTATATCACAAAACACAACTCAATATACCGTTTCATAGTTTATGCTCTCACCATTTTTCACCATGTTTGCGTTATACGTTCTTATGGCTGGTTATCTTTTATGGTCAGTAACGTGTTCACTTACTCATACAATAAGAAACCATTTTAGCAAAGCTAACCGTTATCAAAACGTATTTACTCGCAAAGTAGCAAAAAAGACAGCAACGTAAATCGGTCTTTGTTGTGTAAGATTACATCAGGTTTTTGTCTTAGAAATGGTGAAATCAAGTATAGTTAGGGTCGAGAAGAAATAGCTCTCGAAATCTGAAGATCCCACATTGACTCTTTGCATAGTTTTAACGGAAAACCAAGAAAGGGATGTCACAAAGAACGAGTCCAACGAGAGCAATGTTCGCCTAGAGTGATAGGTACAGTATTAGTGCGACAGTTCTCTTTAATTGTCATTGACTTGAGGTGTCGTACATTAGAGAGTCTTTTGAAAATAAGGCCAAGGTTCGCATTGAGTGAGAACACAAGAGAGTTGGCGTCGAGTGTATAAACTCTAGACTACTTTCGTTTTCTCTCTCCTACACTGTAAGGGGCTCATCAGTAGTGTTATATTATGGTCCATCTTCCAGGTCGTCAATCTTGGCCAACACGGAATGCCCGCTAAAAGCATGGTCCTTGTACGTGACAACAAGGAATTGTGGGTCGGATGCGGTAACAAAATCGTCATAGTCGATACCAGCACGCTGGTGTTACTGGACGAGATTGCTGTGTACCAGACTTCGAGGACACATGTTCGGATCATGGTCACCGATGGCTTGCAAGTGTGGAGTGCTGACAGAAGATCGACGAAGATTTTGCAATGGGCTGTGAGTAGTCGTCAGCTAACGAATATTTTCGACTGCGATTCGGATAGCCCCGTAGGTGTTGTGTTAAGCACAGATGTTAAGGACTCCCGTCGTTTCTCCACTGGGGCGGAAAGTTCTAGGTGCAACCAAGCAGTTAGTGACCCTCCTGGAAATCTTAACCCGTCTTACACGGAGGCCATGTTCAGGGAAGCGATGGCGTCTGAAGGGAACCCCGAAGGCGACGGAAGGGAATCTACGCGCCGAGATGACTCGCTTCCTCGTAAAGTTGCATCATCCTCTAGTATCGATCTTAAGGTTAAAAGAAGCGGCACCTTTGAGAGTTCCGAAGATAGCGATTCGATATCATCAACTCAGAGTCCACCGGTTACAATCCCTGGTTCCAAAGCAAAGTTTTTCAATGAGAAAGAGACGGAGGAAAGCATTTTGTCTCGTTTTCGCTCTCTATCAGCGGAAACCCACTCCAGTGGTGACAGTGGGGTGTCTTCTTTTCGAAGTACCAGCACGACCAAAAGTAACATAGCGAACCCAAATACGACAACTACTTCGGGTGCAGCTCGTGATGCTGCTGAAGATTCACGAACTGACGAGGATTCTACTTCGGTGACTTCCGGAAACGTTCCGAGCGTCAAGGTGTCCGTTGACCTCAGTGAAAGCATTATTGAGCAGGAGAGAGAATCACATGTAGGCGCAACTTCGAAAGATAAGACTAGTGATGAGTCATCTGCGGTTCTAGCTGCTGAAAGTGGTCAATCAAGAGACCAAGAAATACGAGTTACTTTAGACACAGAAGGTAATTCCACTTCGAATTTCGCCGAAGATCGGAACAAAACCCAACAAGATCTCGGTGAAGATAAGTCGAGGAGCCAAACCGGCGAGGCTCATGAAGAAGTTGATGACAGCAAAGACCGTGATCAGGGTGAAAGTGAGTTTGAGCTTGCAGATCGTGAAGAGACTCGTCAAGCCTTCATCGAAGGTACTAGACGAAGCGCTCATCTGGAAATCGCAAGTGCGCAACAGTGCGCATCTATGGCGTCTCTCCAATTGTCTTTCAGTTCTCCTTCACGCGCTCCGTCGCTGATGAGTTCAAAGAGACGAAAATCGCAGCGACGGCAGGCAAACGAAGACAACAAATCGCCCCCTTCCAAACCTTGGGCAGCGAGGCCGAGGTTACGCATACTCGCGGGCTCAATAAATCGGGTGACGTCGCTTCTGTTGGTGAATGGCTCGTTGTGGATTGGTCGAGGAGTTGGTGACGTGTTAACAGTGAACGTGAATTCGGCCAATAACGACCTTCCATTAGGTTACGTCTTTGCCCAGCTTGAAAGCGACAATCTTCTAGGTTACGAAAATGGTCAAGTGGATGAAATTGTCAACAGCGGCACCAACAAGGTTGTTTGCCTTCGACGACTTGAGCCCACGCGACAGAACGCGGCCAGTGAAGATCGCTTTACGGAGCGTTACCAGATAGTCGTGTGGGAGGCCTGGGGCGACTTGGAATTTAGAAAATTCACGAGGCAGTTGAACGAATTCAACTCTTTAGTTGAGTAATAGTTTTTGTGTGTGATCAAGTTGCTGTTAGTTTGAGTTGAGATCCGGATACATGGAGGGACAGCACTTCCCCTAATTAGACTAAGCTAAATTAGCTGGGCTTTTAGAACACGAAGCTTTGGATAACAAAGAGGGTAAACAAAGCTATTGTAGAATCGCCCGATGTGTGATAGACGATTTGAAAGCCGAACATACCTGCTTAGACAAACGTAAGCACGCAAAGACCAAGGGATTAAGTTTAGGTTGTAGAAATGTTTAAACAAGAGTAGGGACGACTCTAAATTTTACGGAGGACATCAAAACAAATCCATCTTTTGAATGTGTGGATTTGTATGTATACATTTCAATCCCCAGCAACCTTACCCATATCTGTTCCTCTATCATTACCTACTATTATCATATGGCTAGCTCTGCAAGTGGGTAATATGGACCAAATCCTGCACTATGATTGGCTACCCAAGTGGACAACAAGGGACCATCTTGCCCGCTCGGGAATACCCACTGCATCTCGCTAGAAAATGGTGTTCTTTATGCTATGTAATGAATCTTAAATTGTTCAAGCTTGGTCGGCAAAGATCGCTCGATATTTCCCTCGTGGTCAATATCTAGCCATCTTGACCTGACGCTTGTTCAATAACCCATACATTTTCTTGCGTATATCTTTATAGCTGAGAAACTGCTTGAAGGTTTCCCCCGGCCTTTAAAAATAAATTTCGTATGATCCCCTCGTTTGAATTTGATCAACTAGAAAGTTGCAATTCCCGACTTATAAAAACATTTTACTTGTTATGACATAACTATGCATTCGTTTGTAAAACGTATGTTGTTATTAGAGACTTTCGCTCAACTAATCAATCAGCCAGTTCGTGTTTTGTAGATTTTTGTAGATACTAAAGACTTTAAACCGTTTCATTTTTAAACTAGATATTTAATATGCAATGAATCTAATTTTGAGAAACTAGTTGTAGAGAATTTTCGTAGAAACAGAAAATAAGATACACGTGCAATTTGCGAGATCTTTAGATAAAACACCAAAAAAGAAAACAGTGCTTGTAAAGGGTCACATAAGGACTTTTCTCATAAGTAATCGATTAGTAGGTTCTCCTCACTGGTTTCATTACAGGTCTTATAGTTCTAGTAAGGAGAATTAAGATTTCTCATTGGTGATTTGCCCCGTTTAAGCTTGTATTGTTGAAATAAGAGGTTATCACCCTGAAGATGACATAATGACGAAAACTTAAGGTTTTTGACTCTTTGTAGTCGTTTAATTGTTCAATTAGAAATTGTTACTAACGTTAGTTTCTACCCGGGTTGGAGTGGGCTCACAAAAGTGATCTTTAAAAGGTCTGTGTTTTTACTCGTGCTTGTGTGTTTGTGGGTGATTATGTTACTTGCAAAAATGATCTTTAAAAGGTGATTGGTTTAGGCACAAAATGATCTTTAAAAGGTGATTGTGTTATATATGATTGTGTTATATACAAATTGATCTTTAAAAGGTCGCTATTTTTAGTCAGTTGTGAAGTCACTTAATTTTAGATACAAACTAATCTGGTAAAAGTTCTCGTTAGGTAATTGCGTTACACACAGTCACGCTGTTGTCTGGGGATTCTATAGGTCACGCTATTTTAAATAGCCGTGCATATAAAGGTCTATTTTTAGTCGATTCGTGGGTCACGCTAGTTAAAATGATGTTTAATAGGTGATTTGCACAATGCCGTCATTTGACTACAACTACCAGGTGTCATTTAGCCAAATGACGACGTCCTGCAAGTCTACAATGGAAAAAGCCACTCTCATCGTTAAATGATAAAATACCATAATTTGCTCGATTACGCTATTTTCAAACAAGAAACTTACGATTATGTGATCAAAATAATAAAAAAAAAAACAGCAATTAAGATGAGAACTTCCTCAATATTAACTTGTTTGAATCTTTTCAAAAATAAACTCGTAAGTATGGTTGTGTTTAGTTTTTAGCTCCACAAGTTTATAAACGAACGATAGGATTTTTATACCTAATCGTATTGTTCAGGTATACTTCGCATATCAGACGAGTTTTTTCGAGCCATGGGTTTAATTTTAGCGAGTTTGGCTGAGCCAGAATACCCATGGTGAAACCAAACGAGTGAGATATTCCGCTGAACTGCACCAAAAGGTAACATGCGGTATTAATCGTAGCAAAACTCGGCCAAAATTCCGTCAATATGCGGTCAATGATTTTATATCGAGGGATATCAAGGATGTCCCCCGAACCACCCTCTCCCCGCCCCCTTCTAAAAAATCACCGGTAGAAACTTCTGACAAGAAATTACTTATTCGTTTTCCCAATGTGAACGTTCCAAATGGATATCACTCAAGTTCAAGGCTTTTTGGCTTTAAACAGGAATGCAAGTTTTTGGGAAAACGTCAAACGGAAATACATTCATCCCGAACGAAAATTCCCAGTCGCGTGATAGGAGTGTATGCACGTGCGTGACGTGCGACACGGAGTCACGCGCGTGTTTGATTTTAAAGCGTAACCTGGAAGTACACGTGACTTCAAATACTGGCATTTCAGACGTCCAGTGTTAGTTTGCTTCCTCAACTTGTTTACTACTGATAAAACTTTGCACTTGTTTATTTTTTTTCGACTTCTCGATAGTCAGCCGCTCAAAACAGACACAAAAGGTTTGATCCCGCAAAGCCGAAGAATAAACGTACTTTATCTCCATCTGATACGAATTACCCTCTCGAGCAACCCTAAATCGAGAATAGGCTGATTTAGCAAGAGAACGGGAACGTCACTTGACGACGGCGCGCGCAGTACAAATACCCAAATATGGTCAAATTAGAACAGAATCCAGGTTATTTCGCGCGCCCTGCAGTCGTCATCTGACGTTCCCGTCCTGTTGCTAAATCAGCCTAATATGTATTCGATACCGCTTTTACTGGGTAAACTGTCTAGATGTGAGGGATATTAATTCCGTGGAATTTTCGGATATGATGGACAGTTGAGGCACTGCAGGGATAATTTTAGCTTAACGCTAGGTTATTTCCAATGTCAGTAGAAGTGATTTTACAACAAGTTGTCAGGAAACAAAATCAATGCTGAACAAAATTTGACTAAAATTTAAAACTGCATATAATTGGTTTGTAACTGGTGGTGAGGGCAAGAAGATATAAGAGAAATTAGATGTTGTACAAACGTTTTCTCGAGTATTTTGTTTTTCTGAAGATGTTTCTTGGACTCATAAGCAGCGATAAAATACAATATCTTTAATTGTATTACAGAAAACCGTAAACAGCCACTCGCAACCTTTAAATTCTTCTGTCAAAACAAGCTTTGTAATTTTTGTATTTAAAAACCCAGTGTGACATTATTTTAGAAGGGTTGTTGACTGGTAGTAACATAAAATGCAGAATTGAAAAAACAGTCGGGATGGTGTATGAAAAGAAATGAAATGTTTGCTGATGATTGTCCTTACACAATGCTCTGTTCCATAACACTGCTTATTACAGCACAGTCTTTGGCAAGGAGTTTAAGTGTGAAATTTAAGCCACTTCAGGGCTTTTTTGTTGGTGTTGCGTTTTTTTCATTTTTTTTTCCCAGTGGCGTAGCCAGGATTATTCAAAGGGGGTTGGGGAGGGGGGGGGGGGGGGGAATCACACCGTATCAAAGTGAGGGTTCTCACCAGCTTGTCATGTCGTTTTCGCCACCTGTTGTAGGTTGTTTGCTTAAAAAAGGCTTACAAAGGGGGGGGATCACTTGCACCCCAGAACCTCCCCCTAGCTACGCCCCTGTTTTTAATTTTGCTTTCTTCTCTATCAGTAAGACAGCGTCATTTGAGTGATGCGTTTCTGTGATACTGTAAGACAAAGATTATATCGGTTGTCTCCCTTAAAGCATGCTTTTTCTTTTCTTTTTCCTTTTTTTTCCAGAAGTACATATTTTCTTTGTGTTCCATTGTATTTGCTTTCCAGAGCGAACTTGAGATAATTGATTCTAGTTTGCTACCCATGATCCCGTTTCCAAAGATAGCTGTGACAATCTGAACCATGACTCGACAAAAAAGCAGCTCTTGAAACCTTTCCCTGCGAGCTTTAAACTTCTTTGTAATAGTGCATAAATAACTTGTTGTGTCTATTATATACACATATAAAAAAAGATTAGATAATGCGAATTTTATCTCAGCACGTAGTACATCTATTGTTGGCTAGATTTATCCAAAAAAAAAAATCAACACGAAACAAAACAAAAGACTTTCTTTCTTGAAACTTTTACCCCAGAATCACAAATCTGCTGAATACAGAGTTAATTCCATATTTCTAGCGCTGCTTGTTCCTTTTCAGCTCGTAGGAAAACACTGTTAGTGTGAGTAGAGGTAAACGCACGTTTTGTTTCACATTTTTTCTTAGCAAAGCTGCCCTTTTTGACCTCTCACAGATGGAAAAAAACGGCTTCTGTGTAGGCAAACCACAGGCAATCACGTAACGAAGAAAATATAATTTTTCAATTGTTTGATGCAGTCTTGTTCCTTGATAAGTAAAATTGATCTGCGTAGAATGTCAGACTTGTGAGAGAATTCCAAAACACCTGTAAAAAGTAAAATTCATTCCGGAAACGTGGGTCATTGGATTGTCTGACAGGTTGGTCGCTTGGTCGTGTGGCGTGACCATGTCAATCAAAGATGAAGCAATTGAATGGTCTCTGGAAATAACCAATAGCTTTGTCTCAATGCTTACGCGACGAAAATATCACAACCTAATTCAGCAGCATGTTTTTGACGTGAAAGTTTCGGGAATGATATAATCTTGCTATTGTTTTTCTTATTCTCTGGACACGCACGGGGCTAGTTGTTATTAGACGGCAATTCAGACGGGAATTTTACATAAGGATGTCCAGAAAGACCGATATGAAGCTATTTTAGCGGGGGAGGTGAGAGGAGCTGTCTGTTCTGTTAAATCAAAAATTCTACACTTTGGGAGTACTTCGATTGACAAACCTTTCTTCTCTTGTCGTTGTCGCTTTTCCGTTCGAAGTATCTAAACCAAAATGTGAGTAGTTCCTCAAATAAAAGAAATTTATATTTTTTTCTTCGATCTTTCACCCAAAGGTGGTTGTTAATTCCACGTCTCGTTTTTTTTCCGCAAAAAAAATCTAACATGTTGATCAAAATGTTAACTCTCATTATCAACCTTCATACATTTCTTTTAATTTGTAGTTCTAAGAATTTGTTAGTACATCAGGAACACATCCACAAGCAGATTATTTTGTTAATTCTTGTTTCTACCCTGCTTGATAATAAACTGATGTTGTAAAGAGAAATAACTAGTTGATCACTGTCAGCCCCCAGCCCAATCCTCTAACCCGAGCCCACCCCCAGTCATATCAAACTTAGCATAAAGTGCGATTGTTCGCCGACTAAAGAATCAACAAGTCTAGCCAACTTCCATTATCGATAAATAGGACTCTTGAGTTGATAAGATTGTCTTTGGTTTCTAAAGACCTGAAGTTAACTTCTAATTATCTCCCTCACTGACACCGGGCACGTACTGCAATCTGATCACGTTGTTTACCAGGTATAAATGAGTGCGCCTTCCTCGAAATTTTACTGTTGAAACGATCTTCGTTCAACAAAAGTCATCTTCTCGGACCAGCAACAACGGTAAGTGAAATTAATTACACAGCTTTATTTGCATCAAACTTCATATATTTTTATCGAACGGAAATGGAGATTACATTTTTTTAATTCGTTAGTGTGTCTTTAAAATGGAAATTTTGATCATAATTTTTATCTTTCATCTTAATCATCTAATTTCTTGTTAAAAAAAATTCGTTCAGGCTTAGAATCCTAAACAAACGAAAATTCTTCGATAAATTGATACGTAAAATTCACAGTTTCGTAGAATTCCGTTTCAAGATCTTTCTGTTTTAAAAAAATTCTCGGTAGTAAAGGTTTTGCACAGATCTTAGTTGCCACACCCCACGCAAATTAAACAACCAGGCAACACTGATTTTCAGCCTCCGAGAAAGTTGTCCCTCCGCAAATCTTAAGAAAAGAAACATTTTCGATGGGCTTTTTCGTTACGCAGTAGCAGAAGGAATTTGATTTTTTTTTCCAAGCCTTAGAGCAAGGGAGTTGGAACGATGTGGCTTAAAATTGATTCCATTGCATACTTAAAGCTTGCGTGAAACAACGCCCCCGAAAATATATAATCTGGAGTGGCACAGTAACATCTACGATTCCAGTGAATATTTTTTAGCAATGCAAATTAATACTTTGATTGACCCCTCGCTGGCAGTCTGTAAGTAGTTCTAATCGCTTAAAATATATATTGCTTACTTGCAATCTCCGCAAGATGATAAAAAGAATGTTGCTCTTTATTTAGTCACGCGTTTAGGGGTGTGTCCTTTCAGGTCTGTTCACCTTGAGTGATTTGCGTCGACGAAGCTTTCAAAGTCGCTTTGCTGCTCTTCATCTTATGGTAAGTAACCACAATAGGTTAATTTCATTCCGACACTGCTTTGTTTATGCATTTTAGCGCCTCTCTCGTCCAGAATATTCATTGTGCCACCAAAATTAGCGAAGGATTATTTCTCGCGAGTAATCAGATAAACGGGGTGAGCTTTTGACCCTAAGTGAAGCAGAAATGATTGCACAATCTTTGAATTTGAAATATAAGCTCTAAAATTAACATCTAAAAAGATCGAAAATTTTGATGTACATCTGTTTTGTTCTTAGATCAACATGTCGAGGCTATTTTCAGTGGCCGTGCTTCTCCTGCTTGCTTGGTACGTGACATCAACATCAGTGACAGACCCTCATGGCAGTGATCCGAAAACATGCGAAATAGCAAGTGAGTACATGTCTCTATTATTAAAATTCATTTACTACTACCTTGTTCGCTTGTTCCCTTTTACCCTTGCTGCCTTGTTCTATTGCTGCCTTGATTCTTTTTTCCCTTGTTACCTTGTTCCCTTGCTGCCTTCTTGCCTTGTTCCCGTGTACCTACGTTCCCATGTTCCCATGTTCCCATGCTCCCGTGTTCCCGTGCTCCCGTGTTCCCGTGTTCTCTTGTCCCCTTGTTCCCTTGTTCCCTTATTCCCTTGTTCCCTTGTTCCCTTGTTCCCTTGTTCCCTTGTTCCCTTGTTCCCTTGTTCCCTTGTTCCCTTGTTCCCTTGTTCCCTTGTTCCCTTGTTTCCTTGTTCCCTTGTTCCCTTGTTCCCTGATTCCCTGATTCCCTTGTCTCCTGGTTTCCTGGTTTCCTGGTTTCCTGGTTTCCTTATTCCCGTGTTCTCTTTTTCCCTTTTTCCCTTGTTCTCTTGTTCCCTTGTTTCCTTGTTTCCTTGTTCATATGGTCCCTTGTTCCGTTGCTTCCCTCTTCCCTTGTTCCCTTGTTCCCTTGTTCCCTTGTTCCCTTGTTCCCTTGTTCCCTTGTTCCCTTGTTCCCTTGTTCCCTTGTTCCCTTGTTCCCTTGTTCCCTTGTTCCCTTGCTCCCTTCTTCCCTTGTTTCATTGTTCTTTTTTCCCTTGTTTCCATGTTCCTTACTTCTCTTGTCCCCTATTGCCCTTGTTACTAGTTTTTCCCTTGATGTCCCTCTTTCCTGTTTTCTTTTTGAGTTTCTTGCCCACTTGATTAATTTTCAAACTCGTTTACTTAGCTTTTTGTCACTTGTTTTCTCGTCCACCACAAATGGGTTCACTCGTTCACTTCCTAGTTCACTTGTAACCTTGTTTCCGTGTTCAGTTCTTTACTACTTGAATTGTCCCCTTCTGCACTTGTTCTCTCGATAACTTGTACTGTCCTTGTGTTCACATGCCATATCCCTTGATGGAAATTATTTGAGCCTCGCTTCTTCATCTCACTGGAGTATAGCTACTTTTTTCATTCGTTGACAAATAGTTCTTGAAACAAAAAATAAACTTTTCATTCATCGTGTCTCGACAATGAATATAATTATGTAACTGTTTTATTGTACTTAATTTTGCAGCGTGTGGTGAGAAGAAAGTAGTTCGTCCTCTGAGTACATTTTTCTCAAGAGTTCCTTACAACCTTCTAGAGTTCTTGAAACGGCAAGTCCCAAACGTTGCCCCACAGAGTCGTGCAGAATTGGAATTCAGTGCTCTCTGGCTTCTTGATGAAGAATTAAAGGACGTGAAGACCACTGACTTCAAGTACATCCCTGAAGGACCCAAAGGACCATCGACTCCACTTCTTGACGTCAACCTTATTGTCAGCCCGACATCGGAAAAGACGCAAAACTACATTGTGGCCCGTTCAATGGACGCCAGACACCCCCCAGAATTTGTCATCCACAAACAGATTACACTCAACGGTGCTTTACGTTCTTACAAGCAGGGCAAGGCCATGCTGATGTACTCACGCTTGTACCCAACTCATCAAGGTGTTTTGCAGATTTGCCACATAAAAGAAGTGTTGAAGTTACCAGTTATGGTGGTCTTCTCTATCCTTAGAAGAAACGTGGAAGAAAAGAGGCACCTGACGCATCTGGCGCACTGTGGAATTAAGGCGATCCAGCTTCCACCCAGACTACCCATAACCAAACCTCCAGAAGTGAAAGAAATCAAACCGATGCCCAACATCGACTACATCTTCCATGGCTACAACTTCCTCTATGGAAACCCTGTTGTTGACCCACAAGTAGGACGCGACCCTGGAGTCTCTCGTATGCCGATCTTTCGGGCCACCTTCGACCGAGGCTTGACAACGCCTGATCAAAGGTACTTGATTCCAGATGGCATGTCCTTTCTGAAGGCGGTTAGCTGCAGAATTGACTTCAACTCAGCCCAGGATCGCAGCGAGAAAGCTTACATCAAATCCTTAGCTAATACAGTTGGAGCTGGAGCTTCTTTTCTGGGATTTGGCTTTAAAGCAAGCACAAAGGTGCAAGAGAAGACCGCAGAACTGAGGAAAGTTAGTTACTCGTACGTGATCACTGAAGCTGTTTGTAGTGTTTACACTGGCGCCGTCTTCATGGATTTGCCTCCTAAACCCTCGGATGAGTTTGTAGCGTCACTGAAGAAGTGCGAGAAGGACCTATCAGAGGACTCTTTTAGAAGTCTGATTGACAACTTTGGTACCCACTTCTTAACGGATGTCGTCATGGGATCTAAATATGGCGAGGAAAGCAAAATAGCCACTGACGAGTACGAGAAGATGGTATCCGAGGGTCTTGACGTGGGAACGGCTGCTGGGTACTCTGGCAGATTTTCCGCAGGCGTGACAACTGAGACTGCTTCAGAGGAACAGCAAAGGGAAAGATTCGAGTCAGCCCGTACAAGTAAGACCACCTACTCATATGGCTCTAATATTCCTTCGAACGGTAGTGCCACCGCCTGGGCCTCGAAGAGCTCTGATGATCCCATGCCAATTAATATGGACATCACAGCATTGTCAGAACTCATGACTGAAGAATTCCTTGGTGATACCGGCATCGACTACGAAAAATTGAAGAAGCCTGTGATAGACCACTTGACCCAGTACTGTTCAAAGCTTGTACATGTGGGAAAAGCAAAAGATTGCATGCCACCGGCAGGTATTTTATTATTATTTTATGGTCAAAATTGTGCATCATGTTTGCAAGCATCTCTAGCTATGGACACATTTCCATTCAAACGCATTTAACCCTTCAGTCGTATTACTGCATTTGTTTACTGGTTCCCAGTACATTTCTTTTGTTGTATTTTCAACCATTTGGTGGCGAACGCATCAGGACCTCCCCAGCATATGTCTGTTTGAGAATGTATTCGAATGTACATAATGAAAAAGTAGGGGTAAAGAATGAATGTCAGTTGATTCTTGTGCATAGACATCTACAAGTCATGATGCAACCAGACGGGAAGATGTTAGGAAAGCAAAGGAACCATACCTTACCTACACGTATATCAATTAGGACATCTATACACTGTATATGCGCCTACAATAGCCAGAGTACTCACAGAACATAAATTCATCGATTCAAACAGGACGAATAGTTCCGGGTTATGGGCACCAGTTTGTCACCACTTTAAAATATAGCGGACGTTCCCTGTTTTATGGACCATTTACCGCTTCAGTTTCATTTCAGTTTTTATTTGTTATTAAGTGTTTGATACTTTTTCTCCCTTGTTAGAATTTGCCACTAACGGTCCAGGTCTGACCACGTTGCTTACAACCGGCAGTCAAGTCATCGGAATTGATATGATTGACCAAAACACCATGGCGCTGGTCTATGGTAAGAGAAGCTGGACACTTTCCATTCGATCACTCTCCGAAGAACTGGCCTCCAAGCAGCTGATCGACAAAGACATGGCCTATGGTATGGTGCTCTGTCGAGGAAGTCGCCGTCTGGGTGTTCTCATCTCTGACAGGGAGACCTACACCCGCATCGAAATGTACGAAATCAGTGGCGACGGTAAGACCATAACCAAAGATAGAGACGAAGACCTCCTTAGCATCGGAATGACACAGAAAGACATCAGCGATTTGTACTTTAACAGGCTTACCTACTATGCTGACGTGAACGGGTTTTTGTTGGCGAGGCAAGTAGATTGGGTCGAGCTGTGGAAGATCGATAGCATTTGCATCCCCAATGCACAAGTAACAGCCAGACGGATACTGAACTTGCAACCTGCCTGGGCAAACTACCTGAAAACAGCAGTCCACCTGAGTGATAACTTTTTTGCCATCTCATTTGACGCTAAAACGGCCAGTACTCTCAAGGTCGTGGAAGTGTTTAGCGAGAGTAGCTACAACGACAGCATTGCCGACTTCAGATGGACCATGCCCCTGGCCTGCGGCGCCTTGTTCAAAGATGACAAAGATGCGCTGATAGCTTTGGGAACGCAGATTCAGCCTGGCGTGGGAACCGGCATGATGTCGGCATTCCGTTGGCTGAGAAACGAGAAGAGGCTGGAGTTCGGATCACACCTGCTGACCGATGACTTCCTGCAAGATGGGTCGGAGCTTGGCGTCCTCTCCGTGTACGGTGACATGGTGTACTTTGCAGAGGAAGGCTATGACGATACTGGAAAGGTCCTGAAGTACCAGTTTATGTACGAGTAACGCAGGTACCCACGCATGGCTGTCGATGGAACACAAACACTGATTACAACGAACATTGATTTTGCATTAGGTACTAAGCATTTGATTCTTGAATAGGGTGGTTTTCAGGATACTATTCCGAAGAAAATTTTCTTTTATGTGTTTTGTTCAGTTTTCTGATTCAAGCCAGAGAAGAAGGCCATTTTAAGGGCCAGTCAGCTTGAGGTCGCTTGTTGTAGTCATTTCAAGTTTCGCCTTTTTTTCTGTTAAAAGGGGCCTCGTTAGCTACACCTTTGTTTTTGTTTACAAGCGAGAGTTTGGCTATTATATTTTATTCGGAGCATGTCGAAACGAAAGAAATCACTGCGAATCAAGTTGAGATAATTAAACATACTTTCAGGAAAACAACTTGCGGTAAAGCAATAAGACGTCGCTTCACCATGCAATGTCAATAACATCGATGGCATCGAAAATGGCGGGGACTGACTTAGGTTCTTTCGGGCTCAATGATTTATTTCGTTTCCTTTACAAGAACGTCTTTAGAAAACCACTCTAAGGAATTTATTGGGTAAATATCTTTGATCATTTCGCAAAGAACCGTATCGAAAATGCCCGTAAAATGAAGAATTCCTGTTTTACTAAGATATCTCCAGAGGCGGTTCTAGGGGAGGGGCCTGGTGGCCCGTCCCCCGCTCCCTTATTTTGGGTAAAAAGAATCACAGAAGGAAGAAAAGCCGGCAGGGCAAGCAAAAGACCCCCCCCCCCACCCCCCTTTAGCTCAAGGTCTGGATCCGCCACTGATCTCTTTCTTGTGGTCACTGAAAATTCTTTGTGATAATTCAAAAGCACAGTCTTCCTAAGGGCATAAGCCAGTAATTCTCTGATTTTATAACAAGTTTTTGTTCTGTTCTTGGGTAGTTTTGAAATTCGTTGTTTTTGCTCAGATGCCTGTCGATGGATTGCATTGTTAGGCGTTTTATTTTTTACTAGCTATGTGTGGTATAAGACGAGGTCTTCACAGATCGACATTGTAGTACATTTTGTCTGTTTGATAAAGTGCTCCCACATACATAGTAAAGGCCATGGTAGTACTTATTTTCTGGGTTGCATCCAAAGCAGTTTCCTTAGGACAAGAAACGGTTCAGTTTTAAGCCAGTCACGGTTAAAGGGCTCAGATCTGGATCTTGATAATACACTGGTTCAAAATAGCTTGAACGACTTAGGGTTCGGCCGGTCGTTTTAAAACGTCCTGTATTACACACAACGTTTCAAAACGTTTGCGAGACGTAGGCTACTGCTGCTTATAGGGAAGGCCCCGGTCTTTGTCCTATCTTTTATTTTCTAAAGGATGTAGTGGGAAACATCATAGGGGAAAAGTTCATAGATTTTTTTGTTGATGATATTAAAAGACTGCGCGAAAAATTATGTTTCCTAGCCACAAGTGAAGTCAAGAATCAAAATAGACTTAAGCTTTGAATAAACACTTGATGAATGGCTTTTATGTTTGTGTCATGCTCGCTTTAAATAAGTGAAGAAGGTTGTTATGCTGGTTCTTCGTGACTGAAACCTGTTTCACTTAAGTTTCAGTAAAGTTTCTTTTACTAAAGAGAAAATTCAAAAGCTAAGAGTAGGATCACTGACAATCGCTTGCTCGGGGCAATAATTACTTACCACATTACTACAGTTTTCTCCAAGTTCACCCCCAACTTTCTGTCTTCGTTGAAACCTTTTAAAACTGCGCGGAACCGGGAAAAATGGTCACATATCTCACTTGTCTTTAAATACATAGATATTATCCTTGCATGACAGTGAGAAGGCAGGGAGAGACAGGGGAGGGATGAGCTAAGGGTCAAGGAGCCAATGGGTGCCTTGTCACGAAAACCGTTACATGTGATAAGGACCTTTAAATTTTTCTTGTCAAATGTTCTTCAACATTTCTAAGCTAATGTTACAGAACGCTTGTGAGTGAAAATGGGCGGAAAGTATTGCGAAGTTTACAAAAAATGAATTGTTAATAGCTAATGCTGTCCCATGAAAAGAAAAGAAATGGTTTGTTTTTGGTTTGTTTTTCGTTTCTGCTTGTTTTGCGTTACACGATGAGTAACGCTGCTAGTGTCTACTCAAGATTGCACCCAATAACAGTTAGCGCAAAATACAAGTGAAAGTTAGCATGCAAGTTGATTGTCACGGAAGGAAATGCCGAATTTTGTATCTTGGATATCAAAACTTGGAGTACTAAGTTCTTAAAATTATTGATGGGGCGAGAGTCTTACAGTGAAGTGAAGAAGTGTCTCAATCCCGCTTTTTTTTCCTTTTTTTTTTTGGAGCAGACAAAGCATTTTCAAGCCACTTTTTACAAGTCTTCCGCTTAACGCTGAACGTGAAAGTGACACAAGTAATTGGAAATAGATTGATGCGGGATACAATCAATACAGTGAAAATTTATTTTGTTAGAGAGTATAAAAGGAAACGTTAGATGTCATCCCAAACGAGGACGTTTCTACTTATCATCTAACCTCCAAAAGTTCACCAATGTTTCTATTTAGCAATTAGACTATGACCCGGCTCGAGATTTCTATCAGGGAGCGAATAATCTAATTGTTTTGGTGTAAATCTACTAGTCGTTCAAAACTTTCGCTAAGTCTTCTTCACAGACACTTCAAAAACGCAAAGAAGCGGCCGTTATTAGGTATTAAGTATTTTTAGCCGACGAATGTTTTACCGTGGATAAATGAAGATTATCTATCTATCTAGCCATTTTGTTAACAACCGCACACTGCTAGGCTACTCACTATCTACAACAAAACACATAGTGAGCAGGGCAGCCAATAACAGAACAGCATTCGTGATAGAACGCTAGTACATCTAGCCTCGTTTCCATTACAACATGGAGAAAATGGTTTCCTTTTTTTCCAGAAAACACCGTAGAAAGAAAGAAAGAAAAAAAAGGAGATAAAAGAAAAAAAGGATGAGACGAAGGTTCGAATTGGAAATTCTCTTTACTTGCGACATCATTTCGCTGATGGCCCGTGATATTTCTGCAATTACCACGAGTTATTTCAGTGCAGCTTTTTACGCGCGCTTTCTCGCAGTTTTTCAGTCCAATGGTGTATATAAGAAACCATTGACATACACCTCCACCCCACAGGTATTTCAGCGGGCATTTTTTTCCCTTTAAGAACAAAGCCCCACCCCTTCCCCCGCGGTTCCTCCACCTCTTCCACACGGAATTTACTTTGAAAATCTTACTATCCCATTCTTGTGCATCATGATTAATTTCTTATAATTATATCCATATTTGATTTTGTATCTCATTATACAGTCAAACCCTTTCAGACGTGCGTCCCTTGAAAGTTTGATACGCAATCCATTGTTCGTATTATTGTGAAACTTCCTGATCAGGAAGAGCGCATATTCAAATATTTCACTAAAGGTTTTTTTTTGGAATTCCACGAACAGGAAAGACAATTTGCGTAAAATTTCACACCGCTTCTACAATATCGACGGACGAAGGTGCCTGTTAATTGTCACTTCTCTAACTTGCTCGCAATATCAAAGCAAATATTTAGTAGAGGGAAAGATAAAAACGTCACAAAAGTGGAAAAGATAAACGGCGAAACAAAATTCCGAAATATTTTAGTCGTTTTCCGAGAATAGGAAAAAAAGTACCTCTTGAAAACTGTTACGTCCCTAGTTGGTCAGTTCAGACTGTCTCAGTCCAATCAAATTTAGGGTTCCTCAATCATTTTCAAAATTCTCCAAACTTGTTTGCTATACAGCGTTACTGTTAAGGTACAGAGATTTTAGCATTGGGCTATTATTGAAGGTTGAACGGATCAAAATAGCAGTGGCTGCTGTTGTTCGTAAGACATGTTTTAGGCCTTAATCACGGGAAAGTGTTATTTTTGAGCGCAAGCAGTCCCATATCATTGGATTCCAATATTTAGGGCGCCGATAAAGCCTAGTGTTTGTTTGGGAAGGCCAACACACATTTGTAATGAAAAAATTTAGTATGCCACTTAATCATAAAGTAAAGCCTCGCAAAAAAAAAAAGAAGCAAAAACCAGATTCTCTAGTGTTAATTACACCTCTTGACACAGACTTACTTTGGACGCAGCGCTTTCTGTTCAAGCGTACTTTGGGATTTTCACTGACCTAATAGGAAGCAATTTAAAAATATCATAATATATCGTTAGCCACAAAAGAAAAAGCACGTTACTACGTAGGACTTGGCATTTAAAAATAGTCCACAAATTAACCGTTGCCGCTGGCATATTTGAATGAGGGTTTCATTGGGGTGTACTGCTCTCAAACGAACAGGAAATCACAAAGTTTATTTTCATAAAAAAAAAAAAAATCCAACAACTTTTGTTGCTCAGGATTCACAAAAGAATAAAAAACGTGAATGAAAGGTGGACAATTAAACCGCCTTTAAGGCTTTGGTCAGAGGGTCCGATATTACAAGTATTTCCTTAGCACGTATCTTTATTAGACCCAGTACCTATTAAAAACATTGCCTTTAAACAGGCTTGCACAGGCTCACATAAATTATATTTAGTATACATTAAGATTATCCGTTCGCTTATCAGTCCTTTCTTGGGTCATGTCATGTTTAAATAGCAGAGTGCAGTTGAAGTTCAAAAGAAACGATTGAGAAAAAATTCAATCGGGTTTCCTGTTGTCGTTTGGGCTTAGTTCAGTTGTATTCTCCGCAATGAATAGACTCTATTAAGCGTGTAACTTCGTTCCGAAAGACTGACCAAGGGAGAAAATCAATTGACCAACCGTCCATTTCTCTCTACAGATAAAAAATTCAAGTTCGTTTTCACGCCGATCGCTCGGTTCTTCGCAAAACTGGATTGTGCTTTTTCTTTCACAGAGTTATATTTTAACGGAGAGCAAAAACAGAAGCTTGGAGGTTTATGCGCATTATATGGTAAGTTCTCTCATTCTGACTGCTCTGGAAGCCTGTTTATCTTTTAATAAGTTAACTTTGTTCTGGGTTTAATCATCGGGCAACGTTAAGACAAAGGGATGAAAAAAAAAACAAAACAAAAAACAAAACAAAAAAAACCGATTCGCAGACTGTAAGAAACAAACAGCAGAATACAGCGAAACTTCAAACTTTCTTTAAGGAACGTTTCTGGATAGAGAGATTTTTCACTTATTAAGGTTGAATGTGGATGTAAGCCTTCCCGTAACTTAGAATTATAAACTTTATGAAACGTTTAGGGCATTGTTAAGACAAGCTGGTAATGTGTAGTTTCTTACGATATTATTTTCGTATGGATCAAATTTTTGCAATCATATGACACGGAATGAAGGATTCATTCACGAAAACAAACGTGTTCAGGCATTGACCTTCAAATTTATTTCGCGTATTATAGGTGGTCTTAGACGTTTGAAGTAAGAAACTATTTTCAGCTGTGAAACCATCAAGCACAAAAAAATTGTATTCACTAAACATTCTTTGAATTCCAGGTAAGTTGTAACAATATATGACCTAAATACTTCAGAACGAAATCTAACAGACTAAAAAAGCTATTTGCTAAAGAACTTGACGAGGAATTTAAGTATTTAAATGAATTGGTTGTTAAAATTCTGTTTGGTAACTTACACGAAGCTCAAATTTAGAATGTTGTCTACTTTAAAGCTATAATTGAGCAAAACACTTCTACCCTATTTCTGTAAGAGATAAATTAGGAAAAATACGTCTTTTTTTTACCACACATTCCAAAAGACAATCACAATGTAACTTCCGCAAATACCAGTGCAATGTGATCAGAGCAGATTGCTAGCGAACTCTCTTGATGAATCATCGAATTCTCAAAACAACATCAAAGTAAATGTATTCAAATCAGTTTGGAGAATTAATGTAATGATCTCGGAGTCCTATGCGATAGGCTGGTCGCAGCTGTTTTGATGCTAACTGAACACACACAAAAAAGAGTTATACAAAGGTGTTTTTGACATTTTTCTTACTCAGTTCGTTGAGATTCATGCTTAATCTTCGTTTACCAGTGAGTGGAGGAGAGAGAAAATAGTGTTATTTTTAGTGCTTTTTTATAAAAGGATGATATTTTAATACCAAATACAGGAAATCAGACGGAGGTGGTCAATGTGTAGGAAGCTCTTTCCGCATATTTTAATATCAGCGTAATGCAACCTGAAGGGAAAAAAAAGACTAAATTTAGCAACAGTCATATTACCATTTTTTCACCTTTTTTGAATTTTCCTTTCCAGGTATATCCTTCCAAACGTCTGCAAACCATGCTGCCGAGCAACCCAGAGCATGGAAATATTACAACGCACCCTTCACTGTCGCCAAATCTCGCTTCAGGCATATCAGTCATTGTTATAAATTTTCTTTTGAGTCTCCTTGGAACACTCGGAAATCTTCTGGTATTACTGGTTATCTCAGTCAACATTCGCCTCGCTACACCATCAAACCTTCTTCTCGCAAACTTGGCATCAGTAGATTTTATCTGCATGGCTTTCGTCGCGCCTGGTTCAATTTACAAACAATTTTGCCGTAAACTGGGCTTTTGCCATTTGTCCGAGATGACTGTATTAGCTTTTCGAGGTCTTGGACAGTTCGTTGTCGCTGCCGCCGTCTCGAGTTTATTTGCAATCGCCGTGGACCGTTTTTTAGCCATTTTTTTTCCTTTCAAGTATACATCTATGATGACAAAACGCCGCGCAGTATATTGCATCTGCCTAACTTGGCTAGCTGGAGCGGTAATAACTTTTGTTTTCATGGGCCTAAACTTTGTCTACATTCAATCAGCCTACTGCATTTTATTAATCTTGGTGACAATCTCACTGTACATCCACATTTTCTTGTTTGCGTTGAAGAAGGAGCGGCAAATCGCTGCTTTGCAGATTACAAATGCAAAAAGGACCACGAATTTTTTACACGAGCGCAAGTCGACAAAGACAATGGCAGTTATTCTGGGTGTCTTTGCTGCCTCTTGGGTTCCGGCAGTGGTGTTTTATGCAGTTGTTTCGCCAGAGGATCCAAGATTTCCCGATATTCAAAGTTGGATAAATGCAATATATTACTTGAATGCTACTTTAAATCCGTTTATTTATTGTGTTCGGAGTGTGAACTTTCGTAAGAGGATAAAACAGCTGGTAAAGTCTACTATGATACGGTTTAGTCCTTAATTGAGGGCCTCTTAACCAGTAGTTTTATCCCATACGGTGGCTGCACCCGCAGTAGCTTGGAACGACAGTCAAAACCGAGCTGTCCTACCGAAAGGACACGATAATAGCTCTTTTCATCGCGGCTAACAAAAATAAAGACAATGCTAAAGTTTCTTTGGCCTCTTCTAATACTTCACGCGAGAATTCTGGGCTTAATTTGACGAGGAACAACATATTTTGTTCAAAATAACACAATTATCATCCTACTAGGCGACACTCGAGGAGCCGAGGAGCGAGTACCGGCCGCGGTCGACCCATGTTTGGCGCCAAATTAAAAGCTTGCAGACACAAAATGTTTCATATTTTTCACTTTTTAAAATCTGATTTGGTTTTTGGAATTATAAAGCCTTTTTCGCTGATATTCAACGCCGTCTCCGGTGAGAAAAGTTGCCCGCTTTCAATGCCTTTCCAGCTAAGAAACATTGACATCGGGACAGCACAGTTTTCCCACCTGCTAAATCCTGATTGGTCAATTCAAATTTCAGGAGCACAAGCCGTATGCAAGGTGATTTAGGGGGAACAGGGGAACGTGGGCATTTATTTTAAGGCAACAAGGGATATTTGGGGATTTATCTGAGGGAACAAGGGGTATCTACTAGTAAAGGGAACTTTGACAAACAAATTAAGGGAACAGTGGAATTTATAAATAGGGAACAAGGAAAAAAAATTAAATTTAAAAGGAGAAGAGAACATGCTACGCCCTCCTCCCCTAATGGCTGATCGTGTCCGATAGCTCAACCAATTAGATTGCAGTGATTGTGTTTGAGTGTACTGTAATTAGAATCGTACAAACATCACGTGAGAGAAACACGAGAGAGAATATCCAGAATGGGCCAATTTCGCCATTAAATTTTTAACACGGCTCTGAGGCTTGAGGGAATAAAACAAAAGAAGTTAAATCACATCCAGGTCGAGGGATGAAAATTCAATTCTTTTTGTTGTTGTTTTATTCCCTCAAGCCTCGGAGCCATGTTAGAATTTTAATATATCGAAAAAGGCTTATTGAAAATCAGTACGTGAGAAAGGCTCGATTACAGACCACAGCTGTTCGGGGGAGAAGCCCGCAGCCCTCACTTGCATTACCTAAGAGTCTCTTCGTTTCGCTTCTCGGAGAGGACCCTCCGGGACCAGCAATAAGAGAAGGAGCCTATATATGAGAAGACATTAAAACTTCCAAAGAAACAAATGTTTTCCTCAAGTAAGTCAGTGTTTGAAACACTGATTAACGCAAGCTTTATTCCAGGATGTCGTTAATAATCCGTTTCGATATAACTCCCATATTCAGCCCTCCAAACTGCGCCAGAGGAATTCAAAAACGGAGGATTCACTCTTAAAACGCATCAAATGTTTTCCGCTTACATTCCGCTGGAGGAATTTAAAAACGCAACAATCACCCGTCATTTTGGATTTGTGTTTGAGGAAACCTCGGTCAGGCAAATCACATGATTACCGTGACACCATCGTTTTCGAAAAGCTCCGTTTTCAAAATGTTTTCAGTCCACGCAACAATGAAAAGCTGGCGTTCTCAGATTCTTCCGGTTTGAAGAGCGTTTTCCGTTTTCGTGACGGATTAGTGTGGGCGGTAGGTCTAACCGTAGGAATGCCTCAGCGGCACAAGTGGTAATATTTTCTGTGTATAGGAGACATAAGACAATAGACATGCGCAACAAACGTAAGTCAAAATTTGTACAAAGTATTTTTCTCACACTCATCACAAATAAAACTTTATCAAATCCCAAACTTTCAAGGTCACAGCCAACGGAAAATATTGAATGTGTAACTGCGTTATTAGCGCAATATAAGCGTTTATTAACAAATATATGAAATGACCTTTTTTGACTCTAAACAGTATTTTGACCAACTGCAACCAACTAATTTTACCACTTCAAACCGCTTAACTTTTTCTTTAATTTTCTGTAGCTTTGGTTTAGTGCCAGGATTCTGTTCGAAAAGCTTATTCTCGGGAAGTGTTGAAAACAAAATGAGAATCTTTTGCTGATGATCTGGCGAAATTTTACGTAGCTCGAGAAGGGTGCCAAGTTAATGCATGTAAACCATTTCAACGGTAATGCAGTTTCGAAGTAAAGTTTCGTTGGTTTTCTTTTTATCAGCATAAAATCCTCGCGCAAGTTACCAAAGGTAATTCAAGTTAATGTATAGCAGATTTATAGAGTTTGAAAGACGTTACTTGGTTGTCATTTCTGCGGTTTGTGGAGAATCAAAGCCAAGAGGTTAATATAGGCTTACTTAACCAAGTCATAGATTCATGAAAAACAACGATATTGCTACTGCACGCGCTGAGGCGCTACGTGATGTTTCGTTCAATGTCAGTCGGACTCAACGTTTGGCGAGTAGGAGGTGCTTGATTTAGAGAATTAAAGGAAAGCGGCGACACCTACGGGCAAATCAAGTCTGTCCAGTTCTTTCACGGTCGGTCTTAGTAGGTAAGCTTCTCTTGAATTCTCTCTTTGTTACTTCCTTCATGTCACGAAATTTAAATTACGATTGAAAGTGACCAGTTTTAGTAAAACAGTTAGCAACACTCATTTAAAAAAGAAAGTTTAAAAGAAGGGAGCTAACCAGCCATTAAAGGAAAAAAAAAGATAATAACCAGTTTATTCGAGAGGTATGAATGCAGACATGAATTTTAGGTAATATTTCTTGCAAAAGCGATTTACGTGTTCTTTTGATTCTCTCAGCCGAAACCCTCTGATTGACTAGCAGCTTTGACCAAAAAGGACTTTAGAATCTTATAAATAGTACAATTTAATGAAATTCCATTTTTTCTTTGCTTTAATTGTTGGGTTTTTTTTAGAAACCTCTTTGATGCTTTAGTTCCCTTTGTTTATAAATCCTTAATTCCTTAATTTAAATGCCTTTTCAGTATTAGACAAATTGCTAATTGTTTACTCACTAACAAAAATGTTATCATAAGGTTGGTATTATAAATTGATAAAGGCGTCAGTTTTTAGTTCAAAACTTACTACTCTTATGTAAAACTACCTACTGTGAAGTCGTAAAGCGAACAATTCTTCAGTCAGCTTAACTTTCGTCGACGATAAAACTGGATATTACGCATCAGTTCAGGTCATTGCATTCGCATAAGTGACGCACGTGAGGTAAATCCCGTGGCTCCCTGGAGGGTAAACAAAAGCATAGTGTACTTAATAAGGACCCGATAATGGGACCACCATTGATCTAACGACACTAAAGATTGCTCTGTCGTTTACTTTAACAACTTAAGTTGTTCATCACCCTATGATTTGCTTTCAAAAAAGTCAGACTTGCATGAAATTATTAATATCTTTTGTAATTGTCTACGTGATCCACGCGCGCCGTAAACACTGTTTCACAAGGCTGGGTTAATGATTAATGACAATGACATCTATTGTTTTTTGGATTATTTAATGCAACAATAAAACAGGAAGTTAAAAAGAACAAACTGCTCTTCTGCGTTGGCGCCAACAGAAAATAATATTGATTTACTATCCAATATAAAATGCATCGATGTGAAAATTCTTTACTTCGAGCAACATTGCTTTTAATCCGCTCTTAAACCGTAAGACGAGGTTTCTATTGATGGTTAGCTAGCTACCGTCGTATGACGTGCACTTTTAATGGATGATTTCAATGCCTCACTGGGTTTTGCTACGCGTGTGGCATTGCATTGTCAGTAATTATGATCATGGCTATTTGAAGCAAATATTTTTACTTATTCTATTCTACTCATCCATGTAACCTAAACCAGTTTTTCCTGTCATTTTGAGAACTGAACAGTTCAAAAAAGTTGATCAGACCACGGCAGTAAAGTTAACGAAAACGGGGCTTTGTCAGTGCGATCGCTACAGCCTTGTTTGATTTGTTAATGTCCTTAACGGTTTGGTCTGTTGATGTTTAATTTCTCATATACACAAGTGAAGTCAAGCAAATCTGTCGATTATTCGGCCAGTATATCAATGAGTCAAGCATTATGTAAAGGAAAAACAAGCTATTTTTGTAAACTACCATGTACATTAAAATATTGCGGGGTTATTTCCGTGGTCAAGGGCGCTGGCAATATAACATTTGTCAGAGAAAGTTAAACACGGCACGATTGTTAAACTCCAGAACAATCAAATTCCGCTATAAAATGTTTCTTCAAAAGACAAGAGAACGACGCGAAGACGACCAAAACTAACATAAAGGAAACTTATTTCATACCATTACTTTTAAACCACTGAACTGGAAACTTATTTTCATTTTAGCAAAGAGGTATGGACATTCATTTACTGTGGGTTTCGTACTTTTTAATTCGGCAGGAACGTCTTTTCAGTGGCCATCTATTAGTATAACGAATAAAATACTTTCCTCTTTCCGTTTTCAGATCTGGCATAATGATGTACTCTAACGCCACGTATGTCACGTCAACAAATGTTACCCGTTATATACCGAGTTTATTGACTGGTGCAACAGTTATCGCAGCTGACGGACTCATTGCAATCGTAGGAACGCTGGGAAATGTGCTTGTATTAACAGTAATTTTCGTTCACATTCGTTTCTCCACCGTTTCCAACATTTTAATCGCGAATTTGGCTTTGGTTGACTTACTCACTGCGTTCGCGTTAATACCAGGTGATATCTACCGGCACGTGTGCGATCGAATGGGGTACTGTCACGTGAACAAGACGTTAGTGTTGATGCATCGTATACTAGCTCAGTTTGTGGTCACCGCTGCTTCAACGAGTCTATTTGTCATCGCCATGGAACGCTTCATCGCTATTGCTTTTCCATTTCGTTACAAATCATTGTTCACGCGTAAGCGTGCCATTACATGTGCTGTCCTAACTTGGACCTTGGGCACACTAATTACTGGCATTTTCCACGGTTTGAACATTGTATACATTCAAATTATTTACTGCATACTTTTAATACTTGTTACATTCTTCCTCTACATATACATTTTCTCCATTGCCTTAAAGCACGAGAAAAACATCGCTGCAATGCAGAGCAGTCTTAGTCCTCGGAACGCTCAACTCCCATGGGAACGCAAGTCTGCCAAGACCATGGCTATCGTACTGGGCGTGTACGCACTTTGTTGGGTTCCTTCCGTGGCATTTTACTCTGTGGTCCAAACGGATGACTGGTTATATCCCAGAATGCATTTCTGGATCAACACCGTGTATTATTTAAATGCCGCCTTAGATCCTTTTATTTACTGTGTCCGGAGTGAGAAGTTTCGTAAGTCGGTGAAAAAGCTTTTCAAATCAGTGATTAGTGCTTATTCTTAAAGAGGCAATGTCACTGCAGCTACCGGGATACCTCAAAACTTCTCAAAAACTTCAAAGGAGCTCAGTCACGGTTTGCAGATATCGAAAAGTTTAGCCTCAATTTTTCAAATTCGTCGTTTGTAATCCGTGTTAATCTTCTCCATTCTTAGCCATCCTTGTTCCTTTATGGTTTATCATTATCTCTTTGGTGTTTTTCTACCTTATTAAACTGTTATTTTCAGGTTTCCTACCATTAAAAGGTAATTTTGTATGTGACCAAAATAACTCAAAATAACATGACTGAGCCCCTTTAGGCATGGTTATGTCGTAGTTCAATTTCAGCTCTTCGTACAATTTAGGTCAATTTAGTATTTTCCTTTGCTTTTGTGTGTGGTAACACATTATGATAATGTATCTAAAATGAAAGGGAAATACGAAATATCAAAGTAGATTGTAAAAGGGTTAAAATGAACCACAACATTCACAGTAGGTAAAACCTTAAAACAAAAATTGCCTAGATTAATCAAAATGACTATACTTGTTCAGGGAAGTCTGACAAACCAGAGAAATTTTATCGTTTGTCAGACTTACTTATTTACTCCTCTGGAAAACCGCTAAAAATTACATAAATCGTTCAATACCCTAATTAGTGTTCTTGGCGTCTCTGCTCAGTCAGAGTTTTAAAATTTTAGCACCGCAACAAAATACCAGTGTTATCCCCTTTAAACTCTGATCATTTGTCGAGACGATCACATTCCCAGACCTTTTTAAACTAACTGCTTCCATCGGCTTAAAATATCGCATTGGTGGACAAATCGCGTGGAGTGGCGGTGTCTCTACTTCTAAAATATATATATTTCTTTTTCACTATCACTATCAAGTCCAGTTCGCAGTTTTCTTGTGTAAGATAATACCGAGAAACGAGAGTTTCACTGAAATGTTGCAAATGACACATTTTGTTGCGATGCACCGAGTTTTGGCTGAAAGTTTGCCGCCGTATTTACATTAACAATTACGAACTTTACTCTGATTGGATATTGCAAATCACTATGTAAATAGTTCACCCCTGAACTGAAAATAATACTGTTTCGTTCCTGAGGAAACGAAACAAAAAATAACGGAGTCCATCCCATCGACAACAATCGGCGTTCCAAAATCCACTCTCCCTCCAACCGCGACCACCAGCTCCTCAAGCAGATGCGATTTTTCAGTGGAGGCGAAGCGAGCGGAACCACAGGCGGCCCAAGCTCTCAATGTTATCCTTTTTTCCCCTTTTTATGCGAACGTTCAGGCTAACGTGACATATGGCATGTACTATTACATAACGACCGAATTTGACCACGCGAAACACGACTCTCGCCTTGCAGCATATGGAGGTGTTGTGTTACAACGGTTTGAATTTATAAAGGCATGTATGGGAATGCAACGGCTTTGCTTGAAAAGCCAATCATTCTTATATTTTGTGAATAAAATCTACTTACCCTGTTGCTGTGTTGTATTCTTTGTTGTTTGCCAGCTCCTCGGGCCGATCTAACGCGATTTCGGCAAGTTATCGTTCTGCGGGTTTCCACTACTAAAAGAAAGACAAGGCCGGACACTGATTTCCGGAGTGCCCGCCGCTCGAAGCGAATAAATCCACTGAAAATAACCCTGCCGGCTCAATTCCTCCGTAGAATCGAAGAAGAGATGTTGAAGTTCCATGTCAGTTCACTCGCTACGCGATTCCGTCCACAACGCCTTCGCAACTATACATTTATTTCGAGATTGCTTCGCTCGCAAATTCGAAAACAGCCGCGTCACAAAAGTTAGGACACTTTCGCGGTGTTGAGTAACTATAATTAGCCCGACCTGGGGTAGTCAGCAACGATTTGTCAACGGTTAAACCAAAATGCTTCCCGGGTACCCTCGTGCTTTATTTGTCAAACCCATAAAGGGAGTGCCCGGTTACCCGGGGAGCATTTTGGTTTGACCGTTGACAAATCGCTGCTGACTACCCCCCGGTCGGGCTAATTATAGTTACCCAACACCGAGAAAGTGTCCTAACTTTTGTGACGCGGCTGTTTTCGAATTTGCGAGCGAAGCAATCTCGAAATAAATGTATAGTTGCGAAGGCGTTGTGGACGGAATCGCGTAGCGAGTGAACTGACATGGAACTTCAACATCTCTTCTTCGATTCTACGGAGGAATTGAGCCGGCTGGGTTATTTACAGTGGATTTATTCGCTTCGAGCGGCGGGCACTCCGGAAATCAGTGTCCGGTCTTGTCTTTCTTTTAGTAGTGGAAACCCGCAGAACGATAACTTGCCGAAATCGCGTTAGATCGGCCCGAGGAGCTGGCAAACAACAAAGAATACAACACGGCAACAGGGTAAGTAGATTTTATTCACAAAATATAAGAATAATTGGCTTTTCAAGCAAAGCCGTTGCATTCCGATCCCATACAAACCTTTATAAATCCAAACCGTTGTAACACAACACCTCCATATGCTGCAAGGCGAGAGGCATGTTTCGCGTGGTCAAATTCCTTCGTTATGTAATAGTACATGCCATATGTCACGTTAGCCTAAATGTTCGCATAAAAAGGAAAAAAAAAAGATAACATTGAGAGCTTGGGCCGCCTGTGGTGGGACTTGGTGAATTTCTCGATCGTGTCAAGGCAACATATTTCAAACTTCATCCCTATGATGTATACTGGGATCCTGATGTAACTGAGGACAGGATTAAAACGGAATTTGTTGGTTATGATCCTACGCCATTCGTGATCAAAAAACGAACGGACACTGCTTCGGTCTTTTGAGCGAGATCAAAGGAAAGAAGATCAACAAGGACTCGTTTAAGCTCCGCGAGAGAAAAGCACTTGCACAAGTGAAGTATTGCCTTCGACCAGTGTTCGGTCAGCCGTATGACGTAAATTACTACGCTGAGGATTGGATGATGGGACCGAATTTGTTTTGCTGGCAGGAAATCTGCTATCAGGGATAAGCTGTTTATAAAGGATTAGGCCTCTATCACAAACCTTACAACGCATCGGATGTGGAGCTGATTGAAACGAAACTGAGGCTCACAAAGCAGGCATTTTGCAATACATTGAAAATATGAAGATGGGAGTGCTAAAAGGAATTACTCGCAGTGTGGAGGAATGTGAAGCTGGAATTAACACAATCAAAAGGCAGTACTTGAATATTTCCTTGTACAACTCAACAGGTAAGGCAATGTTGCGTAATTGTTGTTTTTGCACCGTGTAAACAATCTGCGTTAATTTTCCGCTACGGTTATCTATCGCTGACTCAAACAACGAAACACTTGATATTTTCGACTGGAAATGCAAGGTCGCGGCTGGGTGTCGGTTAAAAAGATCATGTCGAGTCCTGTAGCAGTGAGTCAGACTAACTAAGAAATTTAGGGATTGGGGCGTTTGATTCGTTTAATTTCCGCGGCCAGCTTCTGATTAGATCTAAATTGATTGACGAGTATTGACTGTTAGACAATACATGACCATTGTTTCATATAATTTGGAGCTCGTCTTGCAGAACACGTGAACTGTTCTTAGCAAAAGAAGCCAGGAAAATCAGAAAAGCTGCCTGACAAATTCCCTGATCACCAATCGTAAGTCCACTGATATGTTGTTGTCCCGTTCCCGTATAGTCCTCGCTATAGTCACGCGATGAAACGTCGGTCACGTAAAATGGAAATCACGAAAATTCAAGCAGCAAGAACCAGGGCTGTTTTCGTGCATGGAGGCCAGGTCTTCGGGGCTGCTTCTTGCCTGTAAAACTTTCTTCTTAGGGCAATTCGTTTTATTTTTGGTTGCGTGACAACATCTTACAGTTAAACCCTAAGAGTACGCACTTTTTTTCTTGATTGTCTGGTGATTTTCTGGGTTCAGTTACAATGATAAAATGACAAACACGTCATCGTTTTTTCCAGTATAATGTTGATCTGTGCAAATGCTGTTCTGTATTTTGTTTAATTACAAAGCTCGAAGCAAGTGAATGCGTCTGCCGATTCAAAGACTTTAGTATTTGGCAGTGGCTGAGTATAAATATTTGAAGGGAAACCCTGAACCAGCATGTATTGGCCGCCCCCGTTTTCCAAATAGCGACATTGATCGCATTCTATAGAAGATTGGTTTCGTTTTTGCAGGTGTCTTACAAAGCTGGTTTGTCAAACCCCTGCTGGACCCTGATTACTACAGTAACATCACAGAAGACACTGATAACGAATGGAAGAAGACGCACAGTGGAAAAAATGTCAGCGAAACCATCCAGGATTATCTTGTGACTTACATAGGAGAACCACTCAGCCAGCTGTTAAGGTACTGTTAATAGAAGTTAAGCAGTAACTGTTCACTTATTCTGCTTCAAATTTAGAATTAACAAAGTTCTACCGTGTTAAGACGCCAAGACGAGCGTGTAGTAATGTGACATTCTGAGTATGAAGACTGACAAGTCGAGAAAACAGTGCTGTTGAGCTGCACAATAAGCATTCATAGCATTGCTTTCATATATTAATCATTCAGCGATAATTCCCAGCAATAATTTTTTGTCAGTTTGGTATAGAAGTTTCTTTGAAGTTTCCAAGTAATCGGCCTAAAAAACATTATCCTCTGAAGTGAACTTAACTACTCTCCTTTTTCATTTTTCTATTATGGACGTTATTTACCGTACCATTTAGCATGCATGTTTAAATAAACTTTCACTCGAACAGGAATCAGCGATGTTTTCGCTACCCTTGTGGTATACCTGTGTTTAAACTGGATAATATCGTGTCGAGTGATTTGTTCACCGTTTAATCGATTATTATTTTTCAGTCGGCAAGATATTCTCCAAAGGGACGCCATTTGTCTTTCAACATTTTGAAAATCCTCACAGTTCCGATGCTTATTTTTAGTTATGTCGAATTTGAACACATCCGTCACTGCGTTCCCAGCAATGTGTCCAGCGGCTTGGGCAAACTTCCACTCAAGTATGTTTGGCTCGATGGTATAGAGAACAAGTCCTGGCCAACAGACCCATATCTACCCACTGGTGAAGCGTTGAATGGATCGCAGGCCTACTTCCAAATCATGACGTATTTCACAACAAATGCCATGACCCCCGGGGAAGTTCATGAACTCGGCAAAAAGCAGCTCAGCATTCTCTATCCCATTGGTAAGTCTCATTACATATGAATTTTTAGATTGTTGTCGAATCTGTGTCTGCAGCATCTTGGAATTGTATCTGCGCCATCTTGAATCTGTATCTGCATCACCTTGAATCTGCATCTGTGCCATCTTGAATTTGTATCTGCTCCATCTTGAATCTCTTTCAGTAACTGCACAATACTGTACGTATATCTACACCATCGTGAATTTGTAACTGCATCATCTTTAATCTATATTAGGCAAAAACGAAACGATACGATATGTTACGACATGATTCAGACTTTGTTCAGAGAGGTAACACGTAATAATTGATTACACTAATGATCTTGTGCTACTCCTCACAGAAACACGATAAAAATTAAATATCAATTCTGCATTATATTACAAGAAAATTACACTAAAAATTATATTTTGAAATCTAAAATCATCCATGAGGTTAATGAAAAAGTATGCCCAACCGTTGAAAACTATTATTCTTACTTTGAAATTAAAAACAAAGTGTTTCTTACGCTTTTCGTAAAAGCACTAAGACAGGGGGAGCTCTCTAGAATAGCTAATCGCAGCCAGTTCAATAGCATGCAAGTAACAACCGAAAACGTTTTTTCTCCCTCTCTTTCCAGGGCATACCATTCTTCATAATCGCTATTTTTTATTGTTAGGTTGTGGAAGTCGATCGCAAGGCAAGTGACTGGAGAACCAGACAATCAAACCACTGTCACGAAATTCAAAGCTAAGCTTAATACGTCTGAAAGTTACTTGAACGCGGAACCAATCCATAAAAACGAGTCCGAAAAAGAGACACTCAAAAAATGCAGTGATATTGAAGGAGCGACGAAATATTGTCCAAAGCTCTGAGCTGCCTTTGAGTTGAGGATGGCGGAATCAAGAAAGGCAAGTTTCGTCGTTTTGATAATCGCTCGCTCGTGTGAAGGCCATTTTATTATATCGACACGAAGGCTTTACGGGAAAATACACCACTCATGCGAAAATACACCAAATTCATGCGAAACTACATCCGGGACTCAAGTGGCGTCAATATCTTCACTGTTGAAGATATTGATGACTTCACTGATATCATGTTTGACCCTGGCCTTAAACAGTACTTAAATTTGTTGGTGTATGATCGAAACATCTTCGAATCTTTCTCGGACGTCTTCGGAACCATTGATAATCGTCGGAACTTTTCGGGAAATGTACGGAAATGTACGTGAGACCTTCGGGCAACTTTTGGAGAATTTTCCGAAATCTTCGCAAAATCGTCAAAAATGTCGTTACTTAATAGTATGTTATGTAATAAACAAAATAATGCATGATATGGAATATAGATATGGAATTACTCCTCTCATATTCAACTTTATATCTCACTCATTCGTTGTGCTCACTTGAGAGATATCGAGTTGAACACTCGAAGAGAAATTCCATATCTACGCGTGCCCATGTATTATTCTCTATATCTGAACTGTCCCAAATGCCGTGGAAGTGGGCTGTTGTCTTTGGAGAGTTCACTATAAGCAGAACAGTCAATATTTTTTTGCTACTCTTTTAGGTCGTGAGTTTGCTTGCACCCAAGACTATTCCACTGTTCCACTTAAAGGGCATGTAAACCCAAAAAATGCTATTTTGGGGACCACATAGTCGTTTAGTACATACATGACATCTGCCAAATCTGTAGATCTTTTGTTCACTTTAGCCCGTTTTTACGTTGAAAAATCGCTTCAAAGCTCTAAACATCCGCCATCTTGAATTGCGCAATCTAGCAAATGACGTCACGGGTGGACCTTAAGTTACGGGAAGTCAAAGGTCTTTCTTGAACACGTTGTGAAATAAGCACATGTTTGTTTAGTTTTGCAGTAATTCGAACAAAACAGGCCATACTATGCATAAGTTTCCAAAAGACGCTAATTTGAGGCGGCAGTGGGTAAAATTTGTTCAAGGCGTAAATCGAACCTAGCGAAAAGGGCCGATTTCGTAGAGCCGACGGAGCATTCGGTTATTTGCAACATTCATTTCTCTCCGGATTGTTACGAAAAAAGTTTCATGGTAGAAATGGGGCTGAGAAAGCAAAGTCCTTTACTTTCTGGTGCTGTACCGACGATACAGTCTCCAGCAGCAACAAATTCTTGCGACAAACGAAAGCGGCCTATCCAAAATGAAGGCAGCAAACAACCGGAAATGGCTGACAGTGCCGATAAAAGGCCTAGAAGAAGTAGAGCTCTTCAAAAGCTTGACGTTAATAGGGTAAACCACTTTGTCTGCTATTCTTCGCAACACAGATAATCTCTGCTTCTTTTGAGAAACCCTGCAAAGAAACAGCAGTAGAACAGTATGTGTCACGCTTGCACATCATTGAGTAACTAGAAAGGTAATTACGGCAAACCACGTTTGTGCCTTTGTATATGTTAAGCCCATTGCTGCCATTGCTGTAACATATTTTCAATAATTATGATGTAAATTAGCAATCACCTCCTTATCCCTCACTGGGTTGGTGGCTTCAACCCAGTATACGTGGTGCCAAAATCGGCTGGAAAGGTGCTTCGGATCTTGTCTACAGCACAAGATGGCAGCGCAACTCGGACATGTTTACCAATAAAACCCCAGCACCAACGAACAAGCTGCCGATAGGCAATGTATCGAAATCTCCTACACGAAAAATACAGAGAAATAACTATCTACACTAGTGTTGTACTAAAATAAAACCAGTTACGGCAGAGGTAAATCTGACAATTGAACCGCGATAGTTAAAATAAAAGTAAACTTACTCGTTTCCTGTGTGATTATCTGTGCCGTGCTGCTGCCTGAATGCGTAATAAGCAGTTTCAAGCATCCAAACATCAAGACAGGTCAACTGAAATCCTGGATGCTAGGTAATACATTTCATTTGTATTTCTGGCCTCTGATTTTCTACTTTTTGCCAGACTTGTCCGATTTCAGCGCAGCAAACACTTTCGTGAGCAGTCGGCATTGGCTGACATACTTGACACTCGCACCATTTAATGCACCCAAGAAAGGTCGGGAAAAAAGACAACAACAAAATATGGTGAGCTTCTATTAGCGTGCTAATCTGACTATGCGCCGGCTTCAATTGATGTTCATCTGCTAAAAATGTAATTTAATTGCAAAATGATTAAACACCAGTCTGTGTTTAATCCAAGACGGTCTGAGTTGTTGTCATCTGGTTCTGGGCTGGTTTCTTGTTGATCGTTTTGTCGGACCCTTCGTGGCTCAGATTGATACGGACGAGGCCCAGATTGTTCCACAGCTACAACTGAATTTTCTACATCACTATCATACAAATTCACCAAATTTGAATCGCTGTCATCCGATAAAAGATCCTCCGAGCTACTCCCACTTTCCCGATCCGCCATAGAATTCTCATATGGAATCGCTATTGCGCAATGTTTGTGTTCCACCGCTTACGTCACGACAGATGGCTACTGTTTTCACCGGAAGTGGATTTTTTCTCGTAAAAGCTGTTTTTCTCCTTAACGAAACCCAAACGAGCAAAATAAATGCCAAATTCGTTTTCTACGTTGCTGTTTGCGTCGAATAAGAAAAACTTGTATTTTTGGGTTTACATGCCCTTTAACTGGAGATAAAGCTACCACACTCGTCTGTCCAGTTAATATGCAGCCTAACCTGAACTCATCGAGTGGAGATCAAAGCTACCAAAGTGCTGGCGCAGATTGCACACGAAGTGCAAAATACAACCTTCCATTTTCCTGGGAAATCTGGGTCCCAGATTCTCTGAATGAAGCGTCAATGCTCATGAGGCGAGGCCTAGACACCATACACAGGTTAGCGTGTTACTAGACTTAGTTTATTAAATAATTTTCTACCAATGCAATTAAGTATCACCCTTTATACCACGCCATAGAAAATACAGCCAATCAGAATACAGGAAAGCCGTTGTATATTCGACGGTATTACATCCAACCTTTCCATCGTGCCCTGCGTTTTATGTGGTATTGATTGTGCTGGCCACTGAATTTTCTATGGCATGGTATAAAATAGTTATGCAACGCTCTCTCGTGGTATACAACGGAATATCCCACGTGTCACTTATATTTTTTTGGTATTCACAGTCGCCTAAAGGTTCGTGTGTATATCGAGAAAATGCAATTGACTCGTGGGATATTCTATGGTATACCATTCAAAAGTGTTGCATAACTAGTTGTGTCTTACAGATTCACTGTGGGAAGCAGATTACATTTTATGTATCTGAAATTTCTTGCCACCTCAGTACATTTAAGAGGCACAAGAATTCAACGGCAGAGTTATTTACAACAACCACCAACTTTTTATTATAACATTATATGTAATATATCAAACACGAGAGACGGTGTTTCACCGGGATATCCAAACACCGAGAATAGAGTTGAAAATACGACGCACAGCGGAGTATTTTTGACGAAATTCAAGGTGTTTGGATAGCCGATGAAACACTGTCTAGAGTGTTTGATATGTCTTCTAAATCGAAACGAAAACTAAGGAGTAAACAGACAAGTAAAATCATCAAAATCTATGCTAATTAAGACCTCCCCCACGGTTTTTATTTTCTTTGTTTTAACTTGATGAATTATTACTGAGTTTGAGAAGTAACATTATAAGTTCCTATATTGAAAGAGTTATTGTACTTTAAAAATTTAACGGCAGTTACACACAGTCAACGAGTCGCAGTAGTGGCAGTAACTCACTGTTCACTCACCAAAAGAGGTTGAAAGCGGTTTAATTGTTCGCGGATGTGCAACACACCTCAGCTACTGTTCGCTAAATAACAATTAGATTTTTCGCTCTCGATTTCTATGACGTGATCGTTGATGAGGCCAAAAAATTGCGAAGCTTATTGGTTCTCTTAGTGAGGTCAACTCGCTAATAAAACCAACAGCCCGCAGGTTAATGTTTCTCGTAACTAAAAGAAAACTATTCCAAACTTTTTGACTGAAAAATATATAGAGCGGTTTTCAATTGAGTATCGAAAGCCATTCGCATTTGGTTTGGTTGCGCATAGCTGTGACGCTAAGCAATTGACTTAAAAAACACGTGCCACTTTGTCATCTCATCAGAAGTAACCAATCGTGACTCGCTTCCACCCGTTTTCCCGCGCTTTGCATTAGCTACATGTATTGGTTTGAGTTCTGATTGATTTACTGGATTGTCTGTGTAATTTTTAACTGGCAAGAATGACTTCTTCAGTTTTGCTATGAAAACTGCTCTACAACATTGAGAAACACCCAGTTATAGACACACAAGAGGAAGTTTGTGAGAAACACAAGTGGAAGTTTGGGAGAACGAGAAATGCTGTGGGAACACAAGCCCCTTTAACTCGATAGAAACTCGGAGAGCATGTTTTCTATTTCTTTTAGAAAACACCGCGACAAAAGAAAAAAAATCGTTCATTTTGATCATCAAAATGTAGATTCTCTTTGCTCGCGCTATCATTACATGTACATCAACAGCTCGTGCTAGTTCTGTGTTGCTGTCAAGTTGCTTTACTAAACCTGCCTGGATTTGGTGATCAACGAAACTGTGCCTCGTCGGTTGCTCGCTCATAGAAACTTAGTCCTCATAGTTATTCGTAACGTTCCTCTTCTCCTGTAACAGGTTCAAGGTAACACAGAACATTTCCGTGACAGCTGCGGCGGTGTGATTAGTTGACTTGACAGCGTCACCTATTACTCGGCGTTTACAGAAGATTGGGCTCTATACGCTGAGAATCCGCTCATAGCTGAAGATACAGACACTTACAAGTATGAGCCCATGTAGAAGTCTGGAATGCTGAAGTAGCAGGTAAGGAGAGAGTGCGCCAATCAAAGCTATTGTTTACTCATTTTTCATCTACTGAAGAAGGGCTAATCCTGAAGCATTTTGCAAACCAGCTACTCTTTGGTATTTAAAAGGGCTTTCAGGCTCAAATTTTAGTTTATCATTTCAGTGTCACACATCATTAAGTTTTAGCTCGTTTCTACTGATTCTTTATTGGTTACTCATCTTGCTACATGTTGCATGTGTGTCATGTTACGTTACGTTACTTTACGTTATGCTATATTACGTTACGTTATGTTTTGTTACGTTACGTTACGTAATATTTGTAAGAGGAGTTTTCCGCCGTCATCAAAAATGTACTGAAGATCGTCCATCAAACTTGTACCAGCTTGATGTCTAAAACGCGACCGGGCAACGAAACTGCTAAGATTATTTAACAATATAAGAATATATCTGGGTAGCTTTCTACAGAAAGATGCAACTTCTGTGGTTATACAAAGTGACGCCATATATCTCATGCCTCGTCAACTCAATGACAGATGTTTTCATGTTTTAATTCCCTTAATTATTGTTTTGTTTTATTGCAACACCATCACTCTTAAAGAAGCTACGTCACGTTTTGCGCATCCTGAAACGCTTAGCTTAAATTTTTCAAGTTCGTCGTTTGTAATCCGTGTCAATCTTCTCCATCCTTAACCGTCCTTGTTTCTCTATAGTTTATTATTATCCCTCTAGTGTTTTTCTATCTTAGTCAACTACTACTTTCAGGTTCCCTTCAATTTAAAAGTAATTTCGTACGTGGCCAAAATAACTTAAACTACTGTGACTGAGCTCCTTTAAGAACGTAATTGTGATGGCAGTTATTTCTTATTTTGTTCCAAAAACGACTGTTTTCCTTGTAGTTATCTCCACTCTTCTTAATGTAGGTATGGTGAGCTCTTCGATTGATCTTGGACACTGGTTTGCACTATTTTGGTTTCACAAGAGACACGGCCCTGGAGTACTTTAGTAAATACGCGTGGGAAGATACAGACCTTGCCAAGAAGGAGGTGAGAAAATAGCTCGAAGTCTATACTGACAGCAACAAATTTCCACTTTTTTACCAAGTGAGCATTACACTTGAACCCCTGCCATTCATTTGTAGCACGCGAGAGTTGAAAAAAATGGCCCAGCAATTTACAACTCTTTACCAAAAGTGCAATCAACGACTCGCAGCGACGAGGGAGGGAGAGGGGGTTATATTTTTTGTGGTTTCATGCTCGGGAGAAACTATATATATCAGAGACGGCGAAGCCGGAGGGGGGGGGGACTGGGGGGTTAACACCCCCCAATTTCAAGCAAAAAATACATAAAATAATAATTTTACAAATATCTCCAGACACCCTACAAGTTAGCGCAGAGCTTGTAAGCCCCCCCGCTCCCGCCCCAATTCAAAATACGTTCCGCCATCCCTGTATATCTACGTGAATAATGATTTAAGATCGCATTTAATTATCCCTAAGATGGTTTCGTTTCTTCACACTAAACACTTTCTACAGACCAAACAATTTCTACAAAACAACAATAAACAATAGATATTTCAACTAGACACGACGTAAGGCTGATCGGCGGATTACTGAGAAGTTGAACAATAATACCAGATCCAGTACCTCTCGACATAGCTGAGTATGTTGAGTTATTCTAATCAACTGGACTTTAAAATAGGTCAGAACGTATTGGCCCATCAGCAAACTTGATTAAGAATGAGTTCAAATTCCAGTGGAGCCTAAATTAACCTGCCAGGATGTGTGAAATCATTTCATTTCTCACTAAAATCCATTCATTCAGTTTACGTTGGCTTATATGTTGTCCTCTTCACATCTGTTGTTAAGCAATTTTTGAACATATCCGAGTAATGTTCTTTTATAACCTCGTCAGGTGACTCGGTACCAGAGCGACCCCGGACAAGCGATCGCTTACATGATTGGTCAGCTGGAGATCAAGAAAGCCAGAAGTTATTCTAAGGGAGCTCTGGGCAAAGATTTCAGTCTAAGAGACTTCCACTATCAGGTGCGTTTGCTTTTACTTGCACTCTCTTTTAGAGACTTTTCAAAGGAAGAGAGAGGGATAAACAGATCAGAGAGCTTGTTTGCCGGTCAACTAAGTTCATGTCACAGATGTGCTACATACACTGTAGCTACGAATGGGGTCCAAAACGGGGAAAATAGGGAAAGAGTGCTGGGGTACGGAGATGGGTCGCAGGGCGTAATTTCAACGTAGTATGAAGATCTGTGCAGCTCATTTATACAACAAAAACACTCACTGCAATCCTATGTATCAATCCTTGTGAGGCAAACGAAATCCAAAGCCCAGGGTGTTTGAATAGAGGTAAATCTTAGTAGAAGAGGCGGCGGTGTTATTAGTTTTAATTTTCAAGCTAAATTCACTGTTCATGTTCTTTAGGTTCTTGCCCAGGGATCCTCGCCTCTTGCTTACTTATCCGATCACGTGACAAAGTTCGTGGCTCGCTTCAAGGATAAGGCAAAAGAAGGTTGTGACGTCATCCTTAATCCACCAAAGAAAACCTAGGCAAAGAAAAGAACTAGTGAAGTCCGCTGGCAAAAACAACCGAAACCCAATGTACACTACATATGAAGCTTTGTTGATGAACACTGGTAACGCTAAGACAGTACATTCTTTTGTTTAAATGTGAATTCAGCTGAGCTAAGGTTACATTCAGCAGAATGTAATGAACATCACTGATTGATTGATTGATTGATTGGTTGGTTGGTTGATTGATTGATTGATTGATTGATTGATTGATACACTGATTACATGGGTTATCTAAGTAACAACAGCAATTGCTGCAACCTGTGCGGAAATAAGAGACCTCGCCCATCCATTAAGAGGAAAGGACGAATTTTTTTAGAATTTTAAATGTACATTAATATAGAATTTTTGAATGTTAAACTTTAGTTAATATAACATAATTAAGTCTTTTTAGGACAGCATATACGCTTTTATATCCTTTCATTGTTTGCCAATATTTCGATTTTAATTTTTTTTTAGAGAGAATCTTATAATGCTATTAATGAAAATTTTTAGCCAGAGTTAATACAGTGTCCCCAATTAGTCCACGTGGGCTAAATACATTGACCCTTAAATAAAGTTCTTACTTGCTTAACTTAATAACCATTTGATTGATTGATTGATTGATTGATTAATTGACTGATAGAATTAAAGAGCTCAAAATTTAGTTTGTACAGTTGCATGTTTTCGTTATAGCTTTGTAAACTAGCGCGCGATGGTGACCTCAACTAGGTATTAAATGGAGGATAAAAACGTTTTGTAGTCCGCAATTTTTGACAACACAGTAGGGATAAATGAATTTGCCAACTCCGTCACCAATGTCTTTCTGCGCGTCCTTTTTAATATGACCATTCACCATATATAAGATCAAAGGAATGGCACTCTCCTAGGGCTGAATTGTAATAAGGTGTTGCGAACTAAACACAGTAAAGACTCGAAACAATCAAATGATCTCTTTAAGAACCACACGCGTGCTTGGAAAAAATTTATATATTTACATTGCAAATCACATTACCGCTTTACGTTCGTTGTTTAACATGCACGTTCTGGTATAAATTTTCCTTTTCCCTCGCCATTGGGTATGAAAAAGTTTCAAGCATTCAGTTTGTTGCTGCGCTTCTGTCTGGGGTTGTTACGGAACTGCAACGATGCCAAAATTGCAAACACAAAAATCAAGATCTATTCTCCGTCGAGATGGATTTTGAGTCTACTCGATTAGGTAATCATAAGAAAAACTAACTTATTCTGTTAGTTATATTGTAGAGGTGGTTGTTAACGTTTCATCGCGGAAAGCGTTGAACAAAACCCGTTAGCAATCTAATTACACGTCAAAATAAGAACCTTTCAATGATGAAGGACCTTTCAGTGAAGGACATGACGAATTACTTCTCTTGAACTCTTGATCTTACGAAGTTGTGCAGAGCTATTGCACAGAGGACAATTTTGACAGCACCCTCTGGCTTTACACACGTAACGGTAGAAAATACCCTGAACCTGCTTGCCAGAATGCCAAAAACATTTTTACTGGTGCGTCGTGTTCTGGATATCCTGCCGTTGATGATCCTGTTCTCTTCTGAGAGATTTCCTTTGCTTTTCTCCAGTGGAAAAGCAGCTAGATAAAAAAGGTACCGGCTTGTTGGTGTAACTGCCATTGAAAAATTTGTCCGTTGACTCGGGAAGCAAGGTAATTGTATGAGAACTAGTAATGTATAGTGTTTTTTTTGTTGTTGTTGTTTTCTAAAGATATTAAGTAACTTTTTATCTCGAAAAGCGATGAGAAAAAGCCGTTAAAAATCTAATAAGAACCTTTCAGTGAGTATTCCCAGCAAACTAAAGGACATCACGAATTCGTATGGCTAAAGTTGTTTTTGTTTTTTTTTTTAATGGCAGAAAAGTTCAAAGGAATGATGATATTGACGGTCAAATGTTTTACCCAGTTGATTATCGGCGTAGCGGACTCTACCCTCTCTCCAAAATTATCGATTTAATATTGATGACTGTAAAACATATTCAAGGTCTTATGACCATTTCGGGATGGAAAAAGGTGTTATTATTACTATAAGAATTGTAGACTAATATAGCAGACTATAAATACCAATGCAAGCCACAAGACCAGACACAAAATGTCTTGAGAAGAAATCTTGAGACTTGAGACTTGAGACTTGCGGCTAACGGTTAAAATTTTCTAACAGCCAAATGCTTGCCCCATTTTACGGCTAATGGTTAACTACATTGAGACCTCCTTGCTAGATTTCCGTGAAATTCCCATTAGTGCGCATTCAAATAATTTATATACATAGTTAACCAAGGGAAATGGTTAAGAAGGCCGGTAACCATCAAAGCAGCAGATAAACAGACTAAGATTTATGTTGGAAGGACCTTCACCCTGCACATCTTTTGTTTTATGTTCACTGACTGGGCATGAATTATATAATCGCAATGCTTCTTTTGGTTAGTTGTATGAGTACACGTAACCACCTTGTGTATTTTGCCAGGTTTTGTGCAGGGTAAACCCCCAGAATAGCAAACAAAAACATACAACAAAGAACTGTGGCAAGTTTCCTAGCCATTTCCGTCAATTAACTATTAATTATTAGCTGCTTCAATGTGTCAGGTTTTCTAGCCAAAAACAGAGGCAGCCTTCCTAACAATCGCTCGTATACGTAATAAATACAACACGTAACACGTAAAGCGATGTCCTGTAGAAGAATTTACACATTTAAGTCCGAGGGATAAAACTTGGATTACTTAATCAAAAACAGCAAGATACTCACCCGGGATACTTTTCCCTGCAAAGAGAAATGGTTCAAGTCTTTAATTTCCAGCTGACACGTGCTATGGCTTCCAAATGTGGCAAAAACTGATGTCCCTTCCTCTAGCTTTCAAAAGGTGATTTGGACGCTTGCACTAGTTAGAGGTCGTAAAAATCAAGAGATCTTGAGACTTTCACATTCTTGGCTAAATTTATCGTTTGCGGCTAACGGTTAAAATTTTTTTAATTCTAATTCTACGCCTAACGGCTAAATGTTTGTCTCGCTTTACGGCTAACGGTTAACTCCATCAGGACGCTCGCATGATCTCAACTGGTGATAAGTAAATGACCGGAAATGGCGTGGTTATAAACAAGTTTCAAACAGTTGAAACCGGAAGTATTTCCAGATAAGTCAGATAGAAGCCAGTTGCGATGTCAGTGTAGGTACAAATAAGTGGAAAAGACTATATGGTGAGTATATTTGAGCCAAAAACTGGTTTACAAGTTGAAAGATCCTTGAGAGCCAGAAGTCCGACGGCTGACGGTTAAACCCATTGAGGCCCTCTATGATTTATTTAGATGTGCCATTTTGTTTGCCATTTTCTCTTGTTGCCCTTATCTTGCAGATTCTTGCAGGGGAACTCCCTCGGGGGTGGGGGACTCCCATGAAAGGACGGGGATGTTCGTCGTACCTATTAGAGGTTAAAAAAAAACAGTTTTTGTACCTCGGTTGTTCAGCCTCAAAAGGTCCCCAGCGGGTGCTTTTGCGGTTCCTTTTAGGGTATTGAGCGGAAAAAAATATGACAGGAGATAAAGTAGCCTGTGTAGCTTGTTTCGCTGCTCGTTATCGCGGCTTCGCCGCTTTCTTAGCGCGCTCAAATTGCTTGAAAACCGCCAAGCTACGCAGGCTAGAGATAATGTGTTGTTTTAGAATATGAGTACCTCTTAGGGGTGAAAAATTTAAGTCACGCACCCCGGGGTAAACTACTTCATTGTTATTGGCTATATCATGCTACGTATTAGCTTATAACACTAAATATTGGTGGAGCTCCGGGGGCCCGAAGGGGCCGCCAAGCGGAGCCCCATCCTCATACAGAAATCCATGAGTAGTTTTCTCATGGTTATCGTGGCTAGCGGTATTGCTCGTGGGCGCGTACGCACGACGGCGACGGCGACGGCGACGACGGAGTCGCACAACATGGCGGCCATACTCCAAATAATAGGTTGACAGAGACATGCAGCCTTGGTTTACCGTGTACCTCTTTGATATTGGACATCCATGTTATGATCAGCTTTTCACGCTTTCAGTTTTCAGGCTTCTCTTCTACTTTTCAGAATAAAAGGTCCTGTTATTGACGCGCATTCACTTCGGTTTCATTTTGGTCGACGCACCAAAACCAGTGAGTATAACCTTACAGTTTTCCTCCATAATTAAATACGGGATTGTTATAAACTTAACGTGAACAGGACCTTTAGATCACGTGACGATTGATAAATGCAAATAATAACCGGTGTGAGTAAGACGTGGATTTTTCGCAAGCACGGAAGAATTGTTAATGCGATCCTTGTTATACGCTTTTAAACTAGGGTAATCCATTTATAAATTTACATACTGTATTCTTAAAATAAGACGATTTAAGGTAACCCCATTTTACATAAGACCGAATAACTTACCATCAGGGATAATTTTGGCAATATATACGACGTCGGGATCTCGGACTTGACACAGCTGTCTTAACGATGGCAGAATTTTAAACAAATCTATAAGAGCGTTTCCGAGAAAATTGCGACTGAAGTTTTAAGGTGTCAAAATACAACAACAAGCTGTTTCAAATGTTATTGCAATGTTACCGAAATTCAGACGAAGTATGTCTTGCATTAAGACGGAAACTGCCTCATACTAAGATGTTACCATCTTATCTTAAGGTGATTTGTAGTGTTCAAGTAAGATAATACCTCTTTAATTAAGCCTCGGCACTAGTCTTTAAGCTAAAAAAACGTCTCAATTTAAAGATTTTAGTTTTTACACAGTAGCCACGACGTTCAGACAATCATTGAGTGACGGGTAAATTGCAAGCTCCACCGTTGGCTGGTAAACAACAAGGTTTTTGGATCTGTCAGTTTTGATGTCTGTTACCATTGGACAACCGGGGAGAGTTTATAAATCGATCATATCGTACAAAAGTACATCATAAAGAGGCAACTGACGAAAAGTTTATACACGGCCTTCTATATTTGACAACAAAACCATGACAAACGTAATTTTCATTATTTGCCTTGTCTGAAAGTCCATTTACACTGAAGTGGTTTTTAAGCCTGACAAGCTTCAGAAGATCAAACAAAGATGCTAAGATTTATATTGAAAGGTCTAGGTCGACTGTGAACAATCTTACGAATACAGTGCATAAGTTACATAACCGAAACGTTTGTGTTGGTTAATCTATAAGACAGAATTGAGTAATCACCCATTGTGTTTTATGCACGGTTAAACTAAAGAACGAACAATAACATACAACGAAGAACTTTGTCTCGCTTGCTAACCGATTCCGTGTATAATTATTACCTATGGCCCAAAACTCAGTATCCTTTAAACGCTATTGGACTTTACTGTCTGTATTTAACAAAGAATGGGCATAGAAAAATGCAAATTGCTTTCAAGTGATTTTATATGATTGTTTTGCTCCATGTTTGACACTTATTTTAATTTTAGTTTGTGTTGACTTCCTATTGGAGCTCCTATTGTCTCACAGGGAAAGCCCCTCCCAGTACTGTTTCAGTTTCTCTCAATTTTGGTTTCATTTTCGTCAGAAGACTGAGAAACTGATCAACGTAAGTTTGTAAACTGTAAACTGTCTATGACTGATAGCGTTCAGTGCACACATAACAAGTATAGCTGATTCTTATTGCTTTAAATTTACACTAAGAGAGGTTTGCATGAATCGCGTGACTGCTTTTCTTCTTCCTGTAAGAGTTATTAGTGAGTCACGCGAATAATTGTTTATAAGCATCGTTTATGCAGTAATGATTTGCTTAACTTTTCCTTCTCTTCTCTTTTTCAGAGGGAAAGGTCTTGTTACAGACGCGTATTCAGTTTGGCTTCATTCTGGTCGACTCACCAATACCAGTGAGTATTAACATGAGATATAAATCGAGATTTTAATAGCTCTGATATGCTTTGTTAAACTGAAATCTTTAAGTAAATTATTCACAGTCGATCTACTTTTTAAACGTAGACTAGGGTATCTAAAAGATAGTAATGCTGCGGCACATTCTGTTGATAGTGACATATTTAACGCCGTGATTCATTCATCTGCGCGTTCCAAGACTTACATTAACTGTTATTTCTCAAAGTAGTGTCAAATCGTGGTGTCACTTAAAATCTGTCGTTGTATGCATCAACTTCATGCGTGATGACGTATCGATGGCGAGGTGTGACAAAGGATCGAGACAAAAAAGCACATTGTGATCTGAAGTATGTTTGGGCATAAAACGATACACATCAGCCTCCTCTTTACCAGATCACGAAAATCGAAAGATGTGGAAACTGTAGGAGCAGAAATCTAACTTATAAATTCTGTACTGGCACGCATTAAATATCTCTAGAACTCGACAGAAGAACACAGACTGTGTCGAGAACGTGTCCACCGCGATTTGTGAAAATGCTCAAGCTTTAGCTTAAAGTCATCTTTCGATGAAAAGGAATAGATTGCAGCATTTATGAAATCAGCGTGTTCCACGGTTTTCGTTTGTTTTAATTATTCTACAGGCTTTAGTAACGACGATTTCTCTTCATTTAAGAATTCGGCGAAGGAGGCGAGACTGCTAAGAAATGACATACTAAGATTAAGATGTCACAATTAATCGTCCAGATTTACAAACTTTCATATAATGCATAGCAAGAGTTGTGAAAGTCAAGCACGATCTCCTTCACATCGCTTTACAGGTAAATCAGAGCAGTGGAATCCACGCGAAAAAGGACGACGGCTCGACGAGTATGACATCCTCGTGTTGTTCGTGGCGCAATGCACTCCAGTAAAAGTGGCGCAGTGCAGTCTGGTTAACTGCAATGCATTCTGGTAAAAAGTGATGAATTCGAGAATTCGTACCCCCTTCTATATATTCTTCCTAAATCCTGATTATGTTGCTGCTCGCTCGCTACGCTCGCTCCGCAGCAAAAAAGAACCCAGGAGAATCTGTAACCGTAATGTTGACCGCAATCACTAACTACTTTTAACTCTAAAGTCATGTAGTTAAAGACTACTCAAAACCAGTTGTAGTTAATGACGCTGTTGTGGCTAAAACCAAAAGATGGTCGCGCGATTGGGAAGCCGTTTTAAAACCTCTTGCTCACTTGTCTCATGGGGGCTTTCAACGTAGATGTTCAGTCACTTAGTTGGCCTGATTTGCTGGTTTTTTATCCCGCATCCCGCATCCCGCCCGTAAATATCAAATTTATCCCATATTTCCTGGTTGAAATGAGCACATTCTGCACAGCCTAAGATATTTTTATCGCGTATCCCGTATTCCGCAGTGCACATCCCGCCTGGATTTTCCACTTATCTCACGTCGAGCCAAGCTCATATGTTTGGACACTCCAGAATCTTCGAAAAACATCTTCCATGTTTGACGCATTATGATAATCAGTATCTCCTTGAAATATCTAAAAACCCTCAAGCGGTTTTCGTAGTATCACTTTCCAAAGCAAGTTTCGCCGTGGTAAGTACAGCTCTAGCTAACTTTGCATCGTCTGCTTTTTATCTTCACGAGTTATAATAATATAGAGCTTGATTATGATAACCGGAACATTCAGACCATCATTAAGTGACGGTTAATTGTAAGCTCAGTCCACCGTTTGTTAGTTAACAACAAAGGTTTCGGCTCTGTCAGGTCTGATGTCTGTTACCACCGGAAAACAGCAGTTTGAAATGGACTAAATCGTACAAAGTAAATTATAAAGTAAAAACTGAGGAAAAGTTAATTAACGGCCTTCCAAATTTTACGACAGAACGATGGCAAAAGTACCTTTCATTAGTTGTCTCATTTCTCTTCAGAGCAAGTCAGTCTGTCTATGAAATGAACCGGCGAAGAATGTCTCAAAGTCCATTAATCACATAACAAAGAATTAAGTAGTAGACCAGAATTGTTTTTAAGTGCGAGAAACTTCAAAATATCAAACAAGATGCTAAGATTTATATTGAAAGGTCCAGGACTGTAAACAATCTAACGAACACAGTGCATAAGTTACATAACCGAAACGTTTCTGTTGGTTAATCTATAAGACAGAATTGAATAATGACCCATTGTGTTTTATGCACCGTTAAACCAAAGAACGAACGACATATAACAAAGAACTTTATCTATCTTGAAAACCAATTCCATTTATAATTATTACCTATGGTCAAAAACCCAGTATGCTTTTAACGATATTGGACTTAACTGTCTGTATTTAACAAAGAATGGGAATAGGAAAATGCAACTTGTTTCCGAGTGATGTTATTTGATTTTATTGCTCAATATTTGAAACCCATTTCAATTTTAATTTGTTTTAACTTCCTACTGGACCTCCTATTGTCTTGTAGGGAAACCCCCCAGTGCTGTTTCAGTTTCTATCAATTTTGGTTTCATTTTCGTCAGACGACTGAGAAATTGAACACGGTAAGTTTGTAAACTGTAAACTGTCTATGACTGTTAGCGTTGGGTGCACATATAACAAGTAAAGCTTATTTTTAATACTTTAAAGTTACACCGAGAGAGGTTTGCATGAATCGCTTGACTGATTTTCTACTTGCTGTAAGAGTTATTAGTGAGTCACGCAAAAATTTAAGTCACGCGAATAATTGTTTGGAAGCATTGTTTGCGGAGTAATAATTTGCTTAACTTTTCCTTCTCTTCTCTTTTTCAGAGGGAAGGGTCTTGTTTTTGACGCGTATTCAGTCTGGCTTCATTTTGGTCGACTCACCAATAGCAGTGAGTATAAATCGGATTTTAATAGCTTTGATATTCTTTGTTAGACTTAAATCTTTAAGTAAACTGTTCACAGTCGATCTACTTTTTGAACGTAGAGAAAGAACCCAGGAGAATCTGTAACCATAATGTTGACCGCAATCACTAACTACTTTTAACTCTAAAGTCATGTAGTTAAAGACTAGTCAAAACCAGTTGTAGTTAATGACGCTGTTGTGACTAAAACCCAAAAGATGGCCGCGCGACTGGGAAGCCGTTTTAAAACCTTTTGCTCATTTGTCTCATGAGGGCTTTCAACGTAGATGTTCAGTCACTTAGTAGGCCTGATTTGCTGGTTTTCACTCCGCATCCCGCATCCTGCATCCCGCATCCCGCCCGTAAATCAAATTTATCCCGCATTTCATGGTTGAAATGAGCACATTCTGCACAGCCTAAGATATTTTTATCCAGTATCCCGTACTCCGCATTGTACTTCCCGCCAAGCTTATATTTTGACACTCCAGAATCTTCGAAATACATCATCCATGCTGGACGTAATATGATAATCAGTGTCTCCTTGAAATAGCTAAAACCCCTTAAGCGGTTTTCGTAGTTTCATTTTCCAAAGTAAGTTTCGCCGTGTAGAGTACAACCCTAGCTAACTTTGTATCTTCTGGTTTCTATCTTAACCAGTTAGAATAATATATAGCTCGATTATGATAGCCACGAAATTCAGATAATCATAAAGTAATGAAAAACTGCAAGCTCCATAGTTTGCTTTTACATAGCAAAGTTTTTGGATCTGTCAAATCTGATGTCTGTTACCATGGGAAACTGAGAGTTTGAAATCGACCAATTTGCACAAATTACATCACGAAGTGAAACTGACAAAAAGTTAATCCACGGCCTTCCACATTTTACAACAGAATGATGGCAAAAGTAGCTTTCATTAGTTGTCTTATTTCTCTTCAGAGTAATTCAGTCTGTCTATGACAGGACGGCTTGGAATTTAAATTCCGGCTATTATTTCAGCCGACACAGAATTTAATAGTAGACTGGAGTGGCTTTTAATTCACGCAAGACACTTCGAAAGAGCGAACAAAGATGCCAAGATTTCTATTGGAAGGTCTAGGACGGTGATTAATCTTTCGTTTTGCGATCATACACAGTGCGTTAACTGCATAAAACTGAAATGTTTCTGTTGGTTAATCCATGAGAAACATAAAACACAATACGATAACAGCTATTGTGTTTTATGCATGGTTAAGCCAACGAATGAAAAACAGACAAAGAACTTTGTCTAGTTTGATAACCATTTCACTGATTATAAGCTATGGTCACCCAAATATGCTTTCAAAGCTATTGGACTTCAAGCCGTCAGTGTTTAACAGAGACTAGAAATAGAGAAAAATATAGTTTACTTCCCAATGTTCTTATTAGATTGTCTTTTGAAACATATATTAATTTCAGTTTGTTTTGACTTAATATTGGACCTCCTATTGTCTCACTTTTGATTTCATTTCAATCGGAACACGGTAAGCCGTGAGTTTATAAACTGTTAGCTGTTTTTGACTAATAGCGTTGAGTGCAAATATAACAAGCATAGTTGATGCTAATTACTTTAAATTTACACTGGGATAGGTTTGCATGAATCACGTGACTTATTTTCTTGTTGTTGTAAGAGCTATTATTGAGTCACGCGAAAAGTTAAATCACGCGAATAATTGTTTGGAAGCATCGTTTGCGCAGTAGTAATTCGCTGAACTTTCCTTCTCTTCAGCTTTTCAGAGGAAAAGGTCCTGTTATTGACGCGTATTCAATTTGGTTCCATTCTGGTCGACTCACCAAAACCAGTGAGTATAAATAAACATTCTAATTACTTTGTTATTCATTGTAGGCTGGAATCATTAAGTCGATAAACTTTTTGAACGCAAAGAAAGAACCTGGGAGAATTTGAAACAGTAATGCCTGCCACAGACATGTAGTTACGGACTAATCTGAGTCAGTTGTAGTAATATATGACGCTAGTGTGATCGAAACGCAATTGGCAAGCTGTTTTAAAAACCCCTACTCTTTAACTCATTAGTGTTTACAAACATTACCGAAAGGTAAATTAATTTCTTCAGTCACTGAGTAACCGTGTTTTGCTGTTTTTCATTCCACACGCCGCCCCTCAATATCAAATCTATCCCGCATTTCTTGGTTAAAATAAGCGCATGCTGCTCCCGCCAAGATATTTCAATCCCGTATCCCGCATTCAATATCGCACCTATAAACTTCCATGCATGATGTATTATGATAATCAGTATTTCATCAAAATGTTGAGAACCCCTCAAGCGATTTTCGTAGTTTCACTTTCCAAAGCAAGTTCCGCCGTAGTAAGCACAGCTCAAGTTAATAACTTTGCATAGTCTGGTTTTTATCTTCACGAGTTAGAATAATACAGAGCTTGATTATGATAGCCAGGACATTCAGACCATCATTAAGTGACGGTTAAATGCAAAGTCAGTCCGCCGTTTACTAGTTAACAACAAAGTGTTTGACGCTGTCAGTTCTGACGTTTGTTACCATGGGAAAACGAGAGTTTGAAATCGACCAAATCGGACAAAGTACATCACAAAGTAAAAACTGACGAAAATTTAAGCCACGGTCTTCCATATTTTACAACAAAACGATGGCAAAAATAGCTTTCATTAGTTGTTTCATCGAGGAATGTAAATTATATTAATCAGTCGACACAGAGTTTAATAAAAAAAAAACTGGAGTGGTTTCTAAGCCCTAGATGTTTTAAAAGAGCAAACAAAGATGCTATGATTTACATGGGAAGGTCCAGGATTGTGAAAAATCTTTTAACAGTGTATTACTTAGATAACCGAAACGTTTCTGGTGGTTAACTTATAAGACAGAACTGAGTTAACACCTATTGTGTTTTATGCACGGGTAAGCCAAAGAGCGAACAACAGCAGACAACAATTGAAAGAACTTTGTCTAGTAGAAATCCATTGTGCTGAATATTAGCTATGTTAAAAAACCCAATATGCTCTGACAGTTACAAGTCTTTACCGTCAGTACTCAACAAAGTATGGTAATGGAAAATGTAACTTACTTTCGAATGTTTTTATTCGATTGTTTGGCTGAACGTTTTAAACTTATTTTAATTTTAATTTGTTTTGACTTCTTGTTGGACGTCCTATTGTATTGCAGGGAAACTCAGTTTCTATCACTTTGGGTTTCACTTTTAAGAGAAGACTGACAAACTGAACTCGGTAAGTTTATAAACTGTAAGCTATTTGTGACTAGCAGCGTGCACATACACAAGATCTAGAGTTTACATTGGAAGAGACGTAACCAATAGCGTGACTGATTTTCTTCCTGCTGTAAGCGTCAAAAGTGAGTCACGCGAAAAATTAAGTCACACAAGTGATTGTTTGGAATCACCGTTTTTTTAGTAGTAACAATTTGCTTAACTTTCCCTTTTTGCTTACTTTTCAGGGGAAAAGGTAATGTTATTGACGCTTATTGGTTTTGGTTTCACTCTGGTGACTCACCAAAGCTAGTGAGTATAGATAATCATTTTAGCTGAGTTTTGACATATTCATAGGAGACTGAAATAGTGATGTTAACTGTTCACGGTCAATTTCCTTTTAAATTTTCAACACAAAGTCAGAACCTAAGAGAATTTGTGACCGCAACGTCAACGTTAATCACTTACTGCTTTTAACTTTGACGTCATGTATTTAAAGACTAATCAAAACCAGTTATAAGTAGCGACGTTCTTGTGACCGAAACACGATTGGCAAGCTGTTTTAAAAACTCCTTCTTTTTAACTCATTTGTGTTTACAGACACACCAGAAAGCTAAATTAATTCCTCCAGTCATTAAGTAGCCACGACTTGAACTTTTCATTCCCCATCCCGCCCCTCAATATAAAATCTATCCCGCATTTCCTAGTTGAACGGAACACATGCAGCTCAGGCCAAGATATGTTCATCCCGAATTTCGCTTTCCACATCCCGCCTAGATTTTCAGCTTATCTCGCATCCTGTCAAGCTGACGTTTTGACACTCCAGAAACTTCGAAATACATCTTCCATCCATGACTTATTACGATAATCAGTGTTTTCTCGAAATTTCTAGAAACCCTCAAGCGGTTTTCGTAGTTTCACTTTCCAAAGCAAGTTCCTACGTGGTAAGTACAGCTCTAGCTAAGTTTGCATCGGCTGGTTTCTCTCTTAACTAGTTAAAATAATATATAGCTGTATTATGATAGCCACGAAATTCAAACAATCATAAAGTGATGATCAACTGCACGCTCTATTGTTTGGCAGTAAACAACAAAGTTTGTGGCTATGTCAGTTCTAATGTCTGTTGCCATCGAGAAACGAGAGTTTGAAATCAGTCAAATCGTACAAAGTACATTATAAAGTGAAAACTGACGAAAATTTAATCCTCGGTCTTCCATATTTTACAACAGAACGATGGCAAAAGTAGCTTTCACTAGTTGTCTTATTTCTCCTCAGAGCAAAGTCAGTCTGTCTATGACAGGAACTAGCGTGGAATGTAAATTTTATTAATCAGCCAACACAGAGTTAAGTAGTAAACTGGTCTGGTTTTCAAGCCCAAGAAGCTTCAAAAGAGCAAACAAAGATGCTAACATTTATATTGGAAGGTTCAGGACTGGGCACGAGCTTTCGATTTGCGATCATACACAGTGCATTAGTTACATAACCATAACGTTTCTGTGGCTAATCTATAAGACAGAACTGAGTTAACAGCAATTGTGTTTTATGCACGGTTAAGCCAAAGAGCGAACAACAACAGACAACAAAGAACTTTGTCTAGCTTGAAAACTATTATATCGATAATTACCCATAGTGAAAAGCCCAATATGCTTTGAAAACTATTGGACTTTACCGTCGTGCATTATTTAACAAAGAATGGGAATAAAAAAATTGTAACTTACTTTCGAAATCTAGCATTTGATTTATATGCACAACATTTGAAACCCTCTGTTTTAATTTAATTTGTGTTGACTTCCCATCGAACCTCCTACTGTTTTGTAGACAAACTGCTTCAGTGTATTTTTAGTCTCTACCTCTTGTGGTTTCACTTTCATCAGAAAACTGAACACGGTAACTTTATAATCTATAAGCTGTGTGTGAGTTATAGTGTAAATGTACATTTAGCGTGATCTAGTTTACACTGGAAGAGACTTGCATGAATCGCGTGACTGATTTTCTTCCTGCTGTAAGCTTTAACAATGAGTCACGCGAAAATTTAAGTCACGCAAATGATTGTTTGGAATCACCGTTTTTTTTTTTTTTGTATTAACAATTTGTTTACCTTTCCCTTTTTGCTTACTTTTTAGGGGAAAAGGTACTGTTATTGACGCGTATCGGTTTTGGTTTCACTCTGGTGACTCACCAAAGCTAGTGAGTATAAAAAATAATTTTACCTTAGTTACAATATATTCATAGCAGACTGAAATAATGATGTAAACTGTTCACAGTCAATTTCCTTTTTCAATGCAAAGCCAGAACCTGAGAGAACTTGTGACCGCAATGTCGAAGCTAACCACTCACTACTGACGTCATGTATTTAAAGGCTAATCAAAACCAGTTATAAGTAGCGACGTCGGTGTGACCGAAACACTATTGGCAAGCTGTTTAAAAATATTCTTTCTTTTTAACTCATTAGTGTTTCCGAGCACTCACAAAAGGTAAATTAATTCCTCCAATCACTTTGTAACCGAGATTTGCAGCTTTTCATCCCGCATTCCGTCCCTAAATTTTAAATTAATCCCGCACTTCCTGGTTGAAACGAGCAAATGCTGCTCAGACCAAGATATCTTTAGTATCCCGAATCCTGCACCCCGGATTCCACATCCCGCTGGATTTTCAGTTCATCTCGCATCTCGCCAAGCTTATGTTTTGACACTCCAGAAACTTCGAAATACATCTTCCATGCTTGACGTACTATGATAATCAGTGTCTGATAATCAGAATCTCATCGAGAACCCCTCAAGCGGTTTTCGTAGTTTCACTTTCCAAAGCATGTTCCACCGTGGTAAGTACAGCTCAAGCTAACTTTGTATCGTCTGGTTTCTATCCTAACCAGTTAGAATAATATCTGGCTCGATTATGAAAGCCACGACATTCAGACCATAAGAAGTGACGGTTAATTGCAAGCTCCACCGTTCGCTAGTTAAGGTCATTCCCCAGTATTGCATTGCGCATCCCTACTGCGCATAATTTCACGCGTGATTAGCGCGCGCGCATTAAATAATGGTGGCTTTTTCTTAACAGCTAGACCTCGCCATAGAGGTAAATCGTCATTTTCTCGCAAACGAGTATGGTAACCTATCATTTCCTTCTGTTGTTTTCAATTGAGTAATAAATTTCTGTGCGTAAAACAAATATGGACCAATTCTCAGTGTAGAACAAAAAGCAATCGTCGGAAACCTGAATTTAGCAAGCAATCGTGCCTAAAATCATGGTGCTATTATAAGGATTTATACGAGTATAAACAAGGTGCTGTTGCTTCTAAACGAAAATGGGGACCCCTCATTTTTATTTCAAAATTTAAGTCCCTATAATATAAACAATCAAAAGGCAAAGTTTCACAAAAATCTCAGTGCAGGTTCTATTTCAGTGGAATGACCTTAAGACCAAAGTTTTTGGCTCTGTCAGCTCTGATGTCTGTTACCATGGGAAAACGAGAGTTTGAAATCGACCAAATCGTGCAAAGTACATTATAAAGTGAAAAATGACGAAAAGTTAATTCACGGTCTTCCAGTTTTACAATAAAACGATAGCAGTAGCTTTCATTTGTTGTTTCATCGAGGAATGTAAATTATATTATTATATGGCTTGTGTTTGTAGGCGATATAACGCGCGCTCTGATTGGTTAATTGTCACTGAATTGTAGGGCATTATTCTCCCGTAATGCCCACGGGCCGATTACGGATTATGCAAATTAGGAAGAGCCCGGCTCGGAAAATTCAAGCGGATTGAAACGATGAAAGCCGATTAAAAACAGTAAGAGAGGTAAATTTAATTCCGAGTAGCTAAAAGTTTAGGGATTTTTCCTTACTAAAATTTATATAGAAGTCGTTTTTGACTTACCGGTAACCTTGGCGAGCACTAGTGAAAAGCAATCAAAGTTTGCCGAGTGTTGAGTAAAGCTAAAATCGCTAAGTAAAAAACACCATCGGCAGATGTGTCACGTATCCTGAGCAGAAAACCACGAAGAAACTTATAAGTTATCATCTTAGTCACAATAATTACCGAAATATTGAACTCCGTTTCAGTTCTCATCAAATAGATTCCCTCGCTTCAACACAAGAGAGTGAAAATCAGCTTCCAGGATCATCAGATGTAAACAATCGGGCGGTTTCTGTCGGTAGCAGTATTTCTGATACCTGCAGGAAGTTTTAGACGCTCACAAGGCTTGAAAAGTTCGTTCATAAGTCCAGAATGAAGAAGGCCAAGATATGTTGTCGAAAGCGAATGCGAAGATCGAGTTATTCTGAGCAGTGCATTCTGAAGCATTAGTATTTTCTTTCACCGAAAGACCGTTGGTTTGGACCATTTTGAAGCATTTTCTGTCTTTTCTATATGCGTTGACGTTTCGCCACAAAAGTTGGAAAAACTCCCTCATCAAGTTGTGGCTCCACGATACTAAAATACCTTTTTGAGGGCTGTGACAATCATTTTTCCCGTAAAGAATTACAGTAGTGAAGTTCACTGACTGTGTAGCTTTGCCCTGGGTTTGAGAGTAATTTTTTTTCTTCAATTCGTGAGCCATATAATAAACAACTTAATAACCCCGACCGTTCGGTCGTTACGGGAAAATCTCAAACCTCGCCCTACCGTATTGACCTCGCTGTCGCTCGGTCAATACGGCAAGACCTCAGTTTGAGATTTTCCCGTAACGACCTCACTCTCGGTTATTAAGTAGTTATTAATCACCGACACAGAGTTTAATAAAGAACTAGAGTGGTTTCTAAGCCCTAGAGGTTTTAAAAGAGCAAACAAAAATGCTAAGATTTATATTGGAAGGTCCAGGATTTTGAAAAATCTTTCAACAGTGAATCAATTAGATAACCGAAACGTTTCTGGTGGTTAACTTGTTAGACAGAACTGAGTTAACACCTATTGTGTTTTATGCATGGGTAAGCCAAAGAGCGAACAACAACAGACAACAATTGAAAGAACTTTGTCTAGCTAGAAATCCATTGTACTTAACATTAGCTATGTTAAAAAACCCAATATGCTCTGAAAGTTATTAGTCTTTACCGTCAGTATTCAACAAAGTATGTGAATAGCAAAATGTAACTCATTTTGGAATTTTTTTATTCGACTGTTTTGCTGAAGGTTTGAAACTTATTTTAAATGAGATTTTACTGTCACGCCAGTAAAATATAGTTAATGGAGCGTGACGTACGTTCTGAATGAGCCGTTCATGGCGGCATCACTTTCTATAGAGCTATTGAGCAGTTATATTCCAAAGGTCAACAAACTGTAAGCGTTATTGTAGCTAAACCTAAAACATTGTAGCTTTGTTATCTTCTGAACGTTATAACGTACCATAGCATTGGTGCAAAGCATTAAAGCACTATTCATGTTTAAGATGTTACATGTGCTAGGGTAAGCTGTTCCGTAGTACAGCCTTTTCTACTGGCTTAAAAGCAGACGAACGTCTCCATATAAAAGCTCGGAAAACTGTTCAGAGTCCATTCTGTGTTCGTCTAAGCAACGTAGCTATTACTTATTGTAAATCTATCGTTTAATTTTCCCTCCCTCCCTCCCTTTGGAGACGAGGTTGGTCATTTTTTCCTGCATAATAAACAAGGGGTCACTCCTGTGTGGTGCGGTTAAGTCTGCGCAGCGACTTCCCCCAAGCTTGTTGTTTTTTCATCGCCTTTGAACATCGCTTGCTAACCGATACTCTTGTCCGATCCAGCACGTGCTGTCTGTCATTCAGCTCGTAGTGCTGGGGAGATCAGTGAGGTTGTTTTGTCACGCTATCGCCGGAAGTCGCATGGGCTAACCAAACGCAAGGCAGTGTTCCCCCATTAACGCCATCACGAGTTGTTTGTATTTGAGTAATAGCTCTGGTTCAATCGCAAGTCGCCACGGTTAACTTACTTTCGCTAGGAACAACGACATTAATTTAAATTTGTTTCGACTTCCTTTTGGACCTCCTATTGTCTTGCAGGGAAACTCCGTAAGTGCTGTTTCAGTTTCTATCACTTTGTGTTCCGCTCTTAGGAGAAGACTGACAAACTGAACACAGCAAGTTTAAAAACTTTAAACTACGCGTGACTAATAGCGTGCATATACACAAGATCTAGAGTTCACACTGGAAGAGACGTCACGAATCGCGTGACCGATTTTCTCCCTCCTAGCTGTTAGCGCCAAAAGTGAGTCAGGCGAAAAATTAAGTCACGCAAATGATTGTTTCGAATCACCGTTTTTTAGTAGTAACAATTTGCTTAACTTTCCCTTTTTGCTTACTTTTCAGGGGAAAAGGTCCTGTTATTGACGCTTATTGGTTTTGGTTTCACTCTAGTGACTCACCAAAGCTAGTGAGTATAAATAATGATTTTAGCTTAGATATAACATATTCATAGCAGACTGAAATAGTGATATAAACTGTTCCCGGTCTATTTCGTTTTAAATTTTCAACACAAAGTCAGAACCTGAGAGAATTTGTGACCGCAACGTTGACGTTAATCACTGATTACTTTTAACTTTAACGTCATGTTTTTAGACTAATCAAAACCAGTTATAAGTAGCGACGTTAGTGTGACCGAAACACGATTGGCAAGCTGTTTTAAAAACTCCTTCTTTTTAACTCATTTGTGTTTACAGACACACCGGAAAGATAAATTAATTCTTCCAGTCATTAAGTAGCCATGACTTGCACTTTTCATCCCCCATCCCGCCCCTCAATATAGAATGTATTCCGCATTTCCTAGTTGAACTGAACACATGCTGTTCAGGGTAAGATATGTTTATCCCGAATCCCGCTTGGATTTTCCTGTCAAGCTGACGTTTTGACACTCCAGAAACTTCGAAATACATCTTCCATCCATGACGTATGATAATCAGTGTTCTCTCGAAATTTCTAGAAACCCTCAAGCGGTTTTCGTAGTTTCACTTTCCAAAGCAAGTTCCGACGTGGTAAGTCCAGCTCTAGTTAACTTTGCATCGTCTGGTTTCTCTCTTAACTAGTTAAAGTAATATATAGCTGTATTATGATAGCCACGAAATTCAAACAATCATAAAGTGACGATCAACTGCACGCTCCATTGTTTGCTGGTAAACAACAAAGTTTGTGGCTCTGTCAGTTCTGATGTCTGTTGCCATCGAGAAACGAGAGTTTGAAATCAACCAAATAGTTCAAAGTACATTATAAAGTAAAAACTGACGAAAAGTCAATTTACAGTCTTCCATATTTTACGACAAAACGATGACAAAAGTAGCTTTCATTAGTTGTCTTATTTCTCTTCAGAGTAATTCAGTCTGTAACAGGAAGGCCTGTAATATACATTCTATTCACCAGCAGACACAGAATTTAATAGTAGACTAGTGTGGCTTTAAACTAATCCCAGAAACTTCGGAAGAGCGAACAAGGATGCCAAGATTTATGTTGGAAGGTCCAGGACTGTGATTAATCTTTCGTTTTGCGATCATACACAGTGTGTTAATTACATAACCAAAACGTTTCTGTTGGTTAATCTATGAGAAACATCAAACACAATACGTTAACAGCTATTGTGTTTTATGCATGGTTAAGCCAGAAAGAACGAAAAACAGACAGAGAACTTTGTCTAGCTTGATAACCATTTCGCTGATTATAAGGTATGGACACCCAAATTTGCTTTGAAAGCTATTGGACTTTACCGTCAGTGTTTAGCAAAGAACTGATTTTATTCGATTGTTTTGCACAACTTTTGAAACTTATTTCAATATTAATTTGTTTCGATTCCTATTGGACCTCCTATTATCTTGCAGGGAAACTCCCTCAGTGCTGTTTCAGGGTCTATTACTTTTGGTTTCATTTTTATCAGAAGACTGAGAAACTGAACACGGTAAGTTTATAAACTGTAAGCTGATTTTTAAGACTTTAAATTTACGCTGGGAGAGGTTTGCATGAATCGCTTGACTGATTTTCTTCTTGTTGTAAGAACTATTAGTAAGTCACGTCAAAAATTGAGTCACGCCAAAAATCAAGTCACGCGAATAATTGTTTGGGAGCATCGTTTGCGCAGGATGCTATCTTTTTGTCGAGGGTTGAGGGTCCCATGTCGAGGGTCGAGGGTAACATATATTTTTTTCTGAGTTTTTTTTTTTTTTTTCAAATGTCATAAATCGAAGGAGTCGTGAATCCAAGGTTTGTCAACCGCATTTTACATGACCATTCAGTACATTTGAATGTGCATTTGCACATTGTATTTTCTTTGTCATAACATACAAACGAAGAGCCCGGTGGGGAAAAGGTTTTCTAGTTCTCACCGTCGCCTCCAACTTCCGGTCAATCAAAATTCAAAGTTTTGGGAAACTTCAAAGTTTACCCGTCCACTTGGGAACGTTTTGGCGCCACTCCGCAAACACTTGAAGAGAAACAAAGTCAGCAACGCATACGGGCATTTTGTCTTTTGCAGTTTTGAAAATCAGAATGGGTGATAGGAAATTAATAGAGGATTTTCTGTCGGATATCAGTTACTTAGCCCATGTGAAAGGTTCATCGAGGAAAAGAGGCAAGAATTAAAGTTCAAGCTTGAGGAAGCAAGCGCTAAAGAATTAACAAATAAAGAAGCCTCGACTGTGCTCTGTTCTGTTGTAAAGCACACAGGAACCGGTAGAGCACGAAAGAAGTGTAGGGGAAAACACGAGACGTAGTCGAGTGTTTTCCCTACTTCTTGAGTGCTCTACCGCTTCCTAAGTGCTTTACAACAGAACAGAGCACAGTCGAGGCTTCTTTATTTGTTTTATGATAAAGAATCCGATAATTTCCCCACGTATTTGGCTGAATTTTCGAACCAAACTTTATTTTCCAAACGAGCAAAAGTGGCGTCAGCCGTGAACTGTTCTCCGATAAAGCACGCTAAAATAAGCCAATCATAATCCTTGTTAGAATTGTTCAAATAATTTGATTGGCTAACGAAGCGACAGCTGTCGATCACAAACTGGACTTCAACTAAGCTTACAGTTTCGAATAGTTTGAGCGGCTTTCAAGAGAAGAACGATGCCTTCAAAGTTCGCTTTTAAGTTAATTTTTAAATACGGATCTAAAGGCAGGTGAAGGTTTATAGTCCAGAGGAATCCGGCCGTATCGTGGCCCATGAAAACGTGCACTTTTCCAGTGGAAACGCGGAGCTCAAAGCTTGCGGATGAAAATGCAAAATGCCGATTTGAATTTGAAAGGAGCCACAGTTATTTACGGCTTGTAGCCGCATGTAGCAAGATTGCCCGAACTAGCTTAGAAGTTAGAAAGACTAAGAGGCTCCCAGGACCACTACTCCGAGCACAGAAAAGAATATCAGAGCAAGCTTTGCACTGACCACTCGTCGGTTCACTTCGCTGAGATGACCGGAGAACGAGCGTTACTACACTACATGTAAGTGTTGTTTGAGCAATTGAGCATGTTTACAAAAATAAAGCTTCTCATCGTAAACAGAGACAGTTCAGTTGTTGTTTTCTGTCGTTGTTTTACTTCTTAAGTATAATTTCTGCCTTCGTAACAAATACAATGTCTTTTATCGAAGCACTGTTTAGGTTGAGAATTTGTTTATTTCGTTACGTGTTTTGTCGGCGGTAATCTAGCAAAACTTGTTATTTTCGTACAGTTTTAACACTACTGTTGCTAACAATGGTCTCTGTGAGCCATATTTACTACAGACAAATAGCTCGTTTCCATTGATGCGTTTGTCTGAGTCACAGGGGATTAGTCCAGCTGTTAAGGGACAAAATTGTTCGTTTTTTGATAAAAGCATCAAACTTGGCAGGGTCACTAACCTCTATAAGACAAATATTTCCTGATATGGAGCCATGCCAAATTTTCTTCCAGAATCATGGAATGCGCATGTCAAAAATATGGCATACAAGGCCCTTACATGGAAACGAGGCTGATGCAAAATACCAGTTTTTTTTTTGCCTTCTAGGACTACCATACCTAGTGTCTTCCTTTTTTAATACAAGAAATTAACCATTGCCTTTGAGTCTTAACTTATGTCACGTGATAGTCGCGTGACCATTATGTTCAATTACCAGCAGAGGAATACGCACTGATGAAATCATTACCAATTTTAGAACTACCAAAGAAATCATTCTTTCATTGAGGTTTGCAGGATCATTTCTAAATTAAAATGCCAGTAGCAGTAGTAAAAAAAACAACTAACCAACAATCAAACAAACAAAACAAAGCAAAATATTATCTATTAAATCACGTTCTTTTCCCACTTTTTCTTTTCATTTTGTTCACTTTTTTTTCTAACTTTCTATTTTTCTCTATTTATCATGGTAATAATAATAGTAATAATAGTAATAATAAAAGTAACAATAGTAATAATAATAGTAATAAACCATTTGTAACTATTGATAGACTGGCCCGCCTAGACTAGCATAGCTATCCGCGGGCCAGTCCAACTGTAAAATGTAGGTTTTATTACGAAATAAAATGATGACGATGAATGATGATGATTTTTTACGTACCAATTTTATTATTTGCAATGTAGATTCTATTATCTAGACTAGGAAATTCAAACCTTGAATGTATGTTTTGGATGTGCGAAAAACGTAATATCAAAACTATGCATCAAATCGAGGCTGAGATACAGAGTCAATATATATATAGGTTTGATTGACTTGATTTTCTTGAGTTACTTGCTTACTGTGATTGAGACACCTTTTCTATTTCGCGTTTGAAACTTTCAAATATGCCGGAATAGATCAGGTATGTCACAACATTAGCTGAACTTTTTAGTCTGAAGGAAACGTTTTGAAAAACAGCTTTCATTGGCTGTAACGTTCCTATAAGCCTGCTTTTAAAAACGCTGGCTGAATAAAGGTTCTTTTAGTTCTAATTTCCACCACAACTGCACAAACCGGTACAGTCAAGAGTAGCCTTCAAGCATATGTTAATTTTTTAAGAGAACAAGAGTTTCCAATCACTTTGCTGCAGTATTTTTCAAAGGAAATGCAGAAAAAATGTAAATAGCATTAAAATGTAAAATACATCAATCATGTCAATTTAGATAATGCAGCCTATGAATTTGTTTAGGTTGCTTTTAAAGTACGTTCTAAACTTAAATGAGAAAACAAGGAAGATTGTAATACGACCTACTGGATGGTATATTTTATGTCTGTGAGAAATGTTGTCTTTAATCTTTAATCTTTAATCATTATTTATATACGGTAAGAATAACATGTCTAAGATCCTAAACCTAAAATTCTAATCCTAATATCATATTAACTTACAACAACATTCTACTTATAAACCTGATTTCCGTGATTACAGGGTAAGCTGTTCCAAAGGGTTGCGCCGCTGTAACTAAAACTATTTTTCATGTAGTTAGTTCTCGGAGAGGGAACAACAAGTTTGTTAACCGAGTCCCTCAGAGCATAATTTGATTCATTTCGTGTTACAAATTTAGAAGTGAGATATTCGGAAACCAGACCGTTTAAAGACTTGAAAACCATTAGAGCTTTCTGAACTTGGCATTGAAATTGCAAGTCCTTCCAGCTGAGTTTGTGAAACAAGGAATCGACATCAGCGTCATAGCCCGATGAAGTTATTACTCGTGCAGCATGGTTTTGTAGTTTTTGTAGCCTGTTAGATAATGTTTTGGCACAATTACCCTAGACTAGGCTGCAGTAATCAAAGTGAGGTTGAGGTAGTGATGTTGCATATGCAGAGTAGGGTAGATTGAGGCACAAATGACTTAAGATGATTCCTTAGTATTGCATTGCGCATCCCTAAGTCATGAGCCCGTGCGCGTGCAAAACGTGAGAGATTTCCCTCAAACTAAGCTCGGTAGCGAAATAAATGCTTCTTTTCTCTTAAACGAGCACGGTGACCCCCGATTTTTTCTCGGGTATATGCTAAGAACAGTCTAATAAAGAACACATTTAAGGAAGAAGAAAGTTTGATAGTAGAACATGGTTTTTTTTTGGAAAATAGTTCCGTACTGGGTGTATTTTGGCCAAGGCGAGGACAAGCTAACCACGGAACCGTCCGAAAAAGTGCAATATTCCCACAACCAGGCAATCAAAAACGGCTTAAATAAAGCAATCCTGCTTATGTGAATAAAAGAAGCTTTACTTTCAACATAAAATTTTGTGTCTTTCAAGCAACCAAGACTTAATTCTGGAACGACACCGGTTTCGCCCCGTGGCGAGTTCGCCCCCACTATAAAATTTCTATTTCGAGTTCGCCCCAAAATTTTGTGTTCGTGTTTACGTAGTTGTTATCGAGTTATTAAAAGTTCTCGAAGAATCATTTCAGTCTATGTATGTTTATGTCATGTCGCCATCAGGGAGTCTCGCCACCAACGAACTCCCGGTCGCCACCGGCGAAGTCAACTCGCACCAAGCGAAGTCACCTCGCCACCAAGCGAAGTTTCCTCGCCACCAGCAATCTAATAAGGCAGTGGGTAAAAGAACGAAGAATAATTTCTATATGCGACTCGATCTGGTGGGGGCGAACTCGATCAAGTTGAGTCGATGTAGGGGCTAACTCGGTGGGGGGCGAACTCGCCATGGGGCTTAACCGGCAGCTACCTAATGCAATTTTGTATGAAGGTGATTCGAATTCTTAACGCGCAACCAGTAAAAACACCCCATTTTAAGAGCCTGCTGACGCGTTAACAAGCACGGTGACCCCATTCTTTTATTGCATTTTTTTAATGTTCTTATCATGAATGTTAATTATGCCAAGTTGCAAAAAAAGTTTGATAGTAGAACAATTTCAAGGGATTTACAAAAAATTTTTACTAACATTTTTACATTTTTTAAACCAGAGTAACGTTTTTCAATCATGAATTAACCACCTGGTTACAGGAACATTTTTAAAATTTCAAGGGAATTACCTTAACTAAATTTATGGCTCCAATTGCAGAAGCGATCTTTTTACACATGCAGTTGATGTGGAAATGCCACGTCAGATTTTCATTGACATTTACTCCAAATGATTTCGCAGAGGAAACTTGTTCAATCGGAACATTATTATTGCAGAGTTCGAGTGTATCAGATAGAGTTCTTAATCTTTGCCTAAAGCCGATCAATATAAATTCCGTTTTTGTAGCGTTCAAGGTAAGTCTGTTAGACACAAGCCATTTGCTTAGTTTTTCTATGTCGTCAGATAGACTAGACTGAATCGGATGCAAATCAGTACCAGCGTAACTAGTGTGGGTGTCATCAGCATACATTCTAGGTATGCTAAATGATAGACAGGCAAATCGTTAATATAAATTAGAAATAAAAGAGGACTAAGGATCTTTCCCTGTCGCACACCACATTCAAGAGTGGTGAAGTCAGAGAGACAGCCATAAATGGAGCACCATTGTGTCCGCTTAGTCAGATACGATTTAAACCAATCAAGAGTTTTCTCTGGATTTCCGCGCCGAAATTAGTTATATCCCATTAAGCCAGACTTAAGAAAATCACCTCAATAGCCAACATAGATCCATCCTTTGTCTCGGCCTCGATTTGATGCAAAGCCCCAATATTACATTGTGCATGCCGAAACACAGGTTTCTAAGTTTGAATATCTTATTACTCTATATTGTAATGTTCAAAATAATAACTTCTTTTTATTTGCGAGGAAAAACGAGAAAGAAGAGGAGAAAAAACAAATATTAATCGTATTAATACAATATTGGATATTAGTTTATTGTTTATTGAAAATGATGGTCACGTGACTAATCACGTGACAAATGTTTCGATTCCCAGATACTTTATAAGCAGCTGTTATATTAAAAAGCAAGAAATCTAGGCAAAGTATTCCGGAAAAGGCTTAGAAATAAGCATTTTAACTTAGCCTCGCTCCCATGAAGGGGCCTAATATGTCATTTTTTGACATGCGCGTAGCGTGCTTCTGAGTGGAAATTTTTGGATGGCTCCATATCAGAAAATGTTTACCTTATAGAGGTTAGCCATCCTGGGAAGTTTCATGCTTTTATCACCAAATGAACAACTCTGGTTATTTTTGGCTCTTAACAGCAGGACTAGATGTTTAATTTGGGGCAAATTTGTCAAAATTCCGAAGTAAAAATTTGAAAGCCAACTTACCGTCATCAACCCGTGCTCTGTTCTCTGATAAAGCACGCTCTTTCAGCCAATCAGAGCGCGCGTTATATGGAAACTTTGTTATAAAAGAACTTGAAGAAACCCCTGCCAAGATAAGAGACGTAGCTTCCGCGCTTGGAAATACCGGTCAACGCTATGTAATTGTCATGTAAGAAAGCACACAGTACGCACCTGCCGAATGACAAAATGTGAGTCAGTGTTTTTCTGCGGAGAGTTGAGTAGGCATCCAGATGAAAAACAGGAGTTTCAGGAGCAAAAAAGGGAAATAGCAGCATTAGAGACGGCCGCCGCGAAAATAAAACTGGATTTGAACTGGCTTTCTCCCGAGTAAAAATAGTTCTTTGAATAAACACGTAGAGGAAATTTTACTTGAAAAGTTTCCCCATTGATTTCCTATCATTCATTCTGACTAGGGGTAAAATACTAGGTGGAAGATTGTATTCAACAAGTCTGAAGGATGTAGCTTAGCTAGAAGACGCTCAGTTAATTTGTATAATTTTCCATGCATTTGTCTGTATTTTTTTTTTTCCGCGAACCGCGTCCACCCAGCCAAATTTACAGACAAATGTATGGAAAATTAGAAAAATAAACTGAGCGTCTTCTAGCCAAGCTACATCCTTTAAACGTGGTGAATACAATTCTCTAGCTAGTATTTTAACGTTGCGATCCACAAATTGTGTAAAATTCACTTTTGGAAAAGTTATTTGCCATCGGATTCCCATACAAACACTGTAATTTCTAATATGTAGTCTATTTAAGCTCTCAAATCTCACAGATATTTTTCATCGCGACCCATCGCAAACACCTGCAAGTTTACCGAAAGAGAGTGGTAGTTTAGATCGCAGATCAGATATTTATTTAACAGCGAATTCAGCGGAGGAGGAAAATAGCCTTAAATTTGCCCCCATCGCCTCCCGGAGGGGGCGGGGGGGGGGGGTAAGTCCCTTATATGGGCTATGTAGGTATGTGCGGCCCCAAGGGATATGGTTTTTCAGCCGTTTTGGTCATAAATAGGGTATCGATTTTAGCCATTTTGGTCATAAATAGGCTGTGGATTTTGCACTCTAGCCTTGATATGGGTATGTTTTTAAGAAGCCACTTTTTCATCATTATCGAAAAGAAAATCAACCACCCCTTCACAAATTATGTTTACAGTAATTTAACATTGGTCTGAACTAGGGAACTAATTGTTACGCAGGTCTGAAACAAGGTTTTGATTTAAGGGTCAGGTCATAAATAGGGTTTCAAATTTACGGTCGGGTCATAAGTAGGGTAAGGAATGTCGCAGATTTTGGTCATAAATAGGGTAAGGGTTTTGGGAAGCGGGCTGCACACCTCCGCCCAATTTTTCCGGGTGTACCCCTCGCCCCCCCCCTCACCCCCGGGCATCGCCTCCAGATTTCACCTACAGTTCCTGTTTGATAGATGGCAAACGAATATTTCTCATCGCGCCCGTCAATATCACTGGAAAACAATGAAGCCAACACTTCACGAAATCGCATTGGTAGTAACACGACCTAAACCATTACAACGAGATAGAAAAAGAGGTACACAAACGAAACCAGGGAAGGCGTTTTTATTTGTTTTCCACAATGAAAAATTTGAGTGAAGCTAAAAATGTGAAATTCGAAGCGAGTGGGGTACTTTGACACAACATTGTCATGATCAATACAAATGTTAACGCGAACCACATTCCGTTATCCCTGTGTGTTATCTTTTTGTTGAAGAAATTAAAAGTGTAAAACTGAATGCTTGGATTTATTTCTACGCAGATAGCCACTCAAAAGTTGATGGCATTAGTACATCGGCCAAAGCATCCAGCGTGATGAAGTCACATGAAAACCGGACTTTGAATGTTATAGAAGGTTATAGATAAATAATCAGGGCTGTGAAATATTATTAAACCCTCCACATGGGACCCAAAAAGATATCTGAATCAAGCAGACTACATAAATTATCTTTCTCGCTGTAGCACAGACGTTTGCGATCATGTTAGCAGACATTAAACTAAATCGGGCAGGAACATGTAGACCGGACTCGAATAAGCGGCGGAAATCGAGCCTACAGCAAAGAGTAAAAAAAACAAACCCAGAAAAAAAAATATTACCCTCGACCCTCGACATGGGACCCTCGACAAAAAGATAGACTCGAAAAAAATATATATTAACCTGGAACCTCAACCCTCGTCCCTCGACCCTCGACCCTCGACCCTCGACCCTCGACCCTTGACATGGGACCCTGGACCCTGGACCCTCGACAAAAAGATAGACTCTCGATCTACTATTTAAACCCAAAGAAAGAACCCAGGAGAATTTGTAACCGTAATGTCGACCGTAATCACTAATTAGCTTTAACCCTGACGTCATGTAATTTAAGACTGATCATAATCAGTTGTAGTTAATGACGCTGGTGTGACCGAAACGAGATTGGAAAGCCGTTTTAAAAACTCCTTGTCCCTTTCACTCATTAGTGATTCCAAACACTCCCGAATGGTATTTTAATTTCTCAAATCACTGTGTAACCGTGCTGTTTTTGCTGCTTTTCATCCCGCATCCCGTCTCTCAATTTCAAAACTATCCCGCATTTCCTGGTTGCACTGAACACATGCTGCTCAGGCGAAGATATGTTCATCCCGAATCCCCCTGTCCACATCCCGCCTGGATTTTCAGCTTATCTCGCATCCTGTCAAGCTGACGTTTTGACACTGCAGAAACTTCACAATACATCTACCATGCTTGACGTATTATGATAATCAGTGTTTTCCCGAAACTGATCGAGAGCTCCTCAGGTGGTTTTCTTAGTGTCACTTTCTAAAGCATATTCCACCGTGGTTCATACAGCTCTAGCTAACTTTGTATCGTATAGTTTCTATCGTAACCAGTTAGAATAATACATAGCTCTATTATGAAAGCCACGACATTTAGACCATTATAAGTGACGGTTAATTGCAAGCTCAGTCCATCGTTTGCAGTTTTGGGCTCTGTCAGTTCTGATGTCTGTTACCATGGGAAAACGAGAGTTTGAAATCGACCAAATTGTACAAAGTACATTATACAGTAAAAAGTGACAAAAATTTACGGCGTTCAATATTTTAAAGCACATCGATGGCAAAAGTTGCTTTCATTAGTTGTCTTACAGTAATAGCCCACATATAAGAACCTGGGTTTTAAGAACCTGTTAGGCTAAAATTTTCATTTTAAGCCCCCTCCACATAAGAACCTATTAAGGCTAAAATTTTAAGTTAGGTTCTTATCAGTGGGGTTGCTGTAAAAGTGTATAGGTAGAAGCTGCTGAATTAAGATCATCATCTATTTAAAAGCAACTTGACATAACTTTTATTTCAAGCTTAAGTACCATGTTGTATGTCGATTGTGTTTGCCATTCAAATAATTCCCGAAGTATTTGCAAGTACTGTACTCTACTACAATATCAAGGAAAGCTTTCTGACCATCTCCAACTCTGTGAGAATCACAAAATATTAAATGTAAAATATCAAATTATGAATTTGGTGTCAACATGAGTTTCTTTGTTATGTTTTGTTAAGGACATATACTGTACCTGCACTGAACTGCCTAGAGGCATTGCTCTATGGTACAAATAAATGATTTATACAATGTACTGTATTATGAGATGATATTTATATTATATATAATATTTTCAGATGAAATTCATATGAGAATATAAGAACCTATTTTAAGAACCTTGGTAGCCTAAATTTGCTTTAAGTATCATTTATATAAGAACCAATTTAGGCTAAATTGAAAAATTCAGGTTCTTATACGTGGGCTATTACTGTATTTCTCTTCAGGGCAAGTCAGTGTGCCTATGAAAGGAACCAGCGTGGAATGTTAATTATATTAATCAGCAAACACAGAGTTTAATAGTAAACTTGAGTGGGTTCTAAGCTCGAGAAACTTTAAAAGAGCAATCAAAGATATTAAGATTTATATTGGAAGGCTTCGGAAGGAACACAAGCTTTCGATTTGCGATCATACACAGTGTATCAGTTACATAATCGGAACGTTTCTGTCGACATTCTTTAAGACAGAACTGAGTTAATAGCTATTGTGTTTTATGCACGGTTAAGAATAAAGAACTTTGTCTAACTTAATAAATATTTCATCGATAATTAGCCATAGTAAAAAACCCAATATGCTTTGAAAGCTATTGGACTTTAACGTCATGCAGTATTTAACAAAGAATGGGGATCGAAAAATTGTAACTTACTTTCGAATGCTTGCATTTGATTGTTATGCACAACATTTGAAACTTTTTGTTTTAATTTAATTTGTGTTGACTTCCCATCAGACCTCCTATTGTCTTTTAAATAGATTCATGAGTGTATCAGAGAAAACTAAGATAACTTTGTGGCTACCCTTGGTAATGATGATACTGGCCTTGATTTGGTTTTTATTGTTGGTTTGCGTTTGTTGGGGCACCTATTTACTAAAACAACAGTACTGTTTCTTCTTTGTCTCTACTTTTGGAATAGGTGTATTGTTACAATCTAATTACCCTTTTAGTTCCCTAAATTTGTTGAGCATCTTGTATGTATGGTTAGAGCGCTCATTCCCATTAGTTTGGTCTCGATTTAATTTAGATAGGAAACCAAGCGCCATATGTGATTAAGTTTCTTGTCTCGTCCTTGTTCAGGTAATGCGACTTCAAAACAAAACCTCTGACTGCCAAATTGAACTCTAAACAACAAAAATGAGAAGTTAGAGAAAAGATTTGTACGCGGCCTAAACCTTAACGGTGACTCCTGAGGGAAAAAAACGGAACAACAAAAAATTAAACGCTTACAAACGGACTCACTTCGGGCGGCATGAACAACTCTGACGTCATGAACTAACTGTACTTTATGACGCTTGTGTGACCCAATAGATAGGGCGTGATTGAGAAGCCATTCAAAAACTCGCGTTCCGCGTTTTATCAGGGCTTCGAGATACTGGAAAACAATAGCAGGACTCAGCTAACGAACTCGTCCTTTCATCATTAATTTTTCGCGTTTGGATCAGCAATATTTGTACAGACGAGATACTAGTCCAAAGCAGGGTTACCCTACCGTTGGATTCTCTAGTAACCACTCATACACCTACCTCTACAATCGTGGAAAAAAGTCCTTGGGACACTTATGTAATTTAACGAATTGTATGTGTTTTACTACTGAAGTTTGAAAAATGCGCTGCCTCCGGCTTTTGAAAACACGTTACTGTTCCCCCTCCCCACCCAATAAAATGTTGAAAATCAGAAGACATTGTAGCCTGCGTAGCAAGCGTTTCCGTGGGGTTTGGAAGAAAGACCGAGGAAAGGGATTTTCGGTGTTTTGTCTGCGCGAAAAATGGGGCGAGAGCCAAAAAAAAAAAAAGAAAGAGGGGGGTGGGAGAGGGGAAGGAAGGAAACGCTTGCAGAAAAACCCCTGTATTTTGAAAACCTCCGTTCGCCAGCGAACGGAGCTCGTGATTGGCTGGGCCAGTCCAATATATTGACATGTGTCGATCAAAGGTATCTTTTAAAATACCTTTGAGTGCCAGACAAAGGGAGAAGACGCGTTCGAAGCTTGTTTACAAAACGCTTTAACTTTTCTCGCTGAACGAGGATTTAGTCGTCAGCTTCGACAGTACGGTAGAAATCCTGTAGTGCAATGCCGACGCTTTGGTTTTTCGAAGCCTGCACATTATTGCAGAAGCAAGCGCGGCACAATTTGCAGCTGTTCCTTTAATTTTACCATCACTTTCTTGAATGCCACATACGCCAAGGACAAGATAATAAACCACGGGACAGAAGATTCGCACTACTGCGTGGGAAAACTTAGTGATTTCGTCTGGCCAAGGGGAAGATTATCTTTATTCAGATACTGGTCAAGATTATCGTTATTTTCCCTCTCAGATGTTTGAAGCCTCTCCTAGCCAAATTTCAAAGTTTTTCGAGAAGACCTTCCGTTGTTTGTTTTTGCTACAGGCCATAACACTCGAGCCCATTTGCGGATCTGTCGTTTCCCGCAAACGCTTCACTACTGGAGTCGCCTTTGTGGGAGTTGACTTGCTAATTTTACCTTGTATCGATTCCTGAACGAATTAATACAGTGATCCAAGATTTCGAACCTTGCGAACACAAGGATTACTACCGCGACTTGAACACTTCTCACATCTTAACTTTCGGGCAGATTTGTACTAAAACTTCATCCTTGCAGTTCTTCCTTGTAGACGGATTGAGTAGAAATATAGCTTGATTATAAATTACAAAATTTTATTCATCGAGATTTCTCCGTCCCACCGTGCGCTCGTTGTTTCAGACATATTTTGACAGGTTTTAAGTTTATTTTGGTTCAAAGTTCACTTCCGCCAAGGAAGGCCGAAGATTTTATTAGTTAATTTTATGACAGCCGATGACAGCACGAAATCTCAGTGTGCGTACTCAGGCATGAAAGGCCAAGTGGGCGGTTTTCAAAATCCACGGGTTTGTCTGCAAGTGTTTCCTTCCTTTCCCTCCCCCTCCCCCCTCTTTAACTCATTCCATTTTTCGCGCTTTAATTCTTTGCTCCCGAGCCCCACAGAAACGCTTGCTACGCAGGCTAAAGAAATTGAAGGTAGTAGTTTTCAACATTGTATGGGTAGGGGGTGGGGGGGGGGAGGTAATTGAGGGGCAAGATTTAGGCAGGTGAAGTTGTATTCGCGTCTTGGGCAAGACTTTTTTATATGATGGTGGCTAAGAGGACTTACTACCGAATATTATTACTCTAAATAGCTAAAAGGCTTGATTTGTGTTATTTTTATTAGGGTACATAGACGAGAACGCCATGAATAACATATACGACATTTTACACGTCGTCGTTATTGGCTTGGTTGTTGCTACTTTCCTTCTCAACACTGGTCGTGCGCAAAAAGGCATTAAGGTCTGCAAGGAATGTTTGATCTTCCTAAATAACACAGGGCTAAAAACGGAAGGAGAAATTTTCAATTCCCTTCATATTGATATTTATGGAGCAATCTTCAGGGCGTACTGTCTTATTCCTGATCACACAGAAGCACTAATCTACGGCAGGAAACTTCTTACCATTTACCGCGAGTGTGGTAAAAAAGACAAGGAAGGAAATCTTATGGTAAAACTGGCCAACATATATCAAGAGCAGTATAAATACCTAGAAGCAAGAGAACTTTATGAGAAAGCGATTCCTATCACGAAAGAAATGAGAGACAAAAAGAATGAAGCATACATCGATGAAAAGATTGGCGTTATATCTTATCATCTCGGTGACTACGACAAAGCTAAAGTATATCTTAAGAAAGCCCTTGCCATCAAATTACAATTTGGTGACAAAAAGGGACAAGCCAGCTCGTACGGAAACTTAGGAATTGTGTTTAAATCTCGTGGTGAATATGACAAGGCTAAAGAACATCTTGAGAAAGCACTTGCCATCAAAATACAAATAGGTGACAAAGATGGAGAAGCCACCTCGTACGGAAACTTAGGAACTGTGTTTAAATCTCTTGGTGAATATGACAAGGCTAAAGAATATCTTGAGAAAGCACTTGCCATGAGAATACAAATTGGTGACAAAGCGGGAGAAGCAGCAGATTACGGAAACTTAGGAACTGTGTTTCAATCTCTTGGTGAATATGACAAGGCTAAAGAATATCTTGAGAAAGCACTTGCTATCGAAATACAAATCGGCGACAAAGATGGAGAAGCCACCTCGTACCGAAACTTAGGAATTGTGTTTAGATCTCTTGGTGAATATGACAAGGCTAAAGAATATCTTGAGAAAGCACTTGCCATCAAAATACAAATCGGTGACAAAGATGGAGAAGCCAGCTTGTACGGAAACTTAGGAACTGTGTTTAAATCTCTTGGTGAATATGACAAGGCTAAAGAATATCTTGAGAAAGCACTTGCCATCAAAATACAAATCGGTGACAAAGATGGAGAAGCCACCTCGTACCGAAACTTAGGAATCGTGTTTCAATCTCTTGGTGAATATGACAAGGCTAAAGAATATCTTGAGAAAGCACTTGCCATAAAAATACAAATCGGTGACAAAAGGGGAGAAGCCAACTCGTACGAAAACTTAGGAATCGTGTTTAAATCTCTTGGTGAATATGACAAGGCTAAAGAATATCTTGAGAAAGCACTTGCTATCAGAATACAAATCGGTGACAAAGATGGAGAGGCCAGCTCGTACGGAAGATTAGGAACTGTGTTTACATCTCTTGGTGAATATGACAAGGCTAAAGAATATCTTGAGAAGGCACTTGCCATGAGAATACAAATTGGTGACAAAGAGGGAGAAGCAGCAGATTACGGAACCTTAGGAACAGTGTTTCAATCTCTTGGTGAATATGACAAGGCTAAAGAATATCTTGAGAAAGCACTTGCTATCGAAATACAAATCGGCGACAAAGATGGAGAAGCCACCTCCTACCGAAACTTAGGAATTGTATTTAGATCTCTTGGTGAATATGACAAGGCTAAAGAATATCTTGAGAAAGCACTTGCCATCAAAATACAAATCGGTGACAAAGATGGAGAAGCCAGCTTGTACGGAAACTTAGGAACCGTGTTTAAATTTCTTGGTGAATATGACAAGGCTAAAGAATATCTTGAGAAAGCACTTGCCATCAAAATACAAATCGGTGACAAAGATGGAGAAGCCACCTCGTACGGAAACTTAGGAATCGTGTTTCAATCTCTTGGTGAATATGACAAGGCTAAAGAATATCTTGAGAAAGCACTTGCCATCAAAATACAAATCGGTGACAAAAGGGGAGAAGCCAACTCATACGAAAACTTAGGAATCGTGTTTAAATCTCTTGGTAAATATGACAAGGCTAAAGAATATCTTGAGAAAGCACTTGCCATCAGAATACAAATCGGTGACAAAGATGGAGAGGCCAGCTCGTACGGAAGATTAGGAACTGTGTTTACATCTCTTGGCGAATATGACAAGGCTAAAGAATATCTTGAGAATGCACTTGCCATCAGAATACAAATTGGTGACAAAGGTGGAGAAGCAGCAGATTACGGAAACTTAGGAATCGTGTTTACATCTCTTGGTGAATATGACAAGGCTAAAGAATATCTTGAGAAAGCACTTGTTATCAGAATACAAATTGGTGACAAACAGGGAGAAGCAGCAGATTACGGAAACTTAGGAATCGTGTTTAAATCTCTTAGTGGATATGAGAAGGCTAAAGAATATCTTGAGAAAGCACTTGCCGTCAGAATACAAATTGGTGACAAAGAGGGAGAAGCCATCTCGTACGGAAACTTAGGAACTGTGTTTACATCTCTTGGTGAATATGACAAAGCTAAAGAATATCTTGAGAAAGCACTTGTTATCAGAATACAAATTGGTGACAAACATGGAGAAGCAGCAGATTACGGAACCTTAGGAATCGTGTTGAAATCTCTTGGTGAATATGAGAAGGCTAAAGAATATCTTGAGAAAGCCCTTGCCATCAGAATACAAATTGGTGACAAAGAGGGAGAAGGAGCAGATTACGGAAACTTAGGAATCGTGTTTACATCTCTTGGTGAATATGACAAAGCTAAAGAATATCTTGAGAAAGCACTTGTTATCAGAATACAAATTGGTGACAAACGGGGAGAAGCAGCAGATTACGGAAACTTAGGAATCGTGTTTAAATCTCTTGGTGAATATGAGAAGGCTAAAGAATATCTTGAGAAAGCACTTGCCATCAGAATACAAATTGGTGACAACGAGGGAGAAGCCATCTCGTACGGAAACTTAGGAACTGTGTTTACATCTCTTGGTGAATATGACAAAGCTAAAGAATATCTTGAGAAAGCACTTGCTATCAAAATGCAAATCGGTGACACAGATGGAGAAGGAGCAGATTACGGAAACTTAGGAATCGTGTTTCAATCTCTTGGTGAATATGACAAGGCTAAGGAATATCTCGAGAAAGCACTTGCCATCAGATCACAAGTCGGTGACAAAAAGGGAGAAGCCAGCTCGTACGGAAACTTAGGAATTGTGTTTAAATCTCGTGGTGAATATGATAAGGCTAAAGAACATCTTGAGAAAGCACTTGCCATCAAAATACAAATAGGTGACAAAGATGGAGAAGCCACCTCGTACGGAAACCTAGGAACTGTGTTTAAATCTCTTGGTGAATATGACAAGGCCAAAGAATATCTTGAGAAAGCACTTGCCATGAGAATACAAATTGGTGACAAAGCGGGAGAAGCAGCAGATTACGGAAACTTAGGAACTGTGTTTCAATCTCTTGGTGAATATGACAAGGCTAAAGAATATCTTGAGAAAGCACTTGCCATCAGAAAACAAATCGGTGACAAAGATGGAGAAGCCACCTCGTACGGAAACTTAGGAGTTGTGTTTAGATCTCTTGGTGAATATGACAAGGCTAAAGAATATATTGAGAAAGCACTTGCCATCAAAATACAAATCGGTGACAAAAGTGGAGAAGCCAGCTCGTACGGAAAATTAGGAACTGTTTTTGAATCTCTTGGTGAACATGACAAGGCTAAAGAATATTTTGAAAAAACGCTTGCCATCACAATAGAAATCGGTGACAAAGAGGGAGAAGCAACAGTTTACGGAAGCTTAGCAGCATTTTATCAATCAGTTGGTAAATATGTCATGGCTGAAGATTATATTGAAAAGGCACTCTTAATTGCTGGAGAAATCAAGGACTTAGAGAGAGAGTTTAAAATTCTTTGTCTTCTTACTGTGGTGAAGTTATCTCAATACAAGATCCAGGAAGCGTTTGACTGTCTGTTGCTGAGTATGAAGAAAAGCGAATCTTTACGAAGTTTTCTAAGGGACAACGACGATTTTAAGGTATCGTCTTCAGACGTTCGCGATTTTACCTACCGGAATCTTAGTGCATTCTTTTGCTTTTCGCGAAATCCAAACCATGCACTTTATGTTTTAGAGCTGGCACGGGCTAGAGCATTGGCGGACTTGATGGCAACTCAGTATTCTGTTGAAAGCCACATCTCAGCTGATCCGCAATCCTGGATTGGTATTGAAAATATTATGAAAAACGAAAGCAACTCTTCTTGTCTGTACATTTCTTATCATGATTTTGATCTGATTTTCTGGGTTCTCAAGACAAGTGGAATCATTCATTTCCGAAGAATAACAGTAGATGAGAAACTAGTTGGTGCCGGACTAGTTGGCAAGTTACATGATTTCTTCGCTACAAGCTTTCGAAGATTTGGTATTTTACGCGAGGAAGATTGCGAAGATCGATCTTTAAATGACGTTCAGACCCTCGCAGCATTGAGACTTATAGAGGAAGAAGATGAAGAAAGTGGAAGCTCCGAATCGAGCTTTTCTGTGTACTACAGAATGTTAATCAGTCCGGTAGATGATCTACTTGAGGAGCCCGAGCTCATTGTTGTTCCTGATCGCTGCTTAAACCAAGTTCCATTTCCAGCGTTGACAGATGAAGGCGGGAGGTATTTATCAGAAAAATTCAGAATCCGCATTGTTCCTTCTTTGACGACTCTCAAGCTCATTCAGGACAGTCCTTCAGACTATCACAGTCAGACTGGTGCTCTAATAGTGGGGGATCCAGCTGTCGGTACTGTGCGTTACAAAGGAAAGAAAATGCCCGTCTCTAGGTTACCATGGGCAAGAAATGAAGCAGCCATGATTGGACGACTGCTAGGTGTTCAACCTTTGCTAGGAGAGAAGGCCACAAAGCAGGCGGTACTTGACAGGTTACATTCAGTGAGTCTGATACATTTTGCAGCCCATGGTAATGCTGACCGAGGAGAAATTGCTCTTTCTCCGGTACGCCCTTCTGACAGGACTCCAGAAGAAGAAGATTATCTTTTGAGGATGTCGGACATTGCACAAGTTGAATTGCGTGCTAAGCTGGTGGTACTTAGCTGCTGCCATAGTGCGTGTGGGAAGATTAGAACCGAAGGAGTCGTTGGGATCGCTCGAGCGTTCTTAGGATCTGGTGCACGGTCCGTTTTGGTGGCTCTATGGGCCATAAGTGACAAAGCAACAGAGCAGCTGATGCTTCAATTCTACGAGCATCTTGTTCGTGGTGAGAGTGCCAGTGAATCTCTTCACCAGGCCATGAAGTGGATGAGAGGTAACGGCTTTGACAGGGTTTCCGAGTGGGCACCATTTATGCTGATTGGAGATAACGTGACATTTGACTTTGGAAAATAAGAGTAAGTTTCCTTAAAGAGGTACTATGACGAAAATCGCATCTTTCCTATTTAAACCATTTTAAAACATAGACAAGTAGTCTGTATGAAAAGAAAAACTCTGTTTACTATATTTAATTATCTCTTATCGTTCTAGAGGTATTCAAGTTTTTAAAATAGATGCTCCACATTATGAGCATAAGATTCTGTTACCATGGCAACATAATGGGTTTCAGACCTCCCCGATATTAAAGACCTTTCTGGCCATCTGTAGCGTTCTACATTGATATTTGCCAATGATACCTGATTTGCATGATCCAGCAAGCATATAAATATGTTAGGTCGAGTTCATAGCCTTGTTTAATATTTGTTGAGCTGTAAATCATTAAAATATTGAAATCAGGTTGAAGATTACTTGGAAAGAGTGGGTTGCTTTGGGAACCAAAATTTTTATAGCCTTAGGTGTGTTGCATGTAGGAATAATAGCCTACCAAGTTTCAATGGTTTCTGCCGCAAATTGACCGAGATAGTTCTATTTATATACTTGATGTAGTATTTGGTTGAGTGTAAGACGTCTCAGCCCTCTCATTTGCATATTTTACGCAATTTTCAAACATATCTCCGAAACCAATGCAGATATTTGCAAACGGTCAACGGATTTTTTAACCTCTCGTAGAATTCTATTTTATTAGAGAGTGTGCAGTATAAGTGTTTAAGCGTAATCTAGGTGATGCTCTGCTTAAAATATAATGTCGTTAAAAGTGATTTGTTGGCATTTTTTCAATTATACCTTTGAGCTATAAAAACGCACGAAAGCTCATAATACTATTGGAGGTGCACTCTGAATGCCCTTGTAGGCAAAGACATTGCGAAATTTTTCCTGCACTGAGGCAGATACTTGAGTATGCTAAAAATCTACACAGAGCTACCACTAATAACATATCACGTTATTTTGCTAAAGCTGGTCCATTGCGTACTCCTCTCGAGCAAAACAAAATCTGCTTTCTTAAAGTGCTCCTAACCCCAAATTTTTTTCGCTAAAGCGAATGTACTTGTTATTTGAAATAGTTCTGCGAAAAAATTTTTGGATTCCGTGAAATCCTCGATTTTCTGTGCCCCGACGAAATCTCGAAAATAGCTCCAAAACATCGCCATTTTGTTTCACGACCGAGTTTGAGGAGAATGGGTCCAGCGGCTCTTGTGACGTCTACCCAGGAAGGTTCGATATCTCACGTCCTCTCATTTTCTTCAGGATTGTGCAATACACATTCCAAAAGTGCGCAGAAACGCCTTCCAGAGGTGCTATCGGCTGTTGCAGTAATATCCCAGGTTTAAAGAAAGATATACTGTACAATTTACTGACGATGATCGGCTAATGGTACAATAAAGACGTAAACGACGGTTGATTTTGTCGAACCGAAACAAGCGAACTGAATCTGTGAGAACCATTAAAGAATTCCCACTGGAATTTGTTCCGCAGACTTTCGAACGCTATTTTCATAAATTTTCTGCTTAAAGCTAACAAGAAATTTTTAGAAATACTACCGAAAACCTATATCTTACAATCCCGCAGTATTTATAACATAACCGGCAAAGTTATGTGATCCGATCATGATCAAGAAGCGTATTAACTGATATGTAAATAGGTCGCAACTGTACGCCGCTAACCAGCACTTATTTCTCTTTCGAATTAGATAAAAGTAGAAAATTAATCTTTTAGAATTACATCATAACAAAATTGTTAGACTCACAGAGTTTTTCGAAGGTTTGGAAATCAGCAGTGCGACAGAGATTCTGTGCAATAGTGTCGTAAATATGACCGCGGAACATTATCTGCGGACCGCTTAGGGAACACATCCTTTTCGCTTATCCGACGAATTTCACTGCAAACTTTGAGAACAATTTACATTGGTTATTTGGAGTTACGACTTAAAACGTGTGACAATGTGAAATCGGTAATTGTATGAAATGTTTCCTTCCACCTTGTTCTCGCAGCTTCAAAAATACAGGTTCAAACAGTACGTTTTGCAATGGATCGAAGCCAATGTTTTGGAGGTCGTCAAGTCTCGAAAACTGCAACGCGTGCGTCGCTCTTATAAACATGAAGCATTCAACAGAAAGTAAAACACAAACTGGATTTAACAGGAAAATCATACCTTGACAAAATACATTCTCGCTAAGGACAAATGTAAACGGGCTATAAACACGAGTGGGAAACTTATGTTTAGTTGACGAAATTACCATCCAAAGCAGTCCTTGAGTTTTCTTTCCTGCTTTTCGTTTGCCTGCTCCTCCACTTCGTATCTAGCTTTCCATTCCTAATATACAAGCAACTCGTCGGCAAAGAAGTCTTCCCCTTCTTCGCTTGAAATATTGTAAATTGTTCTCAAAGCTCTAAGCAGTGAGTTCACAGTTGTCGAACGTGCTCGATCGAAGTTTATTTTGGTGTCTTCCAAATCGAAACTTAACTCTGACTCCAGTGACGAAACAAAATGATTCTGAGACAAAGCTTGGACGTTTTAGCCCCAAAATACATCGGAACGATTAGTTTTGTTTTCCATTTTCTCCAGCAAATACAGAGAGCTGACTGAGGCGCCATTCTGTTTGGTTCCTGGGTAGACGTCATCAGGAACCGTCGCCCAAGACTCCCTAAAACGCGGTAGTGAAATACTTCAAGCGCAACTTTGAAAGGGCATAGAAAATCGAGGACTCAACCAAATTCAAAAATTTCTTCGCCCAAATGCTTCAAATAAAGCCTAGATTCGTTTTAGCGAAAAAAAATTTTGGGGTTAGGTGCACTTTAAAGAAAGAAGATATTTCATACCTTGGTTATATTGAGAAGACCTTTGATCTGTCTTATATGAAGAAGTAAATCGTTTTATTTGGCGAGCATATCTCAGTCAGAGATACAATCATTCTTTACGTTTCTACTTTTGGAGGCTTGCTTTGCACCAGCGTCATACCCAGGGTCTGACATTGAAATTCAAGATGCCGCCCAGCTTTTCCCTGAATATATGCACAGTTTGAATTAAAGAGACGATTTAATTTTTGCCAGGAGTAACTCCGCGACAAGACTGGTTAATGAGAAACGAACGTAGTAGTAGATGATCAGTGAGTAGTCAGTAGTCAGACGCAAGTACTCAAGATATAGTTTCTCCTCAGGAGGGTTACCCCTCCCCCTCCTATTCTTTACTGGTTATGTCAAAAACTCAGGCCCCCCAGATGTCGAGTTTGCTCGTGCTCTTTAAGTCCCAATGTATCCCAGGTAGGGGTGGTGTCTGCAAGCCCCTTGCCTTCAAAGCAACTTGTTCTCTACCCAGGGTCACCCAAGATTTCTCATGTAAACGGTTCTCTGCTATTCAGAAACTACCAAACAATGTTTTTCCATATACAAAGGCTCTGAGTTTACCTAGGACCATCTCTTAATGATTTACGCGGCAAAAGCATGGCAGTAGAAGCTAGAGTAAGCTTAAAATATACTATATTTCATTATAATTATCGCAAACTTCCTCGCGCCGGTTGATCATGTAAATGACAGTTGATGATAGCTAGAGAAACCAATTATTTTTCTCGAAGTATCATTGACTAAGATGCACCGTGCGACCAGAGCACAGAGCTTTGACTTCATTTTTTAGTGTTTAAGTAGCTTCAAGTGAAAGTTCACGTTCTCACAATTGTTTCAATTACAATAATTAGTCGTATTAAATAACAAACAAACAGAAAAACAAACAAAACAAAAAAAAGTCTGTAGTGGTCAAGGAAGCAGACGCTTTCGAGTTGGCAACCAAACCAGTGAAATCGGTTAAGTAGTAAGTTAGTCGACTAGGTGATAAGGAATAGCTTAATAAATAATACGCAACTAAATAGAGGTGTAAATAAAGTAGCTAATGCGAGTGTTTTCAGTGTTCATGTCTCGCTAGCAAATACAGGCGTTGTACAGAGGTCCTTTGAACTGATTAAAAGACGTGCATTTAATATCAATTGAATTTTTTTCTAGATTTACGAGGCATTTTCTCTTTTTATTGTTGTTCTTTAATTTTGGCTTTTACCGACGGTCAAATCAGAAAAGTTCAGGGCAATGAAAGAGACTTTCAGCAAAGCGAAAGTAAGACCTTGATAAGTTTTAATCATAACTTGATGTTTTAGGACTCGAAACCAGATGACAAATAACTAGTTCACTCCTTTAGAGGCTCTGGAGGGGATCATAGAAAGGAGGGCACGTCATGCACCGCGCGCCTTCCATTTATCCCTACCCAGGCTTCCAAAGCGCGCTTCGAGGTAAATACATCAGTAACCGCTGAGAAGAAGAAACATTCACTGGTGTATTTTTTGCTAGTCCCATATTCAACTTCTTGGCCGCGCTTGTAAATAGCCAACTAGTGTGCCTCCTGTCAGTTTGGATTCCCCATGTTACTTCATTAACAATTACTGAGTTTAGGCAATTCTTTGAAAAGCCATTACATGTTGCAACACTTCTTACTTCTATTTCTCTGGACAATTCATTGAATGAAAAAGCAAGGATTAACTGTTTGGTTCCATGATGTCGTGGTTTTGTCACGATAGAAATGATGAAGAATGTCATCTCTTAAATCATGCAAACTACATTTATTATTATTCCATTCATTTCTTCTTCCTTTCCATTCGCCGAAAGCCCACCACGTGACCTGCAAATTACTGCCTACAAATAATGGTCTGCTCATGTGTAATACCGTCTAAATGTGTTTTGCTGCAAAAAATATTTTACTTATGCGTAATTGTAACCGGGCTCTCGGGTGAAAAACTGGCAGATCGCTTCCGTGAGCTGCCAGAAATTGACTTAAATATGAGAACAAACTTGGCGATCGAATGATAAAGCAATAATGTAGCCATCTCCGAATAACCTTTAGCCTCTTTCTTAAAGCGAGTCTTGATGCCCATCCTTTCATATGAAAATGAGATTTCATACACATGCAAAGTAAACTCATTTTCATATGACTGGTTGTAAACCAGGCCTCGTTTTGATAAAGAGGCTAAACTTGGTTATCGCAAATTATGATCCATCAAATGTTTTTGCTGTCGCACAATTCCTCCAAATGCTTCAGCTGAAATGAAAATACACACGTCATTTTATTGAGCACGGCCGTGCGTACATAAAGATTTTGTTTATGATGGCTCAATAGGAATTAGGTAGGACTGTTATAACAACGCTTACTTTCAAGTTCGAATCAGGGTCTGCGAGCATGCGAGCAGTGCGTTTAGTTTTGCGAGCACTTTAGAAACTACAAATGGCGAATGCAACGAGCACTTCGTAAAAATTTTGCGCTAGCCGGAATCTCTCCTTTATTAGAAGGAAACGTTTTGCACCAAGTAATCTAACACGCATTTCGAGTTACGGATTCCATGATCGGCAAACCGGTTTCAAGCTGATTGACTGAAAAAGATTCAACGCAATGAAAATTCATTCGGAGGCTTCTAGGGTCTAGCCAATGGCAGCTATACAGATCTTACAAGCTCTGAGGGTGGATTAGTAATAGTAATATTCCTTATGTCCTCATGTCTCTAAGTTACTTTCTACTTTTGCGGGTGCCTTTCGTTAAAAATTCTTACGCGCGTGGACGTCAGTTATGGTAATAGGACTGAGTGGAGTCTAACTCGGTCTGTTATCATAAGAGTGATAACAAAATCGGACGACCGTGCAGCGGGAGTCGGATTTGTTCATCGCGTTTATGATTACCGACCGAATTGGACAACACGATGTCTTATTACCAATTAATCATAAAAATTACAATTTCCCAGAATAGAAGAATAGCCAAGATATTAAAGAAAGGGAAAATTTGCATTAAAATACCTACAATGGAGATGTAACATTCTAAGGTCACCGCACCTTCTACCGGTAATTAGGCGCCAAAAACATAAAAGCAAGCGCGCGCACCCACGCACGCACGTAACTACAACTTTGAATGTGATTGGCTTATTGAACTGTTAAATAACAAACTGTCTAATAACAAACGGTCCGATAACAACTTGGCAAGTAAATTAGTGGAAAATAGGAATTGTTTAAACCAATCACAATCGAGGAAATTGTAATTTTTATGATTAAACGAGGAAGCATGTTTCCAGAATGAATGTTTCCAGACGCATTCATATCACGCGCATGTCTTCCCAACGTTTCCCACTTTCACAAAACTAGAAACATTGTTTCCAGCGTCAATTTTGGTTCCAAGATGCAAATTATGCTTCCGCTACACGACAGAGAATCTGAACAAGAATCCGAGCATGCGAACAGCTGTAAAACATTTTCGAGCACGAGCAAGGAGCACTCATCTAGTTTTTGCGAGCAATTCGAGCAAAGGCTAAATTTTGCAAGTACTTTTAAACTGAATGGGACCAATTAATACCCCTACTAAAAAATCGCAATTTGCTATATTTTTTTATTTCGTATATCGCCATTAATTTTAAAAGCGTGGGTATCCTGCTTGCGCAGCGCATATCATGCTTTGACGAAGAAGTTTCACTTCGTATCCCGCCTCGAAATTAAGCTCATCCAGAATTCAACCAAAAACCTACGTAATATGTCATCCCTTTCCTCGAAATTTTGTGGCTCAATATGAAATCCTGTTAAAATTGACAAGAGGAAGAATAGCTTTGATCAAATCGTAAAAACCACTTGATGTAGTGACTGACACATATAATAAATTCACGATCTTCCGTGTATGTGAGATGAGCCACTTTGGAAACGATCTCACAGTCTTGTCCCTAGTAACCGTCCCGCAAAGGACGGCGAGATCAGACGTTTCTAAAGCGAATTGTCATTTAACACTTTGAAATTTAAAAGCTTGATTAACAAAAGTATGCATTGGTCAAGGCGAAATTATTCCAAGCGTGCTTTTTTTAAAATTCTGTGAATACAGAAAAAAAATCTCTTTTGTTGTTTCCGCTTGTGACGTCAGATACCCAAGACTATTCCACTGTTCCACTTTACTGAAGATAAAGCTACCACACCCGTCTGTCCAGTTGATATGCAGCCTAACCTGAACCCATCGAGTGGAGCTCAAAGCTACCAAAGTGCTGGCGCAGATTGCACACGAAGTGCAAAATACAACCTTTCATTTTTCCTGGGAAATTTAGGTCGCAGATTCTCTGAATGGAGCGTCAACGCTGATGAGGCGAGGCCTGGACACCATACACAGGTTAGCGTTTTACTAGACTTAGTTTATTAAATAATTTTCTACCAAGGCAATTAAGTATTACCCTTTATACCATACCATAGAAAATACAGCCAATCAGAATACAGGAAAGCCTTTGTATATTCGACAGTATTACATCCAACCTTTCCATCGTGCGCTGCGTTTTATGTGGTATTGATTGCGCTGGCCACTGTATTTTCTATGGCATTGTATAAAATAGTTATGCAACGCTCTCTCGTGGTATACCATGGAATATCGATATATCCCACGTGTCTCATTTTTTTTTTGGTATTCACAGTCGCCTAAAGACACGTGTGTATATCGAGAAAATGCAATTGACTCGTGGGATATTCCACGGTGTACCATTCAAAAGTGTTACATAAGTAGTTGTATCTTGCAGATTCACTGTGGGAAGCAGATTACATTTTATATATCTGAAATTTCTTGCCACCTCAGTACATTTAAGAGGTACAAGAATTCAACGGCAGAGTTATCTACAACAACCACCTACTTTTTATTATAACATTTTATGTAATACATCAAACACGAGAGACGGTGTTTCATCGGGATATCCAAACACCGAGAATAGAGTTGAAAATACGACGCACAGCGTAGTATTTTTGACGAAATTCGAGGTGTTTGGATAGCCGATGAAACACTGTCTAGAGAGTTTGATATATCTTCTAAATCGAAACGAAAACTAAGGAGTAAACAGACAAGTAAAATCATCAAAATCTATGCTAACTAAGACCGGGTATCCAAACCTACCTCACGGTTTTTATTTTCCTTGTTTTAACTTGATGAATTATTAATGAGTTTGAGAAGTAACATTATAAGTTCCTATATCGAAAGGGTTATTTTATTTTTAAAATTTAACGGCAGTTACACACAGTCAACGAGTCGCAGTAGTGTAACTCACTGTTCACTCACCAAAAGAGGTTGAAAGCGGTTTAATTGTTCGCGGATGTGCAACACACCTCAACTACTGTTCGCTAAATAACAATTAGATTTTCGCTCTCAATTTCTATGAGGTGATCGTTGATGAAGCCAAAAAGTTGCGAAGCTTATTGGTTCTTTTAGTGAGGTCAACTCGCTAATAAAACCCAACAGCCCGCAGGTTAACGTTTCTCGTAACGAAAGGAAAACTATTCCAAAACTTTTTGACTGAAAAATATATAGAGCGGTTTTCATTTGAGTATCGAAAGCCATTCGCGTTTGGTTTGGTTGCGCATAACTGTGACGCTAAGCAATGGACTTAAAAAACACGTGCCATTTTGTCATCTAATCAGAAGTAACCAATCATTACTCGCTTCCACACGTTTTCCCGCGCTTTGCATTGGCTACATGTATTGCTTTGAGTTCTGATTGGTTTACTGGATTGTCTGTGAAATTTTTAATTGGCCAGAATGATTACTTCAGTTTTGCTATGAAAACTGCTCTACAACAATGAGCAACACCCAGTTATCGAAACACATGAGGAAATTTGGGAGAACGAGAAATGCTGTGGAAACACAAGCCCCTATAACTCGATAGAAACTCGGAGAGCATGTTTTATATTTCTTTTTGAAAACACCGCGACAAAAAAAATCATTCATTTTGATCATCAAAATGTAGATTCTCTTTGCTCGCGCTATCATTACATCAACAAGGCTCGTGCTAGTTCTGTGTTCCTGTCAAGTTATTGTACTAAACCTGCCTGGATTTGGTGATCAACGAAACTGTTCCTCGTCGATTCCTTGCTCATAGAAAACTCGTTCTCATAGTTATTCCTAACGTTCAAGGTAACACAGAACATTTCCGTGACAACTGCGGCGGTGTGATTAGTTGGCTTGACAGCGTCACCTATTACACGGCGTTTACAGAAGATTGGGCTCTATATGCTGACAATCCGCTCATAGCTGAAGATACAGACACTTACAAGTATGAACCCATGCAGAAGTTTGGAATGCTGAAGTGGCAGGTAAGGAGAGAGTGCGCCAATCAAAGCTATTGTTTACTCATTTTTCATCTACTGAAGAAGGGCTAATTCTGAAGCATTTTGGAAACAACCTACTCTTTGGCATTTAAAAGGGCTCTCAGGCTCAAATTTTAGTTTATCATTTTAGAGTCACACATCATTAACTTTTAGGTCGGTTCTACTGATTCTTTATTGTTTACCCATCTTGCTACATGTTGCATGTGTGTCATGTTACGTTACGTTACTTTACGCTATGCTATATTACGTTACGTTATGTTTTGTTACGTTACGTTACATAATGATTGTAAGAGTAGTTTTCCGCCGTCATCAAAAATTTACTGAAGATCATCCATCAAATTGTACCAGCTTGTTGTATCAAACGCGAACACGCAACGAAACTGCTAAGATTGTTTAACAATATAAGAATATATCTGGATAGCTTTCTACAGAAAGAGGCAACTTATGTGGTTATGCAAAGTGACGCCATATATCATGCCTCGTGAACTCAATGGCAGATGTTTTTATGTTTTAATTCCCTTAATTATTGTTTTGTTTTATTGCAACACCATCACTCTTAAAGAAGCTACGTCACGTTTTGCGCATCCTGAAACGCTTAGCTTAAATTTTTCAAGTTCGTCGTTTGTAATCCATGTCAATCTTCTCCATCCTTAACGGTCCTTGTTTCTTTATAGTTTATTATTATCCCTCTAGTGTTTTTCCATCTTAGTCAACTACTACTTTCAGGTTCCCTTCAATTTAAAAGTAATTTCGTACGTGGCCAAAATAACTTAAACTACTGTGACTGAGCTCCTTTAAGAACGTAATTGTGGTGGCAGTTATCTCTTATTTTGTTCCAAAAACGACTCTTTTCCTTGTAGTTATCTCCACTCTTGTTAATGTAGGTATGGCGAGCTCTTCGATTGATCTTGGACACTGGTTTGCACTATTTTTGTTTCACAAGAGACACGGCCCTGGATTACTTTAGTAAATACGCGTGGGACGATACAGACCTTGCCCAGAAGGAGGTGAGAAAATAGCTCTAAGTCTATACTGACAGCAACAAATTTCCACTTTTCTATCAAGTGAGCATTACACTTGAACCCCTGATATTCATTTGTAGCCCGCGAGAGTTAAAAAAAAATGGCCCAGCAATTCACAATTCTTTACTAAAAGTACAATCAACGACTCGCAGCGAGAAGTGAAGGAGAGGGGGTTATATTTCTTGTGGTTTTATGCTCGGGAGAAACTCTATATATCAGGGACGGCGGAGCTGGGAGGGGGCACAGGGGGGTTAACTCCCCCCATTTCCAAGCAAAAAATACATAAAATGATAATTTTACAAACATCTCCAGACACCCTACAAGTTAGCGCAGAGTTTGTAAGCCCTCCCCCCCCCGGCCCAATTCAAAATACGTTCCGCCATCCCTCTATATCTACGTGAATACTGATTTAAGATCGCAGTTAATTATCCCTAAGATAGTTTCGTTTCTTCATACTAAACACTTTCTACAGACCAAACAGTTTCTACAAAACAGCAATAAACAATAAATATTTCAACTAGACATGACGTAAGGCTGATCAACGGATTACTGAGAAGTTGAACAAAAATACCAGATCCAGTACCTCTCGACATAGCTGAGTATGTTGAATTATTCTAATTAGCTGGACGTTAAGATAGGTCAGAACGTATTGACCCAGCAGGGAGCTTGATTAAGAATAAGTTCAAATCCCAGTGGAGCCTAAATTAACCTGCCAGGATGTGTGAAATCATTTCATTTCTCACTAAAATCAATTCATTCAGTTTACTTTGGTTTATATGTTGTCCTCTTCACATCTGTTGTTAAGCAATTTTTGAACATATCCGAGCAATGTTCTTTTATACCCTCGTCAGGTGACTTGGTAGCAGAGCGACCCCGGACAAGCGACCGCTTACACGATTGGTCAGCTAGAGATAAAGAAATCCAGAAGCTATTCTAAGGGAGCTCTGGGCAAAGATTTCAGTCTAAGAGACTTTCACTATCAGGTGCGTTTGCTCTTACTTGCACTCTCTTTTTGAGACTTTTCAAAGGAAGAGAGAGGGATAAACAGATCAGAAAGCTTGTTTGCCGGTCAACTAAGTTCATGTCATAGATGTGCAACATACACTGTAGCTACGAATGGGGTCCAAAACGGAGAAAATAGGGAAAGAGTGCTGGGGTACGGAGATGGGTCGTAGGGCGTAATTTCAATGTAGTGTAAAGATGTGTGGAGCTCATTTATACAACAAAAACACTCACTGCAATCCTATGTATCAAGCCTTGTGAGGCAAACGAAATCCAAGGCCCAGAGTGTTTGAATAGAGGAAAATCTTAGCAGAAGAGGCGGCAGTGTTATTAGTTTTAATTTGGAAGCTAAATTCACTGTTCATGTTCTTTAGGTTCTTGCCCAGGGATCCTCGCCACATGCTTACTTATCCGATCACGTGACAGAGTATGTGGCTTGCGTCAACGATAAAGCAAAAGAAGTTTGTGACGTCATCCTGAATCCACCAAAGAAAACCGAGGCAAAGAAAAGAACCAGTGAAGTCCGCTGGCAAAAACCACCGAAACCCATTGTACACTACATATGAAGCTTTGTTGATAACGCTGGTATCGCTAAGACAGTACATTCTTTTGTTTAAATGTGAATTCAGCTGAACTAAGGTTACATTCAGCAGAACGTAATGAACATCACTGATTGATTGATTGATTGATTGCTTGCTCGATTGCTTGATTGATTGATGGATCGATGGATCGATCGATTGATTGATTGATTGATTGATTGATTGATTGATTGGTTGGTTGGTTGATTGATTGATTGGCTGGTTGGTTGGTTGATTGATTGATTGATTGATACACTGATTACACGGGTTATCTAAGTAACAACAGCAATTGCTGCAACCTGTGCGGCCATTAAATTTTTTGCCCGAAATAAGAGACCTCGCCCATCCATTAAGAAGAAAGGACGAATTTTTTTAGACTTTTAAATGTACATTAATATAGAATTTTAGAATATTAAACTTTAATTGATATAACATAATTCAGGTGTTTTTTAGGACAACATATACGCTTTTATATCCTTTCTTTGTTTGCTAATCTTTCAATTTTACATTTTTTTTTAAGAGAATCTTATAATGCTATTAATGAAAATATTTGGGTAGAGTTAATACAGTGTCCCCAGTTAGCCCACGTGGGCTAAATAAAATTGACCCTTAAATAAAGTTCTTACTTACTTAACTTAATAACTAGCTGATTGATTGATTGATTGATTGACTGATAGAATTAACGAGCTCAAAATTTAGTTTGTACAGCTGCATGTTTTCGTTATAGCTTTGTAAACTAACACACGATGGTGACATCAACTAGGTAGTAAACGGAGGATAAAAACGTTTTGTAGTCCACAATTCTTGACAACACAGTAGGGATAAATGAATTTGCCAACTCCGTCACCAATGACTTTCTGCGCGTCCTTTTTAATATGACCATTCACCATATATAAGATCAAAGGAATGGCATTCTCCTAGGGCTGAATTGTAATAAGGTGTTGCGAACTAAATACAGTAAAGAACGAAACAATCAAATGATCTCTTTGAGAACCACACGCGTGTTTGGAAAAAAATTATATATTTACATTGCAAATCACATTGTTGCTTTACGTTCGTTGTTTAACATGCACGTTCAATGTTTAAACTGGTATAAATTTTCCTTTTCCCTCGCCATTGGGTATGAAAAAGTTTCAAGCATTCCGTTTGTTGCTGCGCTTCTGTTGAACGAAAGTCGTTAGCAATCTAATGACCGTCAAAATAAGAACCTTTCAATGATGATCTCCAGTTCAGTGAAGGACATAACGAATTACTTCTCTTGAACTCTTTATCTCACGAAGTTGTTCAGAGCTATTGCATAGAGGACAATTTTGACAGCATCCTCTGGCTTTACACACATAACGGTAGAAAATACCCTGAACCTGCTTGACAGAATGCTTAAAACATTTTCACTGGTGCGTCGTGTTCTGGAAAGCCTGCCGTTGATGATCCTGTTCTCTTCTGAGAGATTTCCTTTGTTACTTTCCAGTGGAAAAGCAGCTAGATAAAAAACGGTACCGGCTTGTTGGTGTAACTACCATTGAAAAATTTGTCAGTTGACTCGGGAAGCAAGGTAATTGTAAAAGAACTAGTAATGTATACTGCTTTTTGTTTTGTTTTGTTTTCTAAAGGTATTAAGTAACTTTTTATCTCGAAAAGCGATGAGAAAAATCAGTTAAAAATCTAAAAAGAACCTTTCAATGAGTATTCCCAGCAAACTGAAGGACATCACGAATTCATTTGGCTAAAGTTGCTTTTTTAATGGCAGAAAAGTTCAAAGGAATGATGATATCGACGGTCAAATGTTTTGCCCAGTAATTATCGGCATATCGGACTGTACCCTCTCTCCACCGTTATCGATTTAATATTGATTACTGTAAGACATATTCAAAGTCTTACGACCATTCCGGGATGGAAAAAGGTATTATTATTATTATTATTGTTATTATTATTATTATTATTATTATTATTATTATTATAAGAATTGTAGACTAATATAGCAGGCTATAAATACCAATGCAAGCCACAAGACAAGACACAAAATGTCTTAAGAAGAAATCTTGAGACTTGAGACTTGAGGCTTGCGGCTAACGGTTAAATTTTTCTAACAGCCAAATTTTTGGCCCAGTTTACGGCTAATGGTTAACTCCATTGAGACCTCCTTGCTAGATTTAAGTGAAGTTCCAATGTTGTACGCATTCAAAATATGGAATAAAATTGGGTTCTAAAAAAGACCTTGAAAAGTATGCATCACAATAGGAACTTAATTTCTTTTTGGTTTGAAAAAGAGTCATCAATGGATTAAAAAAAAAAACTCTATAACTGATGCAAGGCTATTTAAAAGGCTTAAAGGAGCTCAGTCACGGTATTTTGAGTTATTTTGGTCACAAAACGGTAGAAAATCTGAAAATAACAATTTAATAAGATAGAAAAACACCGAAGAGACAATGATAAACCATAAAGGAACAAGGATGGCTAAGGATACAGAAGATTAACCATGACAGCCCCTTGAAGGGTTTTGTTTTAATTCTTTTGAGCTCAGCCCAGAAATGAACCTTATAAGCTTTTGAAGCTTTCCTCGGGCAACTTATGGCCTGAAATGTTATATTAAGGCGAACCACTACTGTTAGAAGAACAAAACAAACTGAGCTATCCGTGAGAGGAAGAATGAATTTCTTCCCATAATGCATTGCGACTGAAACTAATAGAATTTATTTTAAAAAAATCGTGAGGTCATTATTCGGCGACGAGGACTCTCGTGACATCATCATCATGGCGTCCTCTTTGTGTCTGGGAATGGTGAGCTCTTTTATAGTGCGCAACTCCTGTATTTAGCGGCTTGTGTGTCAGTGAAAGACCAATGTACAAATGCTTTGTGTAATTTGCCTTGATTATACTGTGGAACCCCGCTCTACGGACACCCACTTATAACGGACAGTCTCGTTTGTCCCAGCAAAAAACTCATATAATTTCTCTAAAATTAACCCGCTTTATACGGACACCGGCTAACGCGGACAACGGACACTTTTCTGTGTTCCGAGTCACTCTCATATATTGTAAACCCCGCTTTACGGACACTGGTTGCTGGAGTCTGCACATTGTCTATTTTCATTGTCACAATTATGAGATAATAGTAAATATTGTACCCTGTTCAAATAATGAAAGATTTGCACGGGTTAATAAAATTTTATTATTTAGAAAAAAAAACCAGTAACAAAATAGCGTGACATATTAAACTTTGAACAGTCTGTCTTTCTTCCGCTGTTTGACTCTGGTACTACGCATAGTCCTTAAATAAATTTTTCTCCCACCTCTTACGCACGTTTCACTTCCTTGGCTTTATGTTGCATTCGTTGCTCTTAATCTTCTTCCTCTTTGATGTTTTTTGCTTGCTGCAAGTTGTACCAGGATCATCTTCCGCTCGTATTGCTGGGTTCACTTCTTGCTAACGTCCAGTAATTGTTCAATTAAAACCACGTGTTTGCGATGACCAGTCGTTTCAATCTGAATCTCTACGATACAATTTTTTTTTTAATTGTTTTGTTCCGTTTAAAGTAAGTTTGATATAAAAATGCTTTTGAAGAAAGGGTATCCACTGTAAGCTTCCTTAAATTGCCTGACTAGTCATGTCTTCATTCTATTCTGAAAATATTTCTTAATCCATATTGGTTAAAGAAAAATTAGTTTCCAAGTAACACCTATATTGTTGTTTCACCTATTTAGCTATTAAATTTTCTAAGCTTGTCAAGGGGTCCCCCGGTAGCCCAATGGGTTACGCATCTGACCTGCTGTGCGGTCTAAAGGGCATATATACGCTCGACGCAAGGCGGGGACTCCGCTTCTATTCTTTTTTTTTTTTTTTTTTCTCTTTCGTTTCAACTTCAATGGATATTTTTTTTTGTACAATCCTCTTTTCTTCCGTTTAAAGCAATTTTGACGTGAAAATGCTTTTTAAGAAAGGCTATGCACTGTACGCTTCCGTAAAATGCCTGACTAGTCATGCCTTCATTCTATTTAAGCCCTAACAATTACCTACTAACCAATATGAAGATACCAGAGCCAATGGAACACCAAGTGTTTTAAACATGTGATTTATAACGAGTTTTTCAACCGACTTGAAAAGCGCTTTCTTAAAATGAAAAATTATTTTAGATTTTTAATGATGGTTTTATTAGAACTTTATCGGACTCAATGTGGCAGACAACTCAACTTTGGCCTAAGCTTTGGCAGCTATAAAAAGGTTTGCTAAGACGGCGAGTTACTATTGTTAGAAGAACAGAAATCCTTAGAGTAGCTATAAGTTGTCGTGACGCCAATGTGTTTCAGGTCTAAAAACATTTGTTTATTTATATTTGTGAAAGCAAAATTAGTTTGCCAGTGACACTTATATTATTGTTTGACGTATTTAGCTTTTAACTTTTCTAAGCTTCTCAACAACTCCTCCCGTAGCCCAATGGGTTACGCATCTGATCTGCTGTGCGGTCGAAAGAGCATGTATACGCTCGACTCCAGTCGGGGGACTCCGCTTTTATTCTGTTTTTTTCTTTTTCCTTTCAACTCAATTTTTTTTGTACAAACCTCTTTTCTTCCGTTTGAAGTAGGTTTCATGTGAAAATCCTTGCTAATAATGGGTATACACTTTAAGCTTCCATTCTTTTCAAGCGCTAAAAGTGACCTACGACCCAATATGAAGATACCAGAGCCAGTGGAACACCAAGCACTTTAAACACATGATTTATAACAAGTTTATTAACCAAGTGTGGCGCATTTATCCAAGTGTGCCGCATTTTTGAAGAAAGCCGCATTTTTCCAAGTGTCTTGCATTTTTCTAAGTGTGCTGCATTTTTCCAAGTGTGCCACATTTATCCAAGTGTAGCACATTTCCTGTGTGGCGCATTTTTCCAAGTGTGGCGCATGTTTCCAGGTGTGGCGTATTTTTCAGAGTGTGCCGCATTTTCTTAAGTGTGGCGCATTTATCCAAGTGTGCCGCATTTTCTTAAATGTGGCGCATTTTATCAAGCGTGGCGCATGTTTCCAGGTGTGTCACATTTTTTCAACTGTGCCGCATTTTCTTAAGTGTGGCGCATTTTTCCAAATGTGCCGCATTTCCTTAAATGTGGCGCAATTTTCCAAGTGTGGCGCATTTTCTTAAGTGTGGCACATTTGTCCACGTTAGGCGCATTTATCCAAGTGTGCCGCATTTTTTTAAGTGTGGCACATTTTCCAAGTGTGCCGCATTTTCTTAATTGTGGCGCATTTTTCCCAGTGTGGCGCATGTTTTCAGATGTGTCGCATTTTTCCAAGTGTGCCGCATTTTCTTAAGTGTGGCGCATTTTTCCCAGTGTGGCGCATGTTTTCAGATGTGTCGCATTTTTCCAAGTGTGCCGAATTTTCTTAAGTATGGCGTCTTTCTCCAAGGGTGCCGCATTTTTTTAAGCGTGGCGCATTTTTCCAAGTGTGCGGCATTTTCTTAAATGTGGCGCATTTTTCGAAATGTGCCGCATTTTTTTAAGTGTTGCACATTTTTTCAAGTGCGCCGCATTTTTTTAAGTGTGGCGCATTTTTCCAAGTGTGACGCATGTTTCCATAAGTGCCGGAATTTTCCAAGTGTGCCGCGTTTTCTTAAAGTGTGGCGCATTTTTCCAAGTGTGCCGCATTTTCTCAAATGTGACGCATTTTCTCAAGTGTGGCGCATTTTTTGGCGCATTTTTCAAAGTGTGCTGCATTTCTTTAAGTGTGGTATATTTTTCCAAGTGCGGTGCATTTTCTTAAGTGTGGCGCATTTTTCCAAGTATGCTACATTTTCTTGAGTTTGGCGCGTTTATCGAAGTGTGCCGCATTTGCATAGGTGTGGCGCATTTCTCCAAGTGTAGCGCATTTTTTTAAGTTCGTCGCATTTATCCACGTGAGGGGCATTTATCCAAGTGTGCCGCATTTCCTTAAGCGTGGCGCATTTGTCCACGTGAGGCGCATGTATCCAAGTCTGGCGCATTTTTTTCAAGTGTTCCGCATTTTCTCAAATGTGGCACATTTTTCCAAGTGCGCTGCATTTCGTTAACTGTGACGCATTTTTCCAAGTATGCCGCATTTCCTTAAGTATGGAGCATTTTTTCAAGCGTGGCGCATGTTTCTAGGTGTGCCGCATTTTTCCAAGTATGCCGCATTTCCTTAAGTATGGAGCATTTTTTCAAGCGTGGCGCATGTTTCTAGGTGTGCCGCATTTTTCTAAGTGTGCCGCATTTTCTTAAGTAGGGAGCATTTTTTTAAGTGTGGCGCATGTTTCTAGGTGTGCCGCATTTTTCTAAGTGTGCCGCATTTTCTTAAGTATGGAGCATTTTTTTAAGTGTGGCGCATGTTTCTAGGTGTGCCGTATTTTTCTAAGTGTGCCGCATTTTCTTAAGTATGGAGCATTTTTTCAAGCGTGGCGCATGTTTCTAGGTGTGCCGCATTTTTCTAAGTGTGCCGCATTTTCTTAAGTATGGAGCATTTTTTGACGTGTCGCGCATGTTTATAGGTGTGCCGCATATTTCCAAGTGTGCCGCATTTTCTTAAGTGTGCCGCATTTTCTCAAATGTAGCGCATTATTCCAAGTGTGGCTTATTTTCTTAAGTTTGGGGCATTTTTCCAAGGGTGCTGCATTTTTTTAAGTGTGGCACATTTTTCCAAGTGTGCCGCATTTTCTTAAGTGTGGCGCATTTTTCCAAGCGTGCCGCATTTTCTGAAGTATGGAGCATTTTTTCAAGTGTGGCGCATGTTTCTAGGTGTGCCGCATATTTCCAAGTGTGCCGCATTTTCTTTAGTATGGAGCATTTTTTGACGTGTGGCGCATGTTTCTAGGTGTGCCGCATTTTTCCAAGTGTGCCGCATTTTCTTAAGTGTGCCGCATTTTTCCACCTGTGGCGCATTTTCTTAAGTGTTGCGCATTGATCCACGTGAGGCGTTTTTATCCAAGTGTGGCGCATTTTCTTAATTGTGGCGCATTTTTCCAAGTTTCCAAGATGTTTTTTAAGTGTGGTAAATTTTTCCAGGTGTGCCGCATTTTCTTAAGTGTGGCGCATGTTTCCAGGTGTGGCGCATTTTCTTAAGTGTGGCGCAATTATCTAAGTGAGCCGCATTTTCTTAAGGGTGGCGCAGTTTTTCAAGTGTGCCGCATTTTCTTAAGTATGTCGCAGTTTTTCGAGGGAGGGGCATTTTTCCAAGTGTGCCCGATTTTCTTAAGTGTGGCGCATTTTTCCAAGTGTGGCGCATTTTTCCAAGCGTGCCGCATTTTTTTTAAGTTTGCTGCATTTTCTTAAGTTTGGGGCATTTATCAAAGTGAGTAGCATTTTCTTAAGTGTGGCGCATTTTTCGAAGTGTGCCGCATTTTCTTAAGTTTGGGGCATTTTCCAAGTGTTTCGCATTTTCTTAAGTGTGGCGCTTTTATCCACATGAGGCCCATTTATCCAAGTGTGGCGCATTTTTCTTAAGTGTGGGGCATTTTTTCAAGTTTGCCAGATATTTTTAAGTGTGGCGCATATTCCCAAGTGTGGCGCATGTTTCCACGTGTGGCGCATTTTTCAGAATGTGCCGCATTTTCTTAAGTGTGGGGCATTTATCCAAGTGAGCAGCATTTTCTTAAATGTGGCGCATTTTTCCAAGTGTGCCGCATTTTCCTAAGTGTGCCGTATTTTCTTAAGTGTGGCGCATTTTTCCAAGTTTGTCGCATTTTCTTAAGTGTGGCGCACATTTCGAAGTGTGCCGTGTTTTCTTAAATGTGGCGCGTTTTTCGAAGTGTGGTGCATTTTCTTACGTGTGGCGCATTTATCCACTTTATTTGATTTTTATTGGATTGAATATGGCACAGAACTAAGTTTTGGCCTAAGCTTTGGCAGCTATGAAAGGTCAGTGCTAAGACGACGAGTTACTATTGTTAGAAGAACGGAAATCCTTAGAATAGCTATAAGGTATGGAGGCGCCAATCTGTTTCAGGTCTGAAAACAGTTCTTAATCCATATTGGTTAAAGCAAAATTAGTTTACCAGTAACACTTATATTGTTGTTTGACGTATTTAGCCATTAAATTTTCTAACCTTGTCAAGGAGTCTCCCGGTAGCCCAATATGTTACGCATCTGACCTGCTGTGCGGTCGGAAGGGCATATATACGCTCGACGTCAGTCGGGAGACTTCGCTTTTATTCTTTAATTCTTTTTGTTTTTAACTCAGTAGATAATTTTTTTTGTACAATCCTCTTTTCTTCCGTTTAAAGTAAGTTTGATGTGAAAATGCTTTTTAATAAAGGGTATCCACTGTAAACTTCCGTAAAATGCCTGACTAGTCATACCTGCATTCTTTTTAAGCCCAAAAAGCTACCTACTAAGCAATATGAAGATACCAGAGCCAATGAAACACCAAGCGTTTTAAACATGTGATCTGTAACAAGTTTATTACCCGACTTGAAAAAGGCTTTATTAAAATAAAATATTGTCTAAAATAATTTATGACGGTTTTATTAGAACGTTATCGGACTTAATGCGGCAGATCCTCTTTTTTTCCGTTTGAAGTAGGTTGGATATGAAAATACTTTATAATAAAGGGTATCCACTGTAAGCTTCCGTAAAATGCCTTACTAGTCGTGGCTTCATTCTTTTTAAGGCCTAAAAACTACCTACTAACCAATTTGAAGATACCAGAGCCAATGGAACACTAGCCTGCGAACGCAGACGTATTTCTGGCTGTCGCTCGTCTCCGCCGAAACATAACGTCTTCCAACCCGAGCCAGGAAACGATTTCTGGGACGTAATGACTTTTGTTAACCCTTGGCCAATCAGATTCCATGATAAAATGAAACTCGAGTGCTCCTCGCAGCGAATACCTCGCGCAGTAGTTCTGGGGTTACTTGAGCTAAACTGTGATTGGCTTAAAATTCCTACGTCAGAGAAATCGTTTCCTGGTTCGGGTTCGCAGACGTTATTTTCGGCGGAGACAAGCGACAGCTAGAAATACGTCTGCGTTCGTAGGCTAATTGAACACCAACCTTTTTAAACATGTGATTTATAACAAGTTTATTAACCGACTTAAAAAAGGCTTTATTAAAATGAAATATTATCTAAAATTTTTCATGATGGTTTTATTAGAAGTTTACCGGACTTAATGTGGCATAGAACTAAACTTTGGCCTAAGCTTTAATTTGGCAGCTATTGAAAGGTTTGCTAAGACGGCGTGTTCCTTTTGTTAGAAGAACGGAAATCCTTAGAGCAGCTATAAGTTATCGAGGCGCCAATCTGTTTCAGGTCTGACAATATTTCTTTATCCATGTTGGTTAAAGCAAAATTAGTTTGCCAGTAACACCTACATTGTTGTTTTACGTATTTAGCTAATAAATTTTCTAACCTTGTTAAGGAGTCCCCCGGTAGCCCAATATTTTACGCATCTGACCTGCTGTACGGTTGGAAGGGCATATATACGCTGGACGCCAGTCGGGGGACTCCGCTTTTATTCTTTAATTCTTTTTCCTTTCAACTCGATAGATAATTTTTTTTTGTACAATCTTCTTTTCTTCCGTTTAAAGTACGTTTGGTGTTTCATGATGGTTTTATTAGAACTTTATCGGACTAAATATGGCACAGAGCTAAACGTTGGCCTCAGCTTTGGCAGCTATGAAAGGTTTGCTAAGACGACGAGTTACTATTGTTAGAAGAACGGAAATCCTTAGAGTAGCTATAAGTTATCGAGACGCCAATCTGTGTCAGGTCTGAAAATATTGCTTAATTCATATTGGTTAAAGCAAATTTAGTTTGCCAGTAACACCTATATTGTTGTGTGACGTATTTAGCTATTAAATTTCCTAACCTTGTCAAGGAGTCCCCAGTGGGTTACGAATCTGACCTGCTGTGCGCTCGGAAGGGCATATATACGCTCGACGACAGTCGGGGGACTCCGCTTTAATCATCGCGCAGAATGCCGCGACATATCCGGGACTTAAATGTAGAGTGCGCGCGAAATTTAATTATTAATTAGGCTGCCGATGGCTAAACAACAAAGAAAATGACCAGAAAATGGCCGACTACGCATACTTGTCTAGAGTTTACGTGCTTCATACTTGTGTTTCGTAGTGGTTATCATACGGCTTTTGTAGATGAGACATTGATGGAATAAAGGAGACATTTTTTGAAATGTTACGAAAAGTGGATTTAGTCGTTTTCTTTTCCTGAATTTGGTCCATTTGAGGGAAAATATTATATGAGGAAATATTTGGAGGAAGAATTTTACTCCTTCAAAGTGCCCTTCTTAACGGTTATCATACGACTTTGAATGTATGTTGTTAAAGGAAGCTTTATGCCAAGTTTTAACGGAAAATAATGTTTCGAAGTGGTCGTTCTGCCAACTTTCGAACACTCGTAACGATCCTTCAGCCTTCGTTCGCCTCGGAGACTAGAAGAACAATAGAGCGAAACTCTTTTGAATTTCCCGGCAGAATATTAATATATGCCAAGCTCCGCCTCCAAAAACAATAGGACACACGCCGACGCTATAAGGCATTGAAATTGAGAGGTGATAAAATGTATCACTTAACCATCGTATTTTGAAAAAAAGATCTCAGAGTGTTCTGAACGTCGTTTTAACATCACTTTACATGTAATTTCATCAACATAAGAAGTGTTCGGACGGCTCCCATGTGTTTTCAGTTAAAGGATAATTCTTCCACTGAATAAAATACTCTGCCTTGCCCCCTTGATTTCGCTGAGAGACTATGCGCTCAACTTCATAAATACCCATAACAACGGGCTTTTGCTTGGGTCGGTACTTATAACTGAGGCCACGATCATAAACGTCATCAAATAGTGATGGGTAAAAGCCGAGCTGTCTCGTACGCTTTGACATGCTACTCCAAAGAGGATTCTAATAACTGAATACTTGAACCTGGGCCTTTTAAATGTTTTGATCAATTAAAACGGTTCCAATTTTGAATAATCATCTCACACATGCAGTGGACAACAATGCTCACTCAGGCGTAAGACGCGCTGCGTGCCTTTGCTTTTTTGTTCGGCTCTTGATTTCAAACAGAAATGTCATTTATTTTCCCCTTCATCTTTCGAATAGATAAAGACCTGTGTTGTCTTTTAAGTCCTCGATCAACAACAGACTACGTAAACCGATCGAGTAAAAGACTACGTCTGATGAACTGCTTTGACCGGTCGAGTAAAAGAGGACAACGATAAAGTAGAAGAAAGTTTTATGCGCACCGTTCTTTTAATTTGGCAACGCTTTGGAAGAAGAATTTTTTGTGGGAGAACTTTTGGCTCCCGCGCTCAAACCATTTCGAGTGTCACATGTCAACAAAAAAAGTGAGAATGTCGCTGCACACGACTTTGTTGACAAAAGTCTTTGTGAAAAGCGCAGGCCGCCTTTAAATTAGAGCGCTTTTGTTAGCTTATTACACCTTGGGATTTACTTCACACATCAGACCGTTTGATTGACAGCCGCCGATTCATTGACGAGAGCAGTCGGAATTCCGACAGCTAATATTTGTAATTATTATTCCGCGCATTGAAAAAATGAGCACTGCAAGTATATGTCGCGAAAGACAATAGAATTCTGCGCGATGTTTTTTTCGTTCTTGTTTTAATTTGAATGGATACGTTTTTTTTTAAACTTTTTTTGTTCCGTTTAAACTAATTTGTATGTGAAAGAGCTTTTTAAACTAAGTTTTCTGTGGAAATGCTTTCTAAAAAATTGTATGCACTGTAAGCTTTCGTAAAATAGCTAAGGATGCCTAAACTCTTTTTATTGCGGTTTTCAGTAACATGCGGGCCCTAAAATTCAAAGCTCAGCTGACAAATACTTTTTTCGCTACCGTCAATCAAATATTCGGTGATTCGTGCCAGCTTCCGACTTCTGCCGAGCATTGTGTCGTTGTCTGAACTTTGCTCAACGGTTTGATTACCGCGCGCTCGGTAATAGTCGGAATCTGGGAAGAACCGGTAAACATTTGATTTACGGTAGCGTAAAACGCATTTGTCCGTTGAGCTTTGAATTTTAGAGTTCGCATGAAAGGCGCAGTAAACGCTAAAAACTACCTACTAACCATTATGGAATTACCAAAGAAAATGGAACACCAAGCGATTTAAACATGTGATTTATAACAAGTTTAACCCTAAGTAACTTTTGTAAGGAGCGCGAAGCAATCAAATGTTGAGAAAATTCAGCAAATTCTCCATCAAATCTGTGATTTCTTTCATTGCACATTTTCCAAAGATAGATTAGGCTGTCAACACATTTCAGCGTTAGCACAATACAATACAGCGCTACTTCTTTTGGTCGCGACCACCACGATCATTCCATTCGCCCTCGAAAATTTCCGGAAATTCATACCGGAATTATTTGGTCGAATGGAAAGTGCCCGTAATCTTGGGGGGTACGCTTCACTTGGTTTGACTGTAAGTCAGAACAAACGCAAAAGCGTACGCGTTAGCTTACAACTAGCGCGAACAGATATTCATTCACAGCGCAAAATCTTGTTTTTGATCTTGAAAAACTCACCTTTTCTATTATCTCAGAGCATAAAACTACTTATAAACGCCCTGGTTCTTAGACCCTGCCTTATTCAACGCCATTGCTGAGAAAAATCCGCTAGATAACCTCACAACTCTCACCGTTTGATCACGCAACGTAACAACATTCACACCAGAACCCACGACACGTGCGTGGATCCACGAGGATATTGTCGTCAGGATGACGCAATTTGTTCTAAAAATAGAAAAATTGTCCCATATCATAGGTGCGCCCGGATAACAAGACTTATGGTCTCCGTCCCCGATTATGGCTCCTGATGTTATATTGAAGCTTCTTAACCCTTGCCATACCTTTCCGCCGACAGACAGAGCCGATGCGCAAACAGAGGTGACTGCACGTGCTGAAGAATAAAAAACGACGTATCCAGCCGTTCTAGACATGCAACAGATACGACCTAAACTCCCTGTGTTATCAACCAGGAACATGGTCAATATTGACTGCGAGGAATGGAACGTGAATCTACTAACACATGCGCAAATTATCACCCATTTTAAAGCAGTTCGCAGTAGTGAAGTAGATTCTATTGAATTGGGTTTAACGCTGTTTCTTTTGAACGTTTTGTTAAACCGAATTTAAAGGTGAAATTCTAGCGACCTCGTAATCAGTGTTTCTGCTTGTGGAGTTGTCTAACTAGCTAGATCCCATTCAACTTTTCTTTGTCTCAAGATCCCGTGCGATCATCTCACACTCTCTTTTCCTGGATCGAGGGAGAGATGGGGTGCTCCCCTGTGTGAGGTATACAGTTATAGGTCCTCAAAGAGTATATAGTTTTAAAGCCATTCTGGTGTGAATTTGACCCTGTTTGGTCTGGAAAATGTTTGCACACTCCGGTCAGTCCACGTTCTCTTTTCCGGCTAGCGAGAGAGATTAGCCCCTTGCGGGTAGCTATACAGTTATTGGGCCTCAATAAATCAAAAGAAAGAGAAGTCATTTCGGATCTCCCAGTTAAGGCTCGCCCTGAGCGTGTGGCATTTGGCCTCTCATTGGCATCTTCCTTGCCTGTTTTCCGTTTTCAGTTTTTTATTTACAGAAAAACAACTTAACGTAAAATGGTTTACAATGATATAGGGAAAATAAATACAGATAGAAATTAACTAGATGAAACAATATTTAAGTTTGTACAGTGACCAAAGTAGTCAATGAGCTTTCGAGTTGGTCATTGTCATGTAGATATAAGTTGGCGTTGGCCGCATGCTAAGTAAATTGAAATTAATATTTACATTAAAGACGATATCATTATCATAAAAGAAGAAAGATATACATAAATGCAAGCTAAAATAAAGGAATTGATGAATGCAAGAATGACATCACTTGAGCCATCTTCTTCCACGGGCTTGTCCCCCAGAGTCAAGACAAACCTTGGCTATATTGTTAACGCGAAAAGAGCGCATTAATACATGAGCATCATGAAAGAGGCTCATTCCAAAATGCGCAATAATGGCGAAAGCGACGAGTCGTTTAAGAAAAGGTTTACAGCTGACCGATCCCAGCATTTTGACATCTTACAAGCAAAAGAAGCTACCTTTCTATGTGCGGATGGCTGTTCAGAAAGGGCGAGTGAGTTTTCCATGCCAGGGTACCAGTTGAAGCCCAGTGATGGAAGAAAACTGAACTTGTCCACCTGTCACGGTTATTTGGACGAGATGAGCCATACATCGCACAGCTCTTGGAAGGGAATTATTTCACCAATGCTGCAAGAAGCAGAATCACCACCAACACTACCAACCTTAAGCAGGAAGTCAGAAACTATGTTTACACTTTCATTGCTGATTTCAAGTGACTCCCACAGCAGCACAAGCGACAAAGAAGGGCTCGACGACAGCGAAGATGAGTGCCAGTGAAAGTTGTATTGGAAAATAAGAGTGTTAGGTTAAAGTTCTCTTTAGTAGCTACAAATACCTTTTGTCATCAAACGTTATTTTAAAGCAGAAGGAAAGTTTGTTTTTAACTTGTATCCTGTCTACTATGTTTGTTCTACAGCTATTTTTTTTAATATTAAAACATTGTGCCATTTCAAAGTTTTACTAAAACATTTCACGTGAATCCCCCTTTTTCCCTTATTTTTTTTGGGATGACCCCCTTCGAAAGCCATTTTTTTCGTATGCTACCCCCCTCCGAAATCCCACCAGCACCCAGGGCTTTTCGACGCGCCGCACACACCCACCCAAATGTTCGTGGAAAACCCCCTCCGGCAGATGGGTAAACACCATTACAACCAGCTTCTCGGAAGATTGAAGGGGAACAGGTTGAAGGTTTTTGTCAGTGCGATAGAATCCTTCATTTTTATAGCTCTCTCCAGGGTTTGGCTAAGAGAAGAACTCTCGCGTGTTTTGCAATCACGTGCTAACAAAAAGTCAATCTATTTTACACGTGCTAAAATGCTTAATGGCTGACTACCTAGAAATTTCCTGCTAATAGGTACTAAGTCGGAGGTCCTGTCCGGTCACAACAGTCCACAACTAAAATATCAATCTGTGAAGGCACATGATTGAAAGTGGATTAACGCGACAACAACTCGCGCGGCTAGCGCGCGAGGTGAGTGAACTCTCCCAGCATTCTTTGGAAACAGTTCTTCCATGTTGTTGAACCGCGAAAGTTGAACGAGGCTGAAAAAAGGCAGGCATAAAGGTTAATTTGTTCTTATTTATTGTGTATTTAACACCTTTCGTTGTAGTACTCTCATGCTTTGTTCGTATGGAGGACTTTCTGCTTATCACAATGTACCCGTTGTATATTCAGGGGAAGAAACTTCGCTGGGAGCTGGAGAGCTTTGTTGGCGAGCGATTGAACGCGGATTGCAGGTAAGCGTTATGGACAAACAAAATACAGTTGATTTATTTAGATTGTTTACTGTAGTAAGTTGTATTTCTTCTCATTTTGATCGAGTCCCAGCTAGCTTCTTTAACGTCGTTCTGTATGAACAGAAGCATATCACCTAGGTGATATGCTTCTGGTATGAAACATCATCATGTATGTTGTGATTTTCAGTACCCCCCTACCACAGTATTTTCTCGAATGTTGCCCCCTCACCCCTTGAGCCGTGGTATCTTCAGTATTTCCGCACGCATGGGTATTAGACGTCAGTAGATATTAAAACACAGATAATATTTACCTTATTTGTGACATGAAAAGGAAGTGAATAGATTTTTTTTGTATTTTATCTCTTTCTTTCTTTCTTTCTTTCTTTTAGAGGTACTATATAGTACAAGAACATACAGATCGGTACATACAAACATTACAAAATTTACAACAATTATGTTAATTAAAAGTGAAAGTGAAGAATGATCGTCGCAGTAAATTTTCCAATTTAAGCAATTGGAAAGAAGAAGCCTGAAAAAAATCAGGGCTTCAACGGGATTCGAACCCGTGAGGTCACGGTTCGAATCCCGTTGAAGCCCTGATTTTTTTTTTTTTCAGGCTTCTTCTTTCCAATTGCTTAAATTGGAAAATTTACTGCGATGATCATTCTTCACTTTCATCTACAACCGCAGTTCATATATGAATTATTTCATATAAACTTCACATCATTTCACTCCTCACGGGAAGATATGAACTAAATTAAGTGGCCTTGCTCCCAATATGTGGCTTCATAGCTCAGTTGGTAGAGCATCGCACTGGTATCGCGGAGGTGACGGGTTCGAATCCCGTTGAAGCCCTGATTTTTTTCAGGCTTCTTCTTTCCAATTGCTTAAATTGGAAAATTTACTGCGACGATCATTCTTCACTTTCATCTACAACTGCAGTTCATATATGAATTATTTCATATAAACTTCACATAATTGCGTTAATTACAAACTACAAAGAAAACTACACTGCACTACATTACAAGGATTACGTTAACTAATTCAACTTAAATAAAATAAAGAGTAATTAAGGGAATCTTAGAAATAAAACGATTGCCTAATTAAGGAGATGCCTTTTATAGAAAAGCCATCTCTAAACGTGCAAACGGATTTGATTTGCGCAAAGGTATTCACTTAAAGAACTTGTGATCCTTTGTTAGTATGCTAATTTGTAGAGACTATAAAAGTACAGAAATCAAATTGTTACATTAATTTATTTACTTTGCCTTGAGAATGGTGTCACGATGACGCAGAAACGTCGGCTATCAACTTTAATGTTCACTTAAAATGGATTTTGTTTTTATTCACAATAAAACATCGGTTTGAATCACTTTTTAAAACTTATCAACTAACAGCCTTAAAGAAAAAGATCCCTTATTTAACTTACAGCGTTAAATAAAATATTTCCTTTCAAGAAGGACGTAGTTGACTAGAATGCTTGTATTATCCATATTTAAAATCCCAAAAAGGACATCATTGATATCAAACCTAACAGTTATAATTAAAGAATTAAGAGCAACCTTTAAATCATCCCAAAACATAAACACTTTTCGTTGTACAATAGAAAAAGAGATGTTCTACGGTCACTAACTCCTTTTCACAAAAATCTCAAAAGGGAGAATCTACTTAGCATCTTGTTTGTGTATAAGATCCTGTTGATAATAGTTTATATTGAATTTCTCTTAATTTAGTATCCAGTGTTGTTTTGAAGGGCAGTAGATATATCTTTTCCTAGTCTAACTGGGATGTGTGCGTGCTGAAAGCTCTTTTATATTTCTTTTGCACTGTTGGTATACTGGATACATGTATCTTTGAAACAAAACTGTCATATAACGACTTTGATTGAAGATTTTGGAAATTGACTTTTTCCCCTTCAATGCGTAAACTGAAATCAGTTTGGATTAGATCATGAGCTTTTGAGAAGATAGAGTTCTTCTTTATATTTGTTTTTAATATTTTGCACCATTCTTCTGGAAAAGCATTGAAGGGACTGAAAGGTACAAAATATTCAACTGGCGAGAGAGTTGAATATAACCGTTTCGTGAAAGATAAAGCGGCATTCAGTGAGTCTTCTCGTTGCAGTTGGTGAGGGAAGTGCTGGTGATTGAGTAAAGTATTGTAAATTGTTTTGCATGTGAACTTTTCGATTGAAAGTGGTACATTTCATTCGATGGTAGAGACATTCCTGCTTTAGCATAGTTTTCCATTTATGTTGTATTGCAGATAGAAGGCTGTAATACTGTAAAAAATTACTCTTGACGTTGTACAGTATTTATGCATGAAAGTTTTAAAAGGCACCAAGGTGTTACTTTCGTTGTTGAAAAGGCACAAGAGATTTTCAATGCCAACTTTTTTCCAACCAGGGAAAAAAAAACAGATGTCTTGTTTACTCAAATAACCTGATTATTCCATTTTATTTGATTCAGCATTATTAATTTTCTGTCAGTGGCAAATTATATCTCGATAGAATTTTGGTAAGTTTTCATTCAGGGGTTAGGTATTGAACATCATTGTTACACTGGAAAAGAAGGTTGCTGCCAACCTTAGAATGTGAGGATCGTGGGATAAATTTCCATGCACTTTTATCATAAGCGCACAAGCGCTTTACTCAGACTATCTTTAATGCTTTATCGAATAACGTAAAATCTAACATGTTACAGTCCACCCTTGTTCTTATTTTTAATTATTATAGTTGGTTTTTTTAGTTTTGGATTCTTGTATGTCCATATGTACATGTAATGTTTACTTCATCGGTACACTCATTTGGATTGTCTAACACACTGCAGATAAAAGTTAGTTTGGATATTGCCAACGTTTTGACTAAGTTTACTCTTCCAGATAGATAAATTGTCTTGAAACTTTCAAATGTTGAGTGCTTTTTAAGTTTAGGCAACTTTTCAAAGAAGTTTTTTTTTTCAGTGGTAAGATCCTTGTTGCTTCGACATCGAACAGATCATAGAAAACTGTTTAAAGTGCTTTAATGGAATCGAGTGTTCCCTAGAATACACTTGAGACAGCGCCTTGTTCTATCTAAAAAGGTGTTATATCGATTACAAAATCATGTGACACACTTGCGTTACTATGACTCTAACCTAGTGAACGATCTATCGTTACACTTGTCATATGAAGAATATACACCCAAGGCATAGACAGGCTCATTCCTTAATTTTAGATTTAGAATGGAATATTTTCTCTGACGTAATGATCCCAACCAAAGTACGTCTGAGTTAGATCGCTTTATTTGGAGACCAGAACACTTTTCAAAGTGTTGCAGCAGCTTATGAACAGGCCAAATATCTTTACCAAAAACAGTTGTGTCATCGGTGTATTTCACTTAGTGTTAGCCACTAAACTATGAACATTTGTACAGTATCTACATTTTTCTTTTTCTTCTTTTGAACAGCTGAAGACAAAATACCTCAGGACAAGACAGGAGGAGGATATTATCCATAAGCTTATTCTAGAATAATGATTATTTTGTTTTTGCAATCCAGGACCAGGTAAACACTTGTGTTTTATGCAATGATCACATCAAAACTTAACCCGGTTCCTTAAGGGGAATTCCCCCAAGGGCATCTCTGCAGGTTACCCCAAGTCATCAAATGTTAGGGCAGAAAAATATTAAAATACGCCACTTTTTTCCTTTGTTAAATGATGCACTGTTATTATAGTTTGTCACAGGTCAGGATCCAAAATAGCCTGGGAATTTTTAATTTTTCAGAATCAGAGAAAATTCAGGGAATAAATGGAGAAAATGGTAAGGTGTCCTTTTGTATACCTTGGAAAAAAAAAACTAGACCAAACTACTGAACTAACTCCATTCAAATAAACACCTATCCTTGGCTTGAATGTGATGTCATCATTTTCTAAAATCTAAAACTAAGGAGCCACCAAAGTTTTTATCCTCGTCAGGCATACATGCAAGAGGGGGTAAATTCATATCTGTTTACAACTTTTCAGCTCAGTAGCTTGCTTCGTCTGGAAACCAGCGTATTTTGAATTTCAGAGTTATGACGGTGCGTGACATAAAGCTACGAAGGCGTTTGTCAAAAAATATATACTTATCTCATGATTTTTAGCCCATCGAGAAGTTAAAGTACTAGGAAAAGTGCTTATGTAAATGCTTGTTTGTTTAGTACAGATAATCAGTCGCCTAGATAGACAAAGTAAGTTCCAGATGTTTGCACTATTTTCCGGCCGCCATGTTGGTGTCCCACGGAGGTGCATGGCAGCTCCATACTGGGCTCTGTAAATTTGTGCAAAATGTTTCGATGAATATCTGAAGTTTAGGAAAACGTACAGACTTAAAACTTGGAGAAGTGCCTTCTTTACCAATCTCCTATAACATCACAATTTCTTAACTTTATCCACAGAATGGTTTTGAAATTATTTTTTTATTGCGTGACAGTGCAGGCCAAGAATAGAACAACACAGATTCAACAAGTGACCACCAAACTTACAAAGAACAGACACTACTCAACTTATACCAACAACTACTCACACCCACAGTAGTCACTACGGTATTTCTTGACCTCAACGGAACTCACATGGTGTTCTTCAACCAGCCTCAACACAAACTTCACCAAAAATAAACCAGTTGAATCAGACCATAGCTGATAGATCACTGATTACTACCCTTTTCATTATGACTTGACAGGTTCTCAAAGCATCAGTCCTTTCACACCAGACAAACTACTTCATGAAACCCGTCCACTTTTTTTCTTTGTGGTTGGGCACCTCAGAATGGGACAGAGTGACTTCCTCAATCCCCCTCCAACACTCTTGCCCCCCATTCTCCTACATGTACCTTGTCATGATTCACTATTATTTCCCAGGGTTCCCCCAGTTAAGGATTAGTTTTGAGTTGGTCATTGCATTCCTTGATGTAAACCAAGTTCTGCTTTAAGTTTGAAATACCACAGAGATGTAAATAATTTAAAATGCTTTCATGGGCTCAGTAAGTAAATTAGTTTTTAAGGTGGATAACATTTCATTTGGTTATATTTTATGTTTTACTGTATTTCCTCCTTTAAACCCCTGCTGGACTTCCTGACTTTTGCCCATAAATGTATGTAAGAAGGGGAAGCTCTTTGGGAGAAGGGCTTAATAGTAATGTACTGTACATTTAGCATATCAAAACTGAAATTTGTAGGTTGAAAAGGGGATTTTGAAAGACTTACCTATTAGAATGGAGACTCAACGGGATCAATACTTCCAATTTAAAGTTCTGGTATTGTACAAAATTATCAGATGATCTGTATGTATCGTTGACACCACCAGGAACTTGTCCTTTTTGACCTCAACTGCAAAGGCTTAGAAATTTATGGCTGAAAGAGTGCTGAGCTGATGGTTCACTGCTACATTGTAATAAATTATGATCACCCACCATATGGATCAAAACAGGAAAAAGAAAGAGATTGGGGCTAAGGGATACTGGACTACGCTTACATGTACATGCAGCCCTGATTGGTTTCACATTCTAGACAACACCCTGCCATTTAGATCATTAGAATAAAAAATAGATTGGCATGGGAGTAATTTGGGGGGAGGGGAAAAGCTTACTACCACATGACAATCTCATACATCTGTACATTGTATGCTTTTTTGCCCTCAGAAAAAAAAAAAACCTGCAAAACTTCAATTTCAGTAGTTTAAGGGTTGCAGTTAAACTTTAATACAGGTTGTCCAGAGGGAATTCTATGGATGGGTCTATAAATCTTTGTCACAGAGTGGGGGGTGGGGCAAGCAGCACTGGAGGGTATAATTCTGCTTTTATCCCTAATCAGGGGTACTGAATGTTCAACAAGTAAAAATAAATGGGCAGGTTGGACTCTTAACAGAGGGAGGGGCCCAACTGAGGAAATACAGTAAATTTCCACGAGTGTGGGAACACTTCTGAAAGTAGATGACTTATCATTTCAGTCATTCTTGTTCTACATGTGCATGTTTATTTTAAACTATTTCTGCAGTCCAATTGTAAAGAACAATTTTTTCCAAAAATTTCCTTTCTAGCTAGTGAAAAATGAAACTCGGCATCAGAAGTCAAGGGATTTTGTTTTCAACTTAAAAAGGTCACTCCAAAAAGCTTATTTTTTTGTCCTTGTCTATAGCAAGTAAACATTCACCTTTTTCCTTTCACCAAAGTTTCAGCCTCTGAAGTGCCTGCTATCCTGAAGAAGTTTGTCTTAAAAGAAGTGACTTCTGAGTCCACCATTTTGAAACTGTACTGGGCATCCGGGCCGTGTTTATGTGACTTCATTCCGTCTGACTCGAAATTGGCAGGAAGGAGAAAAACCTGCAACTGACTTGCATTACAAGATCAGCAAAATGTATTTGCACTTCACTATCTTCAATGCTATCATTACGGAGTCTGGAGCATGTTTGGCTCAAAATAATATGGCTTAAGAGCAGCCATAACCTAGAGTGGTAGTTTAAAAGGCTTTTCGGAAACCAACTGGACAAAATCTCTTGGATGGAATGACACAATGAAAATGCAGCCTGGCTGCTGAGTATTGTTCAAAATTTTCTCTAACCATTTCAAAACAACAAACAACAAGAGGTCAAATGAATTTGTATTTACATGCTGCACAAAAACTCTGCTGTTCTGACCACAGTGTCTTGATAAATAAATTAATTGCTAAGAAAGTGAATATAATTTGGCAAATTGATAATAGAGTGACTGCTAAATCGAAGACTCCTTATCAAAACATTTTAAGGACTGACTGATTTTAGTACTGGTTGTTACAGTTGACGACTAGAATGAAATTATTGAGTAACTAATGGCGGAGCTCCGGCGGCCCGAAGGGCCGCCAAGCGGAGCCCCATACCTATATAGGGAAGAAAAAGAAACCCATGAATTGACAGGAGGGAGAGGTCAACTTCGCTTGCGTAGCAGTGCGATTGCGCGCCCGATGATCTTGGCCATTATGACGTCACTCGTGAGCCGGCCAGTGAAGTTTCTATGGCCGCTAAAATAATGACACCAGAAAAGTTTTTCATCCGATGATTGCTCAAAGAATTTGAAAGAAAGCGATCAACAGAGCACAGGAATAAGATAACCTGTTAATATTGTGTCTAAAAATACTTTGGTTTTCAAAACCTAGATGTCAAAAGGCTCAAAAACACGCAAAATTTCGAGATCGCTCAATGCACCGATTCCAGAAAAAACCGGAAGTTGCACCGAAACGAAGCTTAATAGCCCTTGCGGTAAATAAAGCAACATGGCGAACGAAGAAGAAAGGCCGATCTCTCTTCTGATGATATTCCCGGCGTCAGTGTGAGAGAAGAACATTGAAAAATTGACACTCAGCCAATCGAAATTCTGGTTTAAAAGTCGCCGTATAAATCAAAGGGGCAAAATAAAGGAACTTTTAGACGGGTATGTTTTCCATCCTTCGATTGTCTCGATCTCCAATATGCGCAAAACAACCTGCTCTCACCATTTTTATTGCCTAAAAGAACTTTGTTCATGGTCGGTTTAGGAAAAAGAATCTGAATGAAATGAAAATTGTAAAAGTTTACGACCCTGACCCGAAGAATACTTTACTAAAGTTAAAGTAGCTTAAAGAAGTAAAACTGATGAAGCAAGAGCTCGAAAGAACATAGGGAAGTAAATTTAAAAATTGTGCCGGATATCGGGAATATTGCAACAAAATACTTGAACAAATTTCCTACGGCTGATTCATTTTTCACTGACAACTTCAGTCTTCTCAAGTTAGAGAACATCCAATCTCTCTTCATAAATTAACAATCGGTGTTAGAGAATAAAGGAAAATCCTTCAGTTCAAAAGATGCTAATCAGAGTATCAAACAAGACCACGATCTACTCGCCAAGAATGGTATAAGCAAGGGTTCGATAGAGTGACAGCATCATTGCGTTACAGGGTAGGACGCAATCACAAAGCTGATTCATCAGTCAAATCACCAATAAAATTATCAGTGAAGTGTACTACAGTGTAACAAAGACTATCGGTCACATGGCATGAAAGATGGCCTAGAAAACTAGCAACTAGTAATGGACAAGTACACTGAAATAATGCATCAACAGGGATAGACGAAGGTGCAAGTAACAAAATGCTATTTTTGTTGTTCAAGAGAAAAGGGAAATTTTGGGGGCCTCCCCAGGGTCCCCCAGCTAGACACAGGTTACAGACCCAAGTTAGAGCAATCTCCATGAAATAATTTAAGCTAGGAATGTCATTGTTATGGATAGTGAGACCATGAAAGATTGCCTTATAAAATCAATATGCAAAATGTTTGACACTGGTTTAAAAGTAAACAAGAGTCATATGAACTTCAGTTTATGATGTACCATGTACAACAACTACTCTTTGTTGTGGACAGACTTTGGAATTTCCTGGCTATAAATTGGAGGTAACTGCAAATTTTTAATGAGCAAATTGCCTTGGACATAGAATGGTGGAAGGAGATGCTAAAGAATATTGAACAATTTATGATAAATATATTATATATGAATTGGCTTACCTAATGCTTAGAGATGGCCTTACACAATGTGATTATTGCTAAAGCCAGAATAAATAATGTATATCAAAGGTCCAAAAAGTTTGTCCAGCATCTAATATGAGAGAATTCAGCTACTTCTAGTTTTTCTGTGGTAATGAATATTTGAATGAATATTTCAAAATAGTTCAAAACAATTGGAAATCTATAAGATCATACAATGTAGGAAATTCTCAATGAGGTCAAAATTATACACCAGCTCTAACATGTGTCCTTCTATGTTACACCCTGTGCCAGAAAATAGAACATGAAGCCACATAATGCACAATTTCAGTACGGTGGAAATCAACAAATATTTAATTACCACTGATGAACAATATCATGTACTCTGTTTAAAGTCACTACCAAATGACAAATAAACATCAGATAACTTTTTTTTCTGCCAGTTTACAAGCAAATAGCTCACTATCCAGGGTTGATTAACAACTCTACACAACCTTAGTGGAGTTACACCCTCAAATATATGCCATCCATTCATTCATTTGCAGTTCTGGTTCATGGTTGGAAAACGGTCTTCCTTATAAAATTGGTATTAAAATTATAGTCAGTTCTGATTTACTCGGTTGCATAGAAGGGATGAAGATTATAACCTTCCTACTTGCCAGTACAAGCTGTCTATCAAATCTACGACAATAAGGAAAATTCCTACAAGGCCTTAAAATGTGTTGTCAGACTTTAATTCAAAGTAAAGCTCACTTTTGGGTGTCCAGGTCTTGGGTGTCTGACCTTTTATCTCTCTGCAGTCTATTCTGCACCTTATGTTTTCAAATTCAGCCTAAAAAAACTTCAGATAAATAATTAATGGGCTGGCTCCCCAACATTAAGTACAGGAAATTGGCCCATGCAATAATTTATCTGACACTGCTGGTTCTTAAACATTAAACCTAAAAGCCAGATCTTGCTGAAATATTAAGCGAATAAAAAATATTCAAAATTCATCAATGGCTGTATTTAAATCACTAATGTTCTTCCACATTCAACATTGTTTTTGGGAAACGTTTTTTGTTTACCTCAGAGGCATGAAAACTGATTAATTCCTAAGTTGATTGAAGCTGATGGGTATTCATATGCTAGAATCAGATGCATCACATATTTCGCTCTACACAGAGATTCCTCATCAACTTTTGCCCGAGGGAAAGCCGAGGGTACGGCTTCCAGTTTCAAAAAGTGTACTCAGTTTAAAATCACTTGGCAAGAAGTGCTCGGAACAACAAAAATTATTTCCTACGAGGTAAAATAGACATCTCCCCTTTGCATATGTGTTTCCCACTTTTTTCTTCTTTGTTTATCTGGCTAGCTTGTCCGAAGGAAACTCAGTCGTGGAAATGATAAATCAGGTCGGTTTTTGCTTCGATTATTAGAGTTTGCAGCCGCACAACACTTGTGTCCAACCCTTTTCCTTTTCTTTACCACATTTGCTCCAGACAACTAGCTCTAACCTACATACATTCGAATTTTTTCGTTCTTCCCCAGCATTTCGCCCGCCATTTTGAAAGCTCGAGGGCTATTAAGCCTCGCTTGCGTGCAACTTCCGGTTTTTTCTGGAATCGGTGTATTGAAAACGTGATTTAAATGTGAAACTTTGTGCTCGTTTCATGGGCGATATCTGGAAAACCTAACAATGAACAACACGAACGCAAAAATATGATCTTGATATGGTTTAAAACGTTTGAATGGTGATGAAAACGAATCATTTAACATATGCATAAAAATGATCAGTGGGTTTAAACCCTTCATTTTGTAGACGATAACGTAACGCTTATCAATACTCGAATCCCTCGAAATATGAGAAAGTATTTGATGGAAAATGCTCCCTTACAAAGACAATTGAACTATCAAGTCATATGCTGGGTTAGAAATTAAAGTAAATAATGTACCAAGGAATTATTTTTCTGCGCTAAATTATCCGCAAAACTGTCAACGATAACATTTTCTTCAGCGAGGCCAACCAACTGACGCAAGCCGAGCAGACGTGTGGATATTTTAAGTGGTAAAATGATATAAAATCACTGTACGGGAGACCTAGATGAAACGGATGATATTCAGAATAACATGGATGAGACCTCTTGGCAGAAAGGTGCGTTATTTCATGTCAAAATGTTCGTCAAATATGAGATCGGAGCGGATCTGTTTCTTCGGGTGTCCGCATGCAGTGCAAAGCTATTTCTCGTCTCACACCTCTGACAAGAAAGGTATCCTAAACTGGTGCTTTGGGTTCTAATTTTTTTTTTAATATCACAGTGAGTTCAATTAAACTTGTATAGGCTGTAAAAGAAAACTGCGTAGGATGTTATATGGAAAGAACTAAAAAATACAGAATCTGGTTCCAAGCAGCAAGTGAATTAAAGAGGAAAGAAAATACAAACAGGGACATTTCCTATGCTAAGCCATTGGCAATAACAGTTACCTTATCCAGGAGAAACTTGTTAAGCGACAATGACTTGTTGCCAAAACAAAGAGTCCGGTAAGGAAGGTTAAGACAAAGCTGGAAAGATCAATATCAGGTGATCTCTTATTATAACCAAACCCCTTGTTTTCTAATAGTATCTGTCTTGAGAAACTGTAATAGCTTTATTGCCTCTCTTTGAAATGATAATCAGTTATTTTCTTTATACTTTATGCTTTTAATTTTCATCATAAATCTTATGTAAATAAAGATAGCTTTAACAATTATTTTACATTAAGTTTAAACTGACCTACAAAGAAATATTCTAGAGAAAAGTGTCACAGAGGTTGTACTTGTAACCATGAACCCAAAGCCTGATTTCTCCCCAGCGCCATCCATCCCAGGTTCCCTGTTGCTTTTTGTATTGATGAGTTTATTATTGGCTTCAAGAGAATGATAAGCGTACATTTTCAGCAAATAACAAAAAAAAAAAACCAAAAAAACCCACAAGATTGGGTTTTAAATGTTTAATTGACAGTACGATGACAATAAATGGATAGCTTTCCATGGTGATTGCGTGTATTGCCAGAGATGGGGCCTGCTTGAATGGTCTTGCAAAGGTGGTGGAGGATGGTAACCTAAGGTTTAAAAGATTAAATAAGACTCCTCTTAATAATCACCAGTTGAAAATTGGAGTAAATGTTTATATCACCTCCCTTCCCTCTTTGGTCTTTACATCGCCCCTAACTCTTTTCAACAGAAAATGTAAACTAAAAGATAAATTTCCTAATGAGATCTAGCACCAGGAACTCAATATGTATTTATGATTGAAAAAGTAATTCTCATAATTAATTAATCCAACCCCATCCACCTTCTAAGTCCCGTCCAAGCAGATACATGGTGCTAATATCATAATTTATAAAACATCGAATAGCTCATTTCCAGTATCAATGCATTGAATTGAGGTCTTCAGATTCACATAAAGAAATTTTTTCAGCACCCTCACCTGCACAAAGGAAAAATAAAATTTCTGAAGCGTATCAAACAAACTACAACAAACACTCTGCATGAAGCATTTTTGGATCCTTACATAGAGAAAAGTTACAATATTGTTTAGGAATTGAAATAAATCAAACTTCAAATTTTGCTGATCAACTGTGCCAGTTTTGTAAACATAATAAGATCCAGCAATAGGAACTCAAGTTGACCAGAGTTTGGAACTCAAATTTTGTTATATAAGCATACATGATTCCAGCCGACCGTGAGGCCCCTTATTTGGCCTTAGGTAACCAAGAAAGCCCTTGCCCCAGTGACCCTGAACGAGCCATCTTTCACCATTTTGTTGAGAAAGTGAAACACAAGTTACCCTTGGCAACATAACCAGGGTAACCCTGGTAGGCCTGGTAACCTTTTTTCATCAAAATACTATGACTGTCCTACCTGGGACAACTCATCGTATGAAGAAATCAAAATTAACTCACAAAACCTCGCAGTGATCAAATGACTGAAAGGAAGCCAAACAAAGAATGATCGCTGAGTACTGGAATATGAAAAAGGGCTTAAGTAATCCTGGAGGGACAACTTCATTTCACATAAAAACTTGATAAAGTTGCCTCAGAAGGGTCTGATAGGGATGTCTCCAGTACTTAAAGGGATACTCTACACTATATTTCGACTTTTGCTCAAAATGTAGCATATGCACTATAAAAACTTATGAGAGACAGAAAAAGCGGGAGAAATAAATTCTAACTACTGAAAACTGCGCTAGAAAAGCGAAATTTCACTCAATTCGAGGACCGGAAGTGAAACGGACGACTTTTCAGGCACGTGATCAATGACGTAGAAAGGAGAACTCGATCAGCGCCATTGCTTGTTTCACAAAGGTTATAGTTAGCATGGAATCGGGGGATTCGTGTAGTTCTTCTTCTGTTTCTTCTCAAGAACAGTCTACAGAAGACACAACCTGGGAAGACTGTCAAGGAACGCAGCCGTATCTCTTTGAGCCTTACGACAGCGAGGCTAGCTCAGACACGGACTCCCCAAATGAGTCCGATGAAGAAGAATTCGAACGACTGCAAAACACAGACTGGTAAGAGATCAATCTACTTCTTGTGGCGAGTTCTCTTTACAACCCGTAATTTTGTAACTTGATTTTTTAAGCGAATAAATGAGTTCAAGATGACAACAAGGTTATCTTGTCGTGGTCTTTGTGATGGAATTGGTTTACGTGTATTTTCGTGCGCAGATATCCACAATATCGATGTGTGAAATAATTTTCGGCTTGAATGTGTTTTTGCGTTCATATGCATAGGTCATAAGCTCTGAGTCATAAGGTAAAATCTCGATTGGAAATTGTAGGTGTAAGTGTGGAAGTTGCCAGAGACTAAATCGAGTTGTAGAGTGCATTTGTTGTGCCGAAATTGACTGCGTCGCAGCCAAAAACAATGAAGCTGTTGAGGCAGAAGGACTGGCCGAACCTCCCATTTGTATCACACAGCATCCAGGGTTCCACGCCGTTTGTTTGAATCGCTGGGTTCTACAGACGGCATGGTACCAGTACAAGCAACAATATCAAGATTCTTACGAAGGGCCATCTCACAAACAAAATAGACACATAGCCTACAGGCAGTTGGCGAGGTGGTGCTGGGGTCTTTTGGGAAAGGAAGTGCGAGTGGTTCTGCCATCATGTGCTGTGTGTTGCATACGAGCACACTTCCCGCCTCCAGGGCTCGAAGAAGACTTCGTATTTGAAGGATTTCACTTTCCGGACGAGTAATTGTTTTAATACTGTGTAGTATTTCAATTGAGCTTCTAGTTGACCCTACTAGTCTGTTGGGGTTTTCCTTGAGATTATAACTGACGAAATAATCGCATCTAGGGTGATTTGGTAAGATACTTTGAAGAACATATTTACATTGTGAAGGTGGTTAACATTCTAAGATCCTCATTTAATGTTTTATTTTCCATTTCACTTTGTGTCACTGAGTCAGTCTTCTGAGACTGATCGAAGATCCTTGCATTTATAAGATCAGTGGAGTATTACTAACAACAACAGGGACTGCGGAGGGGGAGGGGCTGGCAGGGCTATAGCCCTACCACTTTTATTGCTGGGATTTATTTTCTACGGCTTCAGATGATGTGGATAAAATTTGCATTTTACTACTTGAAAGTAATATTGGCCAGATATTTTAGCCCTACCACTTAAAAATGGTCTCTGCTGTTCGTGAACAACAACAACAGCAATACTCTTTATTTTCTTTCATTTTAGTATATAATTCTAATGAAATTAATTTTGACTTTAGTCTGACTATGGCTAGATGTCACTAATTGCATGGCTGTTTGTTTAACAATTTATTGCAATGTGAACAGTGCATTGATCAAAGTCATCATCATTTACCATCTTTATTCACTTATCACTATTCCTGATACTTTGGCAGTGCTGATCCTAGCAGTATGCAGGACACCTGTCAAATATGAACTCACTTTAATGACCTTGCTGTCCATGAGTTCTCATAGCTCAGTGGATAGAGCGTCCACACAGTCTTCGGGAGGTCATGGGCTTGATTCCTGGCGGGGACTCAGAATTTTTCTTTGTCCCATGCTCGTGTGTTGTTGATCAATTCACCTTTCACATTTCAAAACCTGAGCTTAAGATGCACCATCTTTATTCACTTATCAATATATTGCAATATAGCTTTTAAGGATGAGGACGATCCTGGTGAAGAAAGTCACTTCCTGAATCTTGATTTTAATGCATCGACTGCGGCCTGTTTGTCAGGGCGGCCATAATCCGATGATAGTGATCGGGGAGCATCAGCTCTCTCTAAAACAGAACTTTCAGTGCCTTGGAGAATTCGTACAACACTCTCTTTCAGGTTGGCAACATACCCTACGTGAAAAATGAAAGTAAGTGGGGTCTAACCATGCACATGTAATGTAAATATGTAAATGAAAAAATTGTAAATTCCAGTTTGCTAAATTCTTTCATTCTTTACTCACCATATGTACATTTCACTGAAATCTTCTTTACTGTATGCTCTCCTTTCTTGTACTTTGGGAAAGCAATGTTGAATCGTTCTCTGCCATCTTGCAGTGTTGCCTGCTCCCTGTCACTGTTTTCGTTGAAATGCAGGATTGCAATCTGCAACCTAAAAAGATAGGTATTTTTGCTTTTGTTTTACCTTCCATTCAATAGGACATAAATTCAGAGAGGTTTTTTGGCAACCTGAAAAATGTCACATTTGTAACCAAGGTTAGTGTGCATTATGATGTTATGATATGTTCAAGTCTTCATACCTGCTTGTCATTCCATGGTATGAAAAGGCCACCATTTTTGCAGCAAAGTGGTTGTAGACAGAATGGAAGGCCTCTAGAGAAGATGTAGCATATTGCCCTGAAATTTGCTTTATATCTTTCAAGAGGGACCCCTTTGTCAGCAGCTCTGTGAGATTTTCATAGGGTGGTGTACCTGCAAAAAATAAATGGTTTCACCTATAATGATAAGCATCTAATCCCTCGTTACAACTATCAAAGATCATGATACATACCAAATAACTGTGTTCATGTAAAAGCATACTCCTGAATATGCATGTATATATGGGGGCTATTAATGAGACAGGCTTGTTGATATTGAGACTTGAAGAATTTTAAGGTTTTTTTTAACTACGTACCTGGCTTGAGCCATTTTTTCTTTCTTTCTCTCCCATGTAACCTTCCATGAGCACACTTAAGAAACAATGGATGTTCATGTCCAGAATGCCTGTTCATGAGGTGATTTGTTATGGACAGCCATTTTGCCTCCTTGAGGTCAGGGTCATCATCATCTGTTGACGAGGCACACCAGAACATGTGGTTGACAATGCTCTTCTTCCATTTTTGAACCACAGCACAATCCTTTTTTTTAGCAAGGGCATCAATCTTCTTTCCAGTTCCTAAATAAAATTACAGTTACTAGTGGCTAAAAATTGTATCAGTTGATTTTAATCCAAATTATATTTCTTTCAAATATTCACCTTTTCCAACATGCCAACCATCCAACCTGTGCTTAACTCCAGGCCATCTCTCCCTCATATATTTTCTTATTTGCACATGCCTGTCAGTTATTAAGGTGTTAATGGACAATCCTTCACCAGTTAAGAATGTGAGTGATCTTGCAAGCCCCTCTTTTTCCATAGCACCTGAGTTTTTCACTTCGTTGCTCTAAAGATAAGTATTAATTAAAATGCAGTATTACTTAAAGCACAAAAATACTTCTATGAGCCCATTTTAAATTTAATCCAGTACAAACCTGTATCAATTGAGAATCTAGGATTTTATTTTGCTCAGCATCCATAAGGGAGTAGGTTCCATACTTGGCTGAATGACCAGGGCTGTCACAGCGGCCATCACCTCCCACTATTAATTCCCTCCCTTCAGCTTTGATGTTGTCCAGCAGACTGGACTGTTGCTGTTGGTATGTCCTCTGCACAGCAGTATGTAGATACTTCTTTTGGTGATTCATAAACGTTGACTAACATATCGTTGGCACATTCATATGTTTCAATATCTTCAGCACCTTTGCTGGGCTTCCACCACCAAAGAGGATAGAAGAGGACAGCATGATGTTCCCAACAGGAATGTCTCCAACTGAGGGCTGCGAATCCCAGCTTGTAGTGAACGTGCAGGAATAACATTTCTGCGACACTGTTATTTTCGTACCAATTCTTGATTCGACCATCCGTTCACATTCCGACCGGCAAACTGGGCAGAACCGAAAGAGGTTAAGAAGTGAAGACTCTGCCACTAGGAACAGGTTTTGTTGGTGAGGAGGTGCATTTTGGGGAGACTCCCTGTAAATTAATAGAGTGAATTATTAGTGGGCTTGTTCTCTTGAAATATTCATAGTTTGTTGCTACAGTAGATCACAGTACAATGACTGCATAATGTATAGGGGTTGTGATAGATAGTTCGCTTACTCGTATAAACAATCATCCAAATCGTCAAAACCAGTATCATCATCTGCATCAATGTCTTTGGGGTCAGGGACGTATGAAGGGTCATCATCTTGCTCCATTTCTTCTTCATTGTCTGACAACTCCTCGTCACTCTGGACTGGGGTCGAAGTCGTGAAAAATTCTTTGAGAAGGGTGCATTGAGTTTCTTGACTTTTTTGGGCAATGGACGTTTGACAACCTGCAAAGATATTTCGGCACAGAATTGTTTTTCGCCTGAGTGGATGACCCGTGTTTATGATATACAAGGAAAATTATCGTGGTAGTTTCGTATTTCTGTCACGCATCAGTCGAGAAACCAAACTTGCCTTTAGCGGTGCGGCTGCTTCGAAATTGTACAGAAACGTTTTTCCCTGTATTCCGGGTTTGGGTAGCAACCTCTACAACTGCAGGCAATGTTTCCTCTGCATTTATTGTTAACTCCTCATTATTTTCACCGGAAGTTGACTGCAATTCCTCCCTCTCGTGTTCCACGAGGATCTTAAAATAGCAGAACACAAGTAAGTATTATTCTAATTTTCTGAACGAGTTTCCCTCGCTTTCAATTTAAGCTAAACTATTAAGGCAAGTTATAATTTCGTCCTAAACATACCCTAGCAGCCTCTCGTTTCCTATAAGCTCCTCGTGGCGGCTTCTGCGCGTGTTTTGATGGTCCGGTGAGAGCGTCTTGAGAGATGTTTTTGTCATGTCGTTTTAGTTTCTTCGTCTGCGGAGGACCATTTTTAAAAATCGTAGGAACAGCATTGGGTTTCAAAATATTTTTCATCTTTAAGCCCAGAGATTTCGCTATCACCGTCTGTTCTTCAAAGGATTCCTCAGTGAAGTGAGCGCTACAAAGTCGGCTAGTCATCGGGTTGAAAACATCAGAACGGGTGTTCTTCACGGCATTCGTCCATAGCTTAGCGTAGTGGGCATCTTCAGGCCATTTGTGAAGGCTTACTCCATCTTTGCGAGTGTTAGAACATCCACCAGCTATACAGCGATGTGGCATAATATGTTGCGCTTAAGCCGAAGGAGTGTCACGCACGGGGCTGTGGTCGCGTCGCACTGTTTGGGCTGGTATTAAATTCGCACAGAATGGGCACACAACTCAACTGCTGTATAATAAACTCTATTACACTTTATTGCTTGAATTGACTTCTTGATATGCGAAAGCGAACTTATACACGTGATTTTGGGTACAAAGAATCTTTGACGTGTCCTCAGTCGATAATGACATAGTGCAATTTTAGAGATAGTCGCGCCTACTTACAAATGGCTGTAATGATGTTGAACTAGTCATTTACGAGAAGAATCTTACGCTAAAATTATTCAAAGAGAGAAACAAGGTTTTCTATGGTATTTTAAGCGTAAGGCCTGGACAATGTTTTCGCACAACACGCGACACGACAAGCTTTTTCTTAGCACAGCCGATCTTCCCCAGTGTACATATTATCGAAGAGGTTTTGCGAGTTCTCCTTTCTACGTCACTTCCGGTTTTTGACCTGTGATCCAAAGCTCGAACCGCAAGTCAAGAACGTTCCCCATTTACACAAAAAATACGAAGATTGACCACTTATAGCTGTTCAATACTTCTTATTTGGGTTATAAGCTATCTTTTTTTTAAATGTTGTTCTGAAGTGTAGAGTATCCCTTTAAGACCATATAAATGGGGCCTTATACTCTCTCCTCCACAGAAGCTCCCCATGGGAAGTTGAATATACTCCAAACTACCAGCCTACGGTTTAAGCAGCATGAAAGAGGCCTATGTAAGAAGAGAGAGGGCCTTGTATGTCAAAATGTTTAAAGAAAAGTCTAACAAGACTAGACTGCGGACTTTTTAAGAATGTCATATTCCAATTTTCAGTCATAGAGAGAATGAGCTAACCTTACATCGGCTAATACGAGCTGTATATTTCAGGCTAACCGAAGCACTTAGCTCTCTATAAAAGGAAATGGGATATTTCTTAAAAAGTCTGCAGTCTGCATATTTATTTTATCCTTTGTCTGCATTTTAACCACCGTTATGCAGTAGGCAGGCTTTAAGTCTTATTTAAATAATTAAACCTAAGTTCTTGTTTGTGAAAGTTCTCATTTCCCTCATTGTGGATATTTCTGTTTGCTAGGCCTGTTGCAGAATATGTGCCGAGCACGAGAACGCAGATATTTCATACTCAAGTGGACTGATCATTTTTACTATCGATTCTTCAAAATCATCTTCAATTACAATGTTTTCCTACACATATAAGCTCTTCTGTGACCACGTTACACGTTTCTTTAAGTTATCGATCACGTAAAAAAAGGCAATTTTACAGGGCGAATAGTCAAAATTTTGCCCCACATATTTCCATCGGAGAGCGATGACTGTAACACTTTAAATACATTTTATGCAAGATTTTTCAGTTATAATTAAAATCTACTTACCTCTCAAGAAAGAAAAATGATAATTACTCCTTGAGACCCAAATACAACACCATTTGAAGCTGGAATGATAGGAGAAATCCGCCTCAAAAAGTTGCATCAACTACAGGTGACGCCGCCATTTTCGAAAATTTTGTGCATTTGCCCGCTTCTTTCGCCGCGACCTCATCATGGCCATGATCATAGGGTCAGCCAAATCTGACGTGTTCACCTCTCCCTCCAGGTTGCCAACCCACTGAAGAAACCACTCAACGGCCTACAGACACCCGGTCGAGCATATACATGTAATCACACAGAGCTTCATAAAAAGTAGAAAGTTTTTTTGCGAGTTTTGGAAATCACATCAACAGCATTACTTTGTAATGTTTTCTCTAAGTGTCGTTGCCCGAATCATGACCGTTTTTCCCGAAAAATTACGTAACTTTCCGTAGCTGGCTGCAGCCCCCTCGTTCCCCCCCCCCCCCCTCCCCCACCCCAGCTCGTACACCTATGAGCTCTTGCTAACTTTGCATCGTCTGGTTCCTATCTTGACCAGTTAGAATAATATGTATTCATACCCCGATTATGATAGTCACGACATTCAGACAATTAAAAAGCGAGGATTGATCGCAAACTCAATCGTTTCCTGTAAGAATGGGAAAGTTTTTGGTTCTGTGAACTGATATTATTGCCATGAGAAGGCGACAGAAGGAAATCAGTGAAATCCTGCAAAGTATATTATGAAATGATCACTCACAAATAATAAATGTGAAAAATTGCGACAGATCTATTGCAAAAGCCATGCTTCTTTACTTGTCCTATTTCTCTTCAGAAAAGTCAGTCAGTTTCTATGATAGGAAGGCGAGGAATGTAAATTGTATTCATTTAGCGCATGGCTAGTGGAGGGATAATTTTGAAGCCCGACAAGCTTTAAAAGATCAAACAAAGATGTCAAGATTTATGTTGGAAGGTCCACGACTCTAACTATTCTTTCGTTTTACCATCATACACTATGCATAAGTCACATAACCGAACCCGTTCAGTTGAGTTACATAGTCTATGAAACAGAAATAATTACGGACATGGAGGTCTCCTGATGGTGGTATTGTGAATCAGATCGACCACCTGGCATTTAGCAAGAGATGGAGGAGCTCACTGCAGGACGTTCGCGCGATGCGTGGAGCAGACGTTGGGTCAGACCACCACCTATTGATGGCAAAAGTCAGGCTAAGGATTGCCAAAGTGAGAAAGGGGGATAGTGGCCGAGTGCGTTTTGAGGTCAGCAAGCTGAAAGATCTGGAGGTTAGGAACGCATTCAAGCTAGCACTGCATAACAGATTTGAGGGTCTGCAGCAGTTGATGGAGGAGGAGGAACTGTCAGTGGATGATGAATGGAGGCAGATTGAACAAGGTTATGTGGAGACCTGCGAGCAGGTGCTGGGTAGGGCAAAGGCAAACAGGAAGGAGTGGATCAGCAAGGAGACTTGGGAGTTAATCGAGCAGCGAAAGGTGGCAAAAAACACCATAAACATGGCCAGAACAAGAAACCAGAAGAGAGAGGCAAGTAAAAGATATCAAGAGTTAAATAGGGAGGTGAAGAGGAGGTGTAGGAGAGACAAGAGGGCGTATGTGGAAGCAGAAGCTGAGAGAGCTGAGGAGGCTGGAAAGAGAGGTGATGCAAGGACTTTGTACGAGATCACTAGAAAGCTAAGTGGGAGGATCCAGAATACTTGTAAGCCAGTGAGAAATGAGGCAGGCGTGTTGCTCAGGACCGCAGAGGAGGAGATGCACCGGTGGAGGGAGCACTTTCAAACAGTGCTTAACCATGAGGAGCCGATCAACCCGCCAGAGGTGGAGCCAAATGACGAGCTTAACATCAGGACAGGTCACGTTACACGTATTGAAATCAAGAATGCTATAAAGAAGTTAAAAAACGGGAAGGCTGCAGGATGTGACAATATTCCACCAGAGGCAATTAAGGCGGGAGGGGACACATCAGAGGAGGTTCTCCTGGGCCTCTGCAACAGGATATGGAATGAGGAGAAGATACCAGAGGAGTGGAGAAAAGGTCTGCTAATCAAGCTGCCCAAGAAAGGTGATTTGAGCTACTGTAAAAACTGGCGTGGCATTATGTTGCTGAACATGGCAAGTAAGGTGTTTTGCAGAGTGATCCTGGAGCGCATCAAGATTGCGTTGGACGAAAAGCTGAGAGAGGAACAGGCGGGCTTTCGAGCAGGTCGAAGCTGCACGGATCAAATAGTAACACTGCGGATTATTATAGAACAGAGTATCGAGTGGCAGTCCTCCTTGTACATCAACTTTATCGATTTTGAGAAGGCCTTCGATAGTATCAGTAGAGATGTTTTGTGGAGGTTGTTGCGGCACTACGGGTTGCCTGACAAGATAGTCACCATCATCAGAGTTCTCTATGAGGGTTTCTCCGCACAGGTGGTACACAATGGACAGAAGACTCAACCATTGGATATGAGGACCGGGGTAAGACAAGGCTGCCTGCTATCTCCCTTGCTGTTTCTGGTCGCCCTGGATTGGGTGACGAGGACAGCCTTTGACAGGAAAAGAGGTATTCAGTGGACCTTTACGACATCATTAGAAGATCTTGACTTTGCCGATGATCTGGCCCTACTGTCGCACAGAATACAGGATATGAGGGATAAGACACGAGCCTTGGAGGTACAAAGTGCGAAGGTAGGCCTGAAGATCAATGCCACCAAGACAAAGCTGATGCGTATTGGTACCAAACGTGGTGATGTTGTGTCGGTAGCTGGGAAGCGGGTTGAGGAAGTGGATGAGTTCACATACCTTGGGAGCATTGTAAGCAAGAAGGGAGGCACTGACGAGGACATTCAGGCACGAATTGGAAAGGCAAGACAGGCATTTGCGATGCTGAGACCAATATGGCGATCCACGGCACTAACAACCAAGACCAAGCTGAGAGTCTTTGGGACAAATGTGAAGGCGGTGCTCTTGTATGGTTCTGAAGCTTGGAGGCTGACCAAGGGATTGGAGCAGAAGTTGCAAGTGTTTATCAATAAGAGACTGAGGAACATCTTGCGGATTTGGTGGCCTAGAAAAATCAGCAACAAGGACCTTTGGAGTCAAACAGGGCAACGACCGATAGAGGAAGAGATAAGACAGAGAGCTTGGGGCTGGATCGGCCACACACTGAGGAAACCAGATGGACACGTAGTCAAGAGGGCACTAGAGTGGAACCCACAGGGGAAGCGAAAGAGAGGGAGACCCCAAAACAGCTGGAGGCGCACGAGAATGGCAGAGTTGGCGGCGAAGCATGTTACGTGGAATGAGGCAAAAGGCACTGCACAAAATAGGGTTAGGTGGCGCGCGCTAGTTGAGGACCTATGTTCCACTTAGGAACGAAGACGATTAAGTAAGTAAGTAAGTGTTTTATGCATGGTTAAGGCCAAAATGAGGACAAAAACATACGGCGAAGAACTTTGTCGGGCTTCATAATCATTCCAATCTATTAACTATGGTCAACAACGCAATATCCTTTGAAAGGCATTGGACTGCACTGTCAGTATTTAACAATAAAACGGAGATAGCAAAAGCTGTTACATACTTTACAAGAAGTGATTTAATTCGATTGTTTCGCACAACATTTGAAACTTTTTCAATTCTAATTTGCACTTGCTTTTGTTTTTCAGATTCTATCACTTTTGATTCAATTTCGTCCTAGGATCGAGAGACTGAACACGGTAAGGCTATAAACTGTAAGCTGTTGGTGACTGATACCGTGTCATCCACATATAAGATGTATATGTAAGCGATGTATAATACCTATAATTTACACTGGAAGGAATTTGCATCAATAAATATCGCATAACAGTTTTTTGTTTTGTTTTTGTTTTGTTTGTTTTTCAGTTTTTGAGCGTAATCTAGAAGTCACGCGAATGATAAAGTCACATAATTGATTGACTGCAAGAACCGTTGGTAGAAAAATCAATCTGCTTTACTTTTCTCTGTTTATTATTATGACAGGTAAATCTCCCGTTATCGACGGTTTTTGTTTTCATTCTGGCGACTCAGTAAAAGTAGTGAGTGCAAATCAGTGTTAGTTATTCATAATTAGCTAAATTTATCTCACAAACTGTTAACAGTCGCTTTAATTTTTCAACGGAAGGAAAGAACCCTGGAAAATTTTGCAAATTTGATGATCGAAGAAAACAGAGAACACCATCATTTGAGCAGAATAGGGCAAAACTGGAATAGGTCACACATCAGACATATAATTTGACATATATTGGACCAATTAACCTTTAAATGCGGCTATGTTCAGAGTATAGCTCTTTTACTGATCTCATTCAATCTGCTTGGACACTTTAAAATAGATTCATGAGTACATCAGAGAAAGCTAAGTAGTTTTTGTTGCTGCGTTTGCTACTGATGATGTTTAAATTTTGATATTGGCCTTGATTTGGTTTTTATTGTTGGTTTGCGTTTGTTGGGGTATCTATTTACTTTAACAATAGTAATGTTTCTTCTTTGTCCCTTTTGGAATGGGTGTAGTGTTACAATCTAATTACCCTTTACTTCCCTAAATTACTTCCCTAAACTTGGTGAGCATCTTGTATGTATGGTTAGAGCACTCATTCCCATCAGTCTGGTCTCAATTTAATTTAGATAGGAAACCAGGCTCCATATGTGGTTAAGTTTCTTGTCTCGTCCTTGCTCAAGTAATGCGACTTCAAAACAAAACCTCTGACTGCCAAATTGAACTCTAAACAACAACAAGAAGCTATTTCTCAGGAAGAAATAGTGTTTTGTTTCCGCAAAGACATTCATTCAAAGTCTGAGAAAGGCTGGGGTTTTGATATCTTGTGCATGAAAGTCCTGGGGTAAGGGGGATATGTGCTAATGTGTTTTTCGTCCAGGTGAGGTTTGGTACTGAACCTATTGTAAAAGAGAAAGGCCTAATTAATTTAAGTTGTCTATACCTGTATCAGTTATTACAGTCAACGCGCTTCGAAATATTTTTACTTGTGATACTTCACTTTGACTCTGCCCTAGGGGAGGGGGGTTGCTCCCTTATATCTGCTATATAGGTATATCCAGCGTCAGACACAACAGGGACATGCTTTTTTAAAGACATTTTAGTCAGAAGTAGAGCATCGATTTTGGCCATTTTGGTCTCAAACTGGGTATGGTTTTTGCACTCTAGTCTTGAATTAGGTATGTTTTTTAGAAGAAGCTACTTTTTTCATCATTATCGATAAGACCAGCAATTAAAGCCATTCACAATAACTTTAACATCATTCTGAACTAGAGAACTACGGCAGGTCTGAACCAGGGTATTAATTTAACGTCAGGCCATAAAAAGGTTAGAAAAATCGCCCACCGTTGGTCTTAAGAGTCCCTGTCCATAAAAATGAAAAATAACTCGGCAAGGGTCGAAAATTCGATTTCGCTCATATTTTTATGGTAGATAGGCTAGGGCATGACAAAAACTACTGGATAGTTCTTTTGGCAAAATATCCTTTTATTTCAAAGAAATATGCAAATTACCACATTCCGTTAAAATCGTCATTTGACGCACCATTTTATTAAACAAGTTTGAGAGCCTTGCATGCAAAACCGCATCATTCTTCCGTCTTTAAAACACTCAAATATTTTTGTGCAATGTTTAAATGTGTACTGGGTTGATTTTAGGGAACGCTACGTTGTCTTTTTGGGTGCACAATAATTAAATTTCGAAGACATGTATTTCATTCACTTAAAAGTACTTCGTGAATATAATTAATTTTCACCATGTGCGAAACCTTCAAATGAACCAAGCTTCTGGTGGTTGAATCGCAGAAGGATTATCTACAGATTCCTGTAAAAATTTCTTGGGCAAATGATTGTGAGCGACGCGAGAGCTTTTCAAAGTACGTCAAAAATGCAAATATTTGACCATCCGTCGTCAAATTTCAATTTACGAGTTAGACGTATATTTTAGCATGCGCCACATGACTTGACCTATGTTAAGCTGAAATAGACACAGAGCTGATAATTTCGAAATGTTCTAACCTTATTTGATGTAAAAGGCAGGTCCAAAGCCGATTTGACGTGTTTCTAGTCGATCTCTCACCATTCGTCGCACGTAAAGCAGATGTTTGCTTTTGTTTACACAAGGTTAACGTCCAATGTACATCGCCTACTGTCGACCTATTATTGGTCGAATACTATGAATCTGTGACCATCTTTCTGCGCATATGAACATCACTGCATCTAGGTCTAAAACGGCTGAGTCATTTGTAGATAGTTGCTTGCCTTGCGCTGCGCCAAAATATTGCGTTTGATCGATTGCTGACCATTGCTGATAAGCGTGTCGGCGCAGCACAGTCTTACAGCCGTTATTGTTCGTCACGCAATGCTGTCACGGCATATGCTGCACGTTTTGATCTATTTTGTATAGAGTACTCTCAGAATAAGTGAAACAATTTAATCATTGTTCATCTGTTTTTTCATATATATAATAATATATGTGTATATTTATATAATCATATTCTATAGTGTACGTGGCCTCGGTCCAAATCACGTTTGTTGCACGTTCTGATGTTTCAGACAACAGCTGATAAAGCTAGTACCTGTACTCACTAGAATTTTAAGAAAATCGCCATAAAAAAAATTATAGATTAATGAAGCAAGAACTAGCTGAAATAAAAATAGGAAATCACAACGTGTCTAATTCGTGAGAAAAACAGACCAAATTTAATTAGTAATTACGTGAGTAAATAGCCCTGGCCATGCCATTTTATTTGGCGTACTTTGTTTGCTTAGTGGCGAGGCATTGGTATGTAACAGAAAATAGAGGACTGTTTTCAATACAGTCCAAAATGATCGTCAGTGAAATATTGTAAATAAAACACCTATTGACCAGTTACCTCCGCGGCCATCATTTGGTCATTCCGACCAGGGTTTCATTATTGTCTTTAATACTATTAAGCGGCCACCCAAAATTTAAGAACTTTGTTTTGGAAAGGGCGATGGCAGATAAGAGTCTGAAATTGAAGGGGCACGACGAGTGATAATTCAAACACACGTCTATCATGATTGTATTGAATTGACTCCATGTTCACCAAGAAATTTATAGCCCGATAGTGCAAAATTAAATATCCAAGGTACACCAACCTCTATTTAAGCGGCTAGCCCCATTAAGCGGTCGCCACCCATTTCCCCGAAGGTAGCTCACTGTATTACATGTAAACCAAAAATAATCGCATAGCGCGAAAGGACCTAGGTATGAGTTTAACGTTACAGTATTACGCAGGGGCATGGTAGGTAGCGGTGGTCGAGTAAAAGATAACAACAGGGGCAATGGTAAATTATTCATTCTTTTCATTTCTTAACTTAATCTCTTCCTACTCAACACGATTGTGTGCTCCCAGTGATTCCAAGCCTTACGGAGCCTTACGTATTAGGATAGAAATTGTCCCACCCCTCCCTAAAATGAGATGACAGAATTGCGTGACGAACAAGGAACCGCTGCAAGCAAGGATTCAAGCCATCAAACCATGATGATCAAACGTAATATTTTGGTGTAGTGCAAAGCAAGCAACTATCTACGAATGACTTAGCCGTTTTTGACTTAGATGCAGTGGTGATCATATGTGTCGAACGAGGGTCACAGATTCATCGTATTCGACCGTTAAATAAGTTGACAGTTGGCGTATTTGTACATCGGACGTTATGTAAACAAAAGCAAACTTCCGCTTTTTGTGCGACGAATGGTGAGAGAAACACGTCAAATCAGCTTTGGACCTGCCTTTTACATCAAATAAGGTTAGAACATTTCGAAATTATCAGCTCTGTGTCTGTTTCAGCTTAACATAGGTCAAGTCATGTGGCGCATGCTAAAATATACGTCTAACTCGTAAATTGAAATTTGACGACGGATGGTCAAATATTTGCATTTTTGACGTACTTCGAAAAGCTCTCGCGTCGCTCACAATCATTTGCCCAAAGAAATTTTTACAGGAATCTGTAGACCATCCTTCTGCGATTCAACCACCAGAAGCTTGGTTCATTTGAAGGTTTCGCACATGGTGAAAATTAATTATATTCACGAAGTACTTTTAAGTGAATGAAATACATGTCTTCGAAATTTAATTATTGTGCACCCAAAAAGACAACGTAGCGTTCCCTAAAATCAACCCAGTACACATTTAAACATTGCACAAAAATATTTGAGTGTTTTAAAGACGGAAGAATGATGTGGTTTTGCATGCGAGGCTCTCAAACTTGTTTAATAAAATGGTGCGTCAAATGACGATTTTAACGGAATGTGGTAATTTGCATATTTCTTTGAAATAAAAGGATATTTTGCCAAAAAAACTATCCAGTAGTTTTTGTCATGCCCTAGCCTATCTACCATAAGAATATGAGCGAAATCGAATTTTAGACCCTTGCCGCGAAATTAAGAATTCGTCTGATTTTTACAGGCAGGCACTCCTAAATAGGATAAGTGCTTTGGGGAGCGGGCCGCACAGCCCCGCCACATTTCTCAGAAATTCAAAGTATTGTGTGTGAGGCTAAATAAAGCTAAGAGGCAAAAGCATTTGACGCATAATTTTCCATTTCTGTGTTGGGCAGTCCTTGATTCGAATGGATGCGGCACCCTACGTTTCGTTGTCAGTGACGCAGTATATGTTTCTTTTCAAAAAGGACGCCCGACGACAGTTGTGGAATTATTTCTCCACTTTCGCTTGAATATTATGAAGCTAAAATACAAATGCTATCAGTGTTTTCATGGAAACCAGCTCTTGAAATGCCGTGGTATGTCGAAATGCAAATTTTCTTATTTTTAAAAGCGCGCTCTAAGAAGTAAAGCTACTGGAATTGTGGCGGAAAATTCGATAAAATTCAACTAAATCAGGAAAATGTCGACAGCTACGATATGAAGAAAACCTCATAAAAAAGCCATAGTGTGCCTATTTTGCGAAATACCAACGTTAATTAAATTACAATATGATGAATTAGTTACCTTCCACAATATATCGTATCTGTAGCATCGTCCAAACGCACCAAGTGCGTGTTCTTTTCCTGCAAACAGCTACAGAAAATGGGCGGGATTGTTATTCCTGACAAGTGTTCTGATTGACCAAAATTATGTCGCCGTAGTTGTGATCTTAATCCCGTTTAAATCAAGCACGGAAACAGATGTCTTCGTTTCTCTAGAATACATCGTTTCATTAAGACTTAGGAGCATTTAAGTCGCCAATTATTTCTACCTGCATGACATTTTAATTTTCTGAGGAAACGAAACAAAAATGAGAAGTTAGAGAAAAGATTTGTAAGCGGCCTAAACCTTAACAGTGACTCCTGAGGAAAGAAAAAAAAACAAACAAGAGTAAAAAATTGAACGCTTACAAACGAAAACGGACTCACTTCTGTCGGTATGAATAACTCTGACGTCATGAACTATCCGTACTTAATGACGCTTGTGTGACCGAACCCAATAGATGGGGCGTGATTGGGAAGCCATTTAAAGACTCGCGTTCTGCGTTTTATCAGGGCTTGGAGACACTGCAAAACAATAACAGCACCCAGCTAACGGACTCGTCCTTTCATCGTTGTTTTCGCTTTTGGATCAGCACTATTTGTACAGGCAAAATACTAGTCCAAATCAGGGTTACCCCACTTTTAGATTCTCTAGTAACCACTTAGACACCTGCATCTTCAATCGTAGATAAAAGTCCTTCGAACACTTATGTAATTGAACAAATTGTATTTGCTTCACTACTGAAGTTCAAAAACAATCGCTGCTTCCGGCTTTTGTAAACGCGTTACCGTCCCCCCCCCCCCCCTTTACCACCCAATACAATGTTAAAAATCAAAATAAATTGCAAGTAGTAGTTTTCAAGATTGGGGAGCGGGGAAGAGGGAACTGGAGGTCGAGAGGTAGGCAGGTGAAAATGCACTCGTGTCTTGCGTGTGCACAAAAGCGCCAAAAATGCAAATTTGTCCCAAGACTTTTGTCCATGATTGTAGGTGACAGGACGTTCGACAGAATATTATTACTCTAAATAACTAAAAAGCTCGATTTGTTTTATTTTTATTAGGGTACATATAGGAGGACGCCATGAACAATAAAGATGACATTTTACAAGCCATCTTTATTGGCTTGGCTGTTGCTACTTTCCTTGTCAACACTGGTCGTGCTCTAAAAGGCATTGAGGTCTCCAAGGAATGTTTGATCTTCATAAATAATAAAGTGCTAAAATTAAAACGAGGGGAGTAATTTTCAATTCACTCCATATTGGTATCTATGAAACAATCTTCAGGGCGTACTGTCTTATCCCTGATCATACAAAACCACTAATCTACGGCAGGAAACTTCTTGACATTTACCGCGAGTGTGGTAAAAAAGACAAGGAAGGGAATCTGACGGTAAAACTGGCCAACATATATCTACAGCAGTATAAATACCTAGAAGCAAGAGAACTTTATGAGAAAGCGATTCCTATCACGAAAGAAGTGGGAGACAAAAAGAATGAAGCATACATCGATGAAATGGTTGGAGTTATTTCTTATTATCTCGGTGACTACGACCAAGCTAAAGGATATCTTAAGAAAGCCCTTGCCATCAGATTAAAAATAAGTGACAAAAATGGAGAAGCCACCTCGTACGGAAACTTAGGAACTGTGTTTAGATCCCTTGGTGACTATGACAAGGCTAAAGAATATCTTGAGAAAGCACTTGCCATCACAATACAAATCGGTGACAAAAAGGGAGAAGCCAGCTCGTACGGAAACTTAGGAACTGTGTTTACATCTCTTGGTGAATATGACAAGGCGAAAGAATATCTTGAGAAAGCACTTGCCATCAAAATACAAATCTGTGACAAAGATGGAGAAGCCAGCTTGTACGGAAACCTAGGAACTGTGTTTAAATCTCTTGGAGAATATGACAAGGCGAAAGAATATCTTGAGAAAGCACTTGCCATCAAAATACAAATCGGTGACAAAGATGGAGAAGCCAGCTTGTACCGAAACTTAGGAACTGTGTTTACATCTCTTGGTGAATATGACAAGGCTAAAGAATATCTTGAAAAAGCACTTGCCATGAGCATAGAAATCGGTGACAAAGAGGGAGAAGCAGCAGATTACGGAAACTTAGCAGCATTTTATCAATCGGTTAGTGAATATGTCGCGGCTGAAGATTATATTGAAAAGGCACTCTTAATTACTCGAGAAATCAAGGACTTAGACAAAGAGTTTCAAATTCTTTGTCTTCTTACTGTGGTGAAGTTATCCCAGTCTAAGATCCAGGAAGCGTTTGATTGTTTGCTTCTGAGTATGAATAAAAGCGAATCTTTATGAAGTTTTTTAAGGGGCAACGACCATTTTTAGGTATCGTCCTCAGACGTTCGCGATTTTCCCTACCGGAATCTTAGTGCGTTTCTTTGTTTTTGGGCAAAGCCGAACCATGCCCTTTATGTTTTAGAGCTGGCACGGGCTAGAGCATTAGCAGACTTGATGGCAACTCAGTATTCTGTTAAAAGCCACATCACAGCTGATCCGCAATCGTGGATTGGTATTGAAAATATTATGAAAAAAGAAAGCAACGCTTCTTGTCTGTACATTTCTTATCACGATCATGTTCTGTTTTTCTGGGTTCTCAAGAGAAGTGGAAGCATTTATTTCCGAACAACAACAGTAGATGAAAAACTAGTTGGTGCCGGACTAGTTGGCAAGTTACATGATTTCTTCGCTACAAGCTTTCGAAGCTTTGGTATTGTACCCGAGGAAGATTGCGAAGATCGATCTTTAAATGACGTTCAGAGCCTAGCAGCATTGAGACTTATAGAGGAAGACGATGAAGAAAGTGGAAACTACGAATCGAGCTTTTCTTTGTACTACAGAATGTTAATCAGTCCTGTAGCTGATGTACTTGAGGAGAGCGAGCTCATTGTTGTTCCTGATCGCTGATTAAACCAAGTTCCATTTCCAGCGTTAACAGATGAAGGCAGGAGGTATTTAGCAGAGAAATTTAGAATCCGCATTGTTCCTTCTTTGACGACTCTCAAGCTCATTCAGGACAGTCCTGCAGACTATCACAGTCAGACTGGTGCTCTCATAGTGGGGGATTCAGCTGTCGGTACTGTGCGTTACAAAGGAGAGAAAATGCCCTTTTGTAGGTTACGATGGGCAAGAAATGAAGCAGCCATGATTGGACGACTGCTAGGTGTTCAACCTTTGCTAGGAGAGAAGGCCACAAAGCAGGCGGTACTTGACAGGTTGCATTCAGTGAGTCTGATAGATTTTGCAGCCCACGGTAATGCTGACCGAGGAGAAATTGCCCTTTCTCCGATAGGCCCTTCTGACAGGACTCCAGAAGAAGAAGATTACTTTTTGAGGATGTCGACATTGCACAAGTTGAATTGCGTGCTAAGATGGTGGTACTTAGCTGCTGTCATAGTGCATGTGGGAAAATTAGAGCCGAAGGAGTCATTGGAATCGCTCGAGCGCTCTTAGGATCTGGTGCACGGTCCGTTTTGGTGGCTCTATGGGCCATAAGTGACGAAGCAACAGAGCAGCTGATGCTTTAATTCTACGAGCATCTTGTTCGTGGTGAGAGTGCCAGTGAATCTCTTCACCAGGCCATGAAGTGGATGAGAGGTAACGGCTTTGACAGGGTTTCCGAGTGGGCACCATTTATGCTGATTGGAGATAACGTGACTTTTGACTTTGGAAAATAAGAGTAAGTTTCCTTACAGAGGTATTATGACGAAAATCGCATCTTTCCTATTTAAACCAGCTTGAAACATAGACATGTAGTCTGTGTGAAAAGAAAAACTGTGTTTACTATTTTTAATTATTTCTTATCGTTCCAGAGATATTCAAGTTTTTAAAATAGGTGCTTCACATTATGAACATAAGATTTTGTTACCATGGCAACATAATGGGTTTCAGACCTCTTTGATATTAAGACTTTTCTGGCCATCTGTAGCGTTCTACATTGACATTTGGCAATGATACCTGATTTACATGATCCAGCAAGCATATAAATATGTTATAAAATAATTCACATTATGAATTATAATTATTTATAATTAGTTTTTTAGGACAATAGGTAGTTTTGGTAGTTTTAGTAGTTTTAATTATTGTATATTTTATATTTTAGATCTGTGATATTTGTGTTTGTTATTTTAGATTTTAATACTTTTTATTTTATAGAGGACCTCCCTGAAAACCACGTATTTACGTGACGGGCGCTTCCTCTTTAAAGATTGTTTTTATTTATTTTTTTATTTATTAGAGTGTGCAGTATAAGTGTTTAAGCGTGATCTAGCTGATGCTCTACTTAACATATAATGTCGTTAAAAGTGATTTATCGGCCTTTTTTCAATTTTACCTTTGAGCTATAAAAACGCACAAAAGCTCACAAAGCTACTGGAGGCGCACTCTGAATGTCTGTGTAGGCAATCACTTTGCGAAATTTTTCTAGCACTGAGGCAGACACTTGGGTTTGCTAAACATCTACACAGAGCTACCACTAATAACATACCATGTTATTTTGCTAAAGCTGGTCCAATGCGTACTCCTGTCGAGCAAAACAAAAATCTGCTTTCTTAAAGAAAGAAGAGATTTAATACCTTGGTTATGTTGAGAAAACCTTTAATCTGTTTTAAATGAAGAAGTAAATCGTTTTATTTGGTGAGCATATCTCAGTCAGAGATACAGTGATTCTCTATGCTTCTACTTTTGCAGGCTTGCTTTGCACCAGGATCATAGCCAGGGTCTGACATTGAAATTCAAGATGCCACCCAGCTGTCCCCTGAATACAGACACAGTTTGAATCAAAGAGAGGATTTAATTTTACCAAGGGGTAACTCCATGACAAGACTGGTTAATAAGTAACGAAAGTAGTAGTAAATGATCAGTCAGTTTTCATTAGTCAGTAGCAGCTCAGGATATATTTCTCCTTAGGAGGGTTAGCCCTCCCCCTCCTATCCTTTACCGGTTATATCAAAAGCTCAGGAACCCCAGATCTCGAGTTTGCTCATGCTCTTTAAGCCCCAATGTATCCCTGGTAGGGGTGGTGTCTACAAGCTTCCTGCCTTCAAAGCAACTTGTTCTCTACCCAGGGTCACCCAAGATTTCTCATGTAAACGGTTCTCTGCTATTTAGAAACTGTCAAACAATTTTTTTTTCCATATACAAAGGCTCTAAGTTTATCTAGGACTATCTGTTAGTGATGTACGCGGCAGAAGCATGGCAGTAGCTAGAGGGAGCTTAAAGTAGACTATTGTCGATTATAATTATCGCAAACTTCTTCGCACCGGTTGATCATGTAAATGACAGTTGATGATAGTTAGAGAAACTGATTTTTTTTCTCGAAGTATCATTGACTATGATGCGCCGTACGACCAGGGCACAGAGCTTTGACTTCATTTTTTAGTGTTTAGGTAAACTAAGACCTTGATAAGGTTTAATTATAACTTGATGTTTTAGGACTTTAAACCAGATGACAAATCACTAGTTCACTTTTTTAGACGCTCTGGAGGGGATCATAGGAAGGAGGGCACGTCATGCACCACACGCCTTCCATTTATCCCTACCCAGGCTTCCAAAGCGCGCTTCGAGGTAAATACATCAGTAACCTCTGACAAGAAGAAACATTGACTGGTGTATTTTTTTTTCTAGTCCCATATTCAACTCCTTGGCCGCGCTTGTAAATAGCCAACTGGTGTGCCTCCTGTCAGTTTGGATTCCTCATGTTACTTCATTAACAATCACTGAGTTTAGGCAATTCTTTGAAAAGCCATTACATGTTGCAATACTTCTTACCTCTATTTTTCTGGACAATTCATTGAATCACAAAGCGAAGATTAACTGTTTGGTTCTATGATGTGATTTTGTTGCGATAGAAATGAGGAAGAATGTCATCTGTTAAATCGTGCAAACTACATTTATTATCATTCCATGCATTTTTTCTTCCTTTTCATTGGCCGAAAGCCCACCACGTGACCTGCAAATAACTACCTAAAAATAATGGTCTGTTCATGCGTAATACCGTCTAAATGTGTTTTGCTGCAAATAATATTTCAGTTACTTATGCGTAATTGTAACCAGGCTCTCGGTTGAAAAACTGGCAGATTGCTTCCATGAGCTGCCAGAGATTGACTTAAATATGAAAACAAACTTGGTGATCGAAGAGATAAAACAATAATGTAGGCCATTTTCGAATTACCTTTAACCTCTTTCTTAAAGCGAGTCTTGATGTCCATCCTTTCATATGAAAATGAGATTTCATTCACATGCAAAATAAACTCATTTTCATATGAATGGTTGTGAATCGTGCCTCGTTTTGATGAAGAGGCTGAACTTGGTTATCGCAAATCATGATCCATCAAATGTTTTCGCTGTCGCACAATTACTCCAAATGATTTACGTGACTGAATATTCCCCAGCTAAAACTGGGGAAACTCCGAGTAATATTCCCCAATTTTCAAAACCGTGCGTATTGCGAAAAATAGTTGAAGAATAATAAACGTCACAGCCTCCATTTGGCTTCGGCAGGTAATTGATCTGCTCGCCACTGACAAATCACGATATTTTGCACAACCTCGTCCAACAATTGTTGAAATGAAAATCTCTCGGGTCTAACTGAATATGCTAATGAAGAGTTACACAGCGCCAAGAATTATCAATTTTCCTACGCTGTCTTATTTGTCTTTAAAGCACTTTTCTCTTTCTATGTCAAACTATTTTCTGTCAAGGAATCTACAAACAAAATAAAATTTGTCCTTAAAAGCTATTCGACCGCTTTCTTCTCCTTATTTAGCAAAGAATGAAGATACGAAATGATGTTACACAGCTAAGATTTGTTTTCCTTTGGTAACAAGGGGAATTTCAGTTTCTCGTTTTTAGCTTGACGGTGGTCCTAAAAACCTTAATCATGATTGATTGGTTGATCAACCGTTTGCGGCTCACGGTGTCACGTTTGGAAACTGTTCAGAACGAAGTGGTTTGGATTTTATAGGTCGAGGTGATAAAGTCTTGAGAGTTGTCTTCAGAAACCTCAACGGGAATTCTTGATATTTACGTAACTATGAAGTAAGATTTAAAATTAGTACTAGGAAATTCGAGTGTGAAAGTGTATAAAAGTAAACACCCATTGGTCAAGAAGATATTATTGCGTGAGTGGTCGGCTATTTTTGTAAATGTCATAAACGGCCTTATTAATGTTAATTAATACGAGCGATCCTCTGCAGTTTTTCTGGAGCAGAGCAGACGGCTAAACATAGACTACTAGCTACTACTGTGCAATGGTAAGTTAGTCGATATTTTAATTTGTTTAAAACAAAGAATTGGTTCATGCTTAGCGTGCGTATATCGAGTTATGGACGCACGCGGGAAGTTTGGAGAACACGAAAGAAGCGTAAGAGTTGCTCGAGGCGATAGCCGAGAGCAACTCTAACTTCTTGGGTGCTCTCTAAACTTTCCAAGCGCATCCATAATTCGATATACGCACAGCTAAAAGCATGAACCAACTCTTTTATAACATGGCGACAACATATTGGGCGCTAAAACATGTTTTATTTGTGATTAACTACAAAGTTTTCACAATGCACGGTGAAGGAAAACAAAGGTCATTAGGATCCTAACGGGCCACGATCAGTTGAACGAAAACGCTTAACCTGGTTTCTAAAATTGTCAACGAAAAATTCGCTTATAATGAAAATGTACGCAAACAAAGTGAAAAATATTCAATGAAAATGTAGACAAACAAATTCAAAATACTCAAGTCTATGTAAACATTTTAGCTCGGCAAAAGTCAAAGGCTCGAAGTACGGTTTGGAGTGTTTAGAATAATCTTCACATTGCCGAAACTTAACCAAAAGGAACTCGCATTAAACTCGACGGAAATTTCGCAGCTGAAATGAAACTGCACACGCCATTTTATTGAGCACGGCCGTGCGTACATAAAGATTTTGTTCATGATGGCTCAATAGGAATTAGGTAGAACTAGCGCGCGCGGTATGTTATAACAATGTTTAATTTCAAGTTCGACTAATAACAATTACCATACCCATTTTGCTTATGCGGGATATCGCCAAAACCTTCTCATATAATTATATAACCTAGTGATTAAGAAAGGAGGTCCCAAATCAAATCCGCTTGCCAGCACTAATCTGCTAGCAGTTTATTAGTGACCTGCCTTAGCAAATGCTACGTGTCCCTTCCAACCGGGGTTTTGAATTTTCCACATTCAGAGTTGAGAATAGACCGCAGTGAATCAAGAACGCACCTTTTGATAAAGAAACTGTTCACCTTCAGCCCCAAGTAGAACGTTAATCTATTCTCAACGGAAGTTTCTTTCGGCCACAAACAGATGCTCTATAAACACTGGCCTCACTGTACGGAAGAACAAAGAAAAAATTGGTTTTCGGATGTTTTGTAAAGGTAGCATTACGCACCGATAAAATTAGTCTTGAATTCGTTGTTTCTTATGTAGCTTGATTTATTAGCAGCATTAAACAAACTTCTTTCGGTTTTGTTCGACTGATAACTCAGGTGTCGACCACACATAAAACTAGACAGGTGAAAATCATGCCTATTGCGATACCCTGCTGGGAGGAGGGAGATTCTGAGAATATCAAGTAACAAATCAGGAGAATTTTTTCGTAGGCGGCCTCTCGAGACATCTGTTTTGCTCCTTGAGCTAATATCCACTTCTTACAGATCCTTTTAGTGACACCGTGGGGTTCACTAACAGGAGGATCGAATCAGGGCCTTTGCGAGCATGCAAGCAGTGCGTTTAGTTTTGCGAGCACTTTAGAAACTACAAATGGTGAGCAATGAGCACTTCGTAAAGTTTCCGCGAACCGGAATCTCTCCTTTATTAGAAGGAAACATTGTTTTGCAGCAAGTAATCCAACACGCATTCCGAGTTTCGGATTCCATGATCGGCAAACTGGTTTCAAGCTGATTGACTGAAAAAGATTCAACGCAATGAAAATTCATTCGGAGGCTTATAGGGTCTAGCCAATGGCAGCCATACAGATCTTAAAAGCTCTGAACGTCGATTAGTAATAGTAATATTCCTCATGTCCTCGTGTCTCGAAGTTACTTTCTACCTTTGCGGGTGCCTTTCGTGAAGAATTCTTAGGCGCGTGAACGTCAGTTATGGTAATAGGACTGAGTGGAGTCCAACTCGGTCTGTTATCATAAGAGTGATAACAAAATCGGACGACCGTGCAGCGGGAGTCCGATTTGTTTATCACGAGTATGATTACAGACCGAATTGGACGACACCATTTAATCATCAAAAAAAATTACAATTTCCGAGAAAAGAAGAAAAGCCAAGTTATGAAAGAAAGGGAAAATTTGCATTAAAATGCCTACAATGGAGATAAAAACATTCTAAGGCCACCGCACCTGCTACCGGCAATTAGGCGCCAAAAACACAAAAGCAAACGCGCGCACCCACGCACGCTCGTAACTACAACTTTGAATGTGATTGGTTGATTTAAATTACAACTTTGAATGCGGTTGGCTTATTGAACTGTTAAATAACAAACTGTCTAGTAACAAACTGTCCGATAACAATTTGGCAAGTGAATTGGTGGAAAATAGGAGTTGTTTAAACCAATCGCACTGGAGGAAATTGTAATTTTTGTGATGAAACGAAGAAGCATGTTTCCAGAATAGATGTTTCCAGAAGCATTCATAGCGCGCGCATGTCTTCCCAGCGTTTGTCAGTTTCATAAAACTGGAAACATTGTTTCCAGCGTCAATTTTGGCTCCAAGATGCAAATTATGCCTGCGCTACACGGGAGAGAATTTTAACAAGAACCCGAGCATGCGAGTAGCTGTAAAACGTTTTCGAGCACGAGCAAGCGAGCACTCATCTAATTTTTGCGAGCAATTCGAGCAAAGGCTAAATTTTGCAAGTACTTTTAAACTGAATGGGATCAATCAATACTCCTACTTAAAAAATCGCGATTTGCTATATATTTTTTAATCAGTTTACCGCCATTAATTTTCAAATCGTGGGTATCCTAATTGCGCAGTGCATATATGCTTTGATGAAGAAGTTTCATTTCGTATCCCGCCTCGAAATTAAGCCCATCCAGAATTCATCCAAAAACCTGCGTAATATGTCATCCCTTTCCTCGGAATTTCAGGAAAGGCGTCGAGTGTTCCGTAGTTTTCACTTTCGACCCTTTTTAATGCGAACATCACAGTGGTAAGTACAACTTATCTCTTATTTTGTGGCTTTATGTGGTATCCTGTTACAATTGAAATGGAGAAGGATAGCATTGATCAAATCGTGAAAACCATTTGATGTAGTGACTGACACATATAATAAGTTTACGATCTTCCGAGTATGTGAGATGAGCCACTTTGAAAACTCACACTCTTGTTCTAAGTAACCGTCCCGCAAAGGACTGCGAGATGAGCCGTTTCTAAAGCGAATTGTCATTTAACATTCTGAAATTTGAAAGCTTCATTAACAAAAGTATACATTGGTTAAGGCGGAATTATTTCAACCGTTTTCTTTTCTTTTTTTTTTTTTTAATTATTCGAACACAGAAAAAGAAATCTCTTTCGTTGTTCCGCTTGTTACGTCAGATACTGTGAAACTGAAATGGCTTTACAGATAGATCATTAATTTATGCGATCAACAAAATTATCAACAGTAACACGTAGATGTCCCGGCTCTCAAGTTTTTCGTGAGGAGGACGGAAGGCTGTGCAACGGTAAGTTAGTCGTTGTTTTGTTTCAAACAATGTATAATTTCGGCTTCTGCTGATAACACTTTTAAAATACATCCTTCTCATTCGGGAAATCACGAAAACCTCTTGAAATAATTACATGGCATATTGGTTAAGACGCGAAGGTCCCGCATAAAATCCTCAGCTAGCAGTAATCTGTGATGTAGTTTCATCCCGTATCCCGTTTAATTTGAAGGCCTTCCCGCATTCAGCCATACGTATGCGTGATAGCAACATCTACTTTCTCAAAATTTCGGGGAACACCCGAATGTTCAATTCGTGGTTTTCACTTTTCAAAGGGAACTCTGCTTTGCTAAGTAGCTAGAAACTGGAATTGTTTGCCTTCTCGGTTGACAATAATATGTAGTTTAGGTGTTCATAAAATCACGAAGCGAAGATTAAATAAATCGTAAGCCCGAAGCTGTTTTGTTTTTAATTCGCCGATCTGCCGTAAAAGAAAGGAAGAAGAATGCCATGGATTACAACGTGCAAACTATATTATGTAGTTACTGATGTGAACAGTAAAAACACAGACTTAAATATCTTGAAATGTAAATGAAGAAAATCGAGCAATATCAGTTCCTCTCAAGTTGTCTCATTTGTTGTAAGAACACGTTATTCTTTCATGATTTGAAATTGAAACTCGAATCTACCATCAAGAGTCCACAACAAAATGGAATAATTAATTTAAAAGCTGTTGGACCGCTTTCTTGTCTGCATTTAGAAAAGAATGAACATAGCAAAGCACGTGTAAGTCGCCTTAATAGAAATTGTTTCTTTGGTTAATTTGCACATATCAGCTGGGATCCCTCTTTCATCAAACTAGACAATTTACTTCCGTAAGTAACACGTTACCCTGCCGGGGGAGGAGGGGGGTGGCGGGAGGGGCACTTTGGATAGCGAGCAGTAAAATCCGAACAGTTTTATTTTACACGGCTGGCTCTGGAGGCGTACTCCGTGCTCCTGGAGCTAAAGGGCGTTGCTAAGAGATATCAGTGTGATGAAACTGTAGAGTTCACAGAGGAAGTGCAATTTGCTGTTCCCGCCATTAACTTTTAAAGCGTCGAACCCGCTTCTCGCTTGACGATGAGTGCAAATAACGTTTCCCCCGAGATAGTTTCATCCCGTATTCATCGCTGTAATTATTTAAAACCCACCTCCCATACCGCCAAACACATGCGTGGTATGATCTTTTTTTGTCTTGAAATTTCGGGAAACACCGGAACGTTTCTTAGTTTTCAGTTTTCAAAGGAAATTCTAATGTGGTAAGACGCTAATCTTGCATTGTTTACCCTGTCATTTGAGAAGAAGATATAGTTCAAAGATATAGTTCAAATATTTATTAAATCACAAAACAATGATAAATCGCAAACTTGAAAATGGTTGATTCTGTAATTTGCCTGTCGGTTACAAGGTAAATGAGGAAGAAAGCCGTCGAACAAAACTTGTCAACTACTTTATATAGCAACTGATGCAAACAGTAAATTCACAAACTTACGTGTGTTAAATGCAAATGGAAGTTTCAAAAGGACGAGCGATATCAGTTCTCTTTAAGTTGCGCTTATTTGTTGTAAAGCACCATGACATGAAACTGAAAAGTCAACTGTATCATTCATCAAGAAGTCTACAGTAAATGGAGTGATGAATTTGAAAGCCGTCGTATGGGTATCTCGGTTTTTGTTGTTGTTGTTGTTTGTTTTTTTTTTCAGAAAAGAATGAACATGACAACGGATGTAACGCGCCTTAGAAATGATTGGTTCTCTGGTTAATGTGCCTAAATCCGTTTGTACATAGTCCTTAATAGATGAGAATAGCTATAAAGCCCGCAAATATCAAAGGAGCAAACAAAAATGCCAAGATTTATGTTGGAAGGTCCACGACTGTGCACAATCTTTTGTTTTGCGCTCATACACTAGCTATGCATGATTTACGTAACAAAAACGTTTCTATTGGTTAGTTCTACAGTCAGTATTGGACAACAACTTTGTTTTGCGCACTGTCAAAACCAAAAAAAAGAACAAACACATACGACAAAGAACTTTGTCGTTTTTCATAACCATTCCCTTCCATTAACTATGGTTTGTATCAGTCCTTGTTTCTCCTGTGTCTTGCAGGGGAAGTCCCTCGTGTTATTTTAGTTGATCGCCTTTTGTTTGAAGTTAATCTTAAGATCGCACAACTAACACTGTAAGTTCATGATTGCTAGATCGATCGCCCTTCTGTGTTTTTATAAAGTATTGCGTCTGCAAATCGCTGCCTTGCGTTTTATGGGGCGTACTTGGTGATAAATGTCTCGAGAGTTGTTTGCAGAAACCAAAATGGAAATTTGTGACATTTCGCATTCATGGGTACAAAATCTATTCATGAGCAAAGGTCATAATGCCCTTATGCAAAATTCACGTGCCCACGACAATTTCTTTTTCATATTTTTCTGTTTCCGCTTGTGACATCAAATGTTTTGAAACTGAAATGGTTTTATAGATCGATAATTTATGCGAATAACACGCTATATAAGCAATGACACATAAACGTCCCTGTGCAGTTTTTCTTTCGAAGAACGGACGACTCATTGTACACTGGCTACTGCGAAACGGTAAGTTTGTTTTTATTTTGTTTTAAACATTATATCATTTCGGCTTCCACTGTTAACAGTTTAATATCATATCCATATGCTTATTCGGTATATTATGAACATGGCCTCAAATGGGCTCCTGATATTGTATAGTCTAGTTGTTACGGTGTAGATATCCCGAATGAAATCCTCTTGCCAGCACTAATCTGCTTGCGGTCTATTAGTAACCTGCTTTAGCTAGTGCTTCATAATGGTATAAGTCTGCCAACCTGTTATTAGGGAATACATTCGAGGTTGAGATAAGACTGTCATTGATCAAGAACACACCTTTATGATAGTCACTTTACAAGGACGTTGCTCATCTCCAAAGCCAAAGTAGAACCTTACTCGATCACAGAACGGGTCTCTTTCAGTTACGAAATGCTGTATGCATACTGGGCTCACTGTAACGGCGAAAACTAATACAAATTTGCTATGTGTTGCAGGCACAAGATCACTAACCATTTAAACTCGAATATAATCATGATAATGGTTCGCATATAACTTGATTTAGCCCCGGCTCGGCAGAAACAAGTTCGATTCTCTTCGATTGATAATTTGGGTGTCTACAGTGGATCAGACGAAACAATTTACACCCGCGCTTCACGTGACCCTACTGGGGGAGGGAGGACCCAGGGAGGCACCGAGGATAGCGAATAAACTCTGAACAGTAGTAGTAATATTTCTGTTTATTTTATATTTTATTTTTCTGTCCTCTAGAGGAGTACTCCATGCTCATTGAGCTAGTTCACGCTCCTTAGAGACGTTTTAGGTAAAACTGTAGAGTTCACGAAGAGAATGCGATTTCCTGGTTTTTGAAATATTTTTCCGCATCCCACCATTAACTATAAAATAGCCACACATCCCGCTTAGCGAAGAATGCAAATTAAATCTTTCCACAGGGTAGTTTCATCCTGTATACTTTTTTAAACCCATCCCAAATACCGACAAAGAAATGCGTGATATGATGATCTATTTTCTTGGAATTTCGGGAAACACCCGAATGTTTCGTAGTCTTCACTTTTGAAACTAGAACTTTTCTGTGGTAAGTATAGCAGTATTGTTTGCCCTCATGACCACAGAATAGCTGCAAGGATGTTTATAAAATCACACAAAAAAAGATTTATCCCAAACTAATCAATGTCATCGATCAAGTCGTGAAAACTACATTATGTAGGACAATTAGTGACGGACACAAATAAAAGTTTGCAATCTCTCGTGTCTTGAAAATGATAATTAAGAATTACACAACACTAAGCGTTACCTTTTTTTCTTGCGTTCCCTTATCTGTCTTTAATCCTAGGCTTTTGGGTTTTGTCGGTTAAGCTGCAAATGTATCGAGGTTGCCTACAGAAACCACAATCATAAGTTGCATTTAGCAAGTTGGATTTCTTTTAGTTTTTCGCTTTATTTTGTTTTGTTTTGTTTGGCTTTTATAATTCAAAACCCGGATTCACGAATTAGTGCCGAGGAAATTATTGTGTAAGTGGTTAATTTTTTTATTTGAGAACATGGCAAAGGTCATAAATCAGCTCATACAAAGATCACGTAGACAATAGACAGTGGTTTGAAAATGGAAAAAGTGTAGCCAGGAGATGTCATAAGTTCCATGGAAAAAGATACTTCCAGAAGCCTACAAAGGCATCGGTCACGCGCACAAGCTTCGCGTTACGTTACTTTAAGGTCATTCCACTGAAATAGAACCTGTACGGAGATTTTTGTGAAACTTTGCCTATTGATTGTTTATATTATAGGAACTTACATTTTGAAATAAAAATGAGGGGTCCCCATGCTCGTTTAGGAACAACATCACCTTGTTTATACCCAATAAATCCTTATTATAGCACCATGATTGTAGTCAGGATTGCTTGCTAAATTCACGTTTCCGACGATTGCTTTTTCTTCTACACTGAGAATTGGTCCATATTTATTTTACACGGAGAAAGTTATTACTCAATTCAAAACAACAGAAAAAAATGATAGGTCACCATACTCGTTTGCGAGAAAATGACGATTTACCTCTATGGCGAGGTCCAGCTGTAAAGAAAAAGCCGTCATTTTTTAATGCGCGCGCGCTAATCACGCGTGAAATTATGCGCAGTAGGGATGCGCAATGCAATACTGGGGAATAACCTTAAATAGCGTATGACAACGAACTTCGCTTTCATATCACTGATGAAGGCTTAAGCATTAGCCGAAACGTCTGTTGAAAAATATCAAGAGACAGTGGCAACCTTTCTCTATAGAACTTAAGAGAGTAGTTTTCTCTGTTGTTTCTGCTTGTGACATTGGATTGTGTGTATTGATGTACAATATGCTAGCAACACGATTATCGAAGTTCAAAGTCGAATCGAGAGGTCAGCAACAACATTCAGCAAAAACATGAAGATAGCAAAAGATGTAACACACATTAGACGAACTCTTTTATTAAGTTGTTTCGCAGCTATTCTATTTGTATGTGCCATTGTTTGCTACCAACTCACAAGGAAGTTCTCTCACTGATATATTTCAGTTTCCTGGTTTTGGTTTCATGTTGATGTCAAGATGGTGTAACTAAACACCGTAAATTTTTATCGTGCCTCAAATATGAGCTTATAACTCTGACAGAAAGATCGGTATTAATTACTGTTAAATATAATTGAATAATTTCCACTACAAGAAATTTGCATGGATCGCGTGACAAACTTTATTTGGTTTGCGAGCTTCAACAATGAGTCACGCGAGAAAATACATGAAATCAAGCAATTGAACGCTCGCTAAAAGTAACGCTTGTCGATGTAAATCTTGCTTAACTTCTTCTTTGTTATCATTGAAATAGTTGCTGTTGTTGACGCGGTTTTATTCTGGATTCGTCCTGTTAATTCAGACGGACTGGTGAGAGGATATAGAAGAATATAGATTTATAGAAGGCGTAGATCACTAAGTTCATCTTATTTGCAACAAGCAAAAACTAGGCTATTGTAGAACGTGCTGCGTTCTCTAATCTAGGCTTCATTAATCTACCCTACTTCTGTACAAATTCAGACGGTTTACGATCTACATTTTTTTTTTCAAAGTGATATGAACTAAATGCTGTTTCGTAGAATAAGACAAACGAAAATTCTACAACGTCAATAGACCCTTTTCATAAATGGCTGCCAATTATTAATTCTTTTGTAAGTATTAAAATTAGCCTGCCTAACCTCGTTCTTGAGTTGATAATTCAAAAGCATTTTTACTCCCAAACGAGTTTAGTGAGGCTAATTTAAATACATACAAAAGAATTTTAAATTGGCAGCCATTTATGAAAAGGGTCTATTCGACAGTGACTGCACAGAAGTTTCCAAAGATTAGTGGTATGGTTCAGGTCTTTCAAAACAACATTGTTAGCCATGGCACTGTTTGCATAAATTAAAGCTATCAACTCTTCTTCTTGTAATGCGTGACACGTACAGGCGTGCTTAGTCATCATAATCACGAGAAAGAAAAAATATATACCTTGCTATTTTACAGTGGGACCCCGTTAATATGGTCACCAACGGGCCATGATCATAAGAATTTGGCCGTATTAAGGGCCCATTAACCGATCTTTTCGAGCCGTTGCTAAGGAAAATTCAGTCTCATCTAACCTCCTCATTTTCAGTTAGTTCAGAGTTATTTCATGTGTTTCAACTTTTTCATGACCAGTAACCCTAGTGATGACGTCATCAGGCCACGCCCATGATCATGTGACCAATACAGAAAAATGCAAAGGCTCCCAGGCAAATTACTTTCTCGGGATTTTTTTCATTGATTTAATATTTTAATTTAAATCCTCAGTACGCTATGCATCGATTTTGTTTCATTTCTAAAAGGTCAGATTTTGAGAGCATTTCAAAATATTGAAAAATTCGTAATTTTCTGAAAAAAAGCATGATTTCGAAAAAGAAATGCATAGCTATGTTCCCAACGTTGGCTTTAGTCGAAATTCGTCGAAAAAGGCCAGATTTAATGAAAAACCGCGCTTCCTTTAGCATTTAAAGAAACCGGAAGTGCGCCCGATATCTATTCAAAGTTACCCTATCAGCGCGTGCGCAATTTACACTACCAGCGCACTTCGGTAAGATCAAACAAAGCCACACGGAGTTAGTTTTTCTCTTTCTATTGCTCTTGTTTTTCTGTCTTTCTCTTATTTTGTCTTTGCTTGTACTTTTTTTAATTTGCATTTTGCGAAACACAGAGAAAAACATCTCAAATGTATGCGAATTTGCAAGCTTTTGAGTTGTTTTTATTTTCCGTGCTCAGGCTGACGTAAGTGACCGGAGGTGAAATTTCACCTCCCTAGCAACGCGCGCGAGCGCGCGATGAAATCGGTTAATGGGCCCTTAACGGGGTGGCAGTATTAACGGGGTGGGGTCAAATTTCATGACTGGTCTAAATTTAAGTGACGTCATAACATACATATCACAATTGCACTTCTAAACAGCTGCTCTTTTAAAAACATCCCGAATGCAGAATATAATTAAAAAATAGAGAGATTTCAATCAGTGTATACCATATTAACAATAGAAAGAAGAACATAACTCTTTGAGTGGCCGTATACTGAATGGGGTAAAATTATCAAGAATTATACATGTTGGGATTTCAGAATGTGGCTGTTGGTCGTATTAGCGGGCTGGCGCTTTCTTATAAAGAAAAGTATGGACGTTTCACCGAGACATAAAAAGTGGTCGCTTTAACGATGTGACCATAAGGCGGAGTTCCATTGTACTGGGAACAATTTTGGCAGAAACATTTATCCCTCTGTAAACGAAGTGACGCACGTTCAATATGCCTTTAAAGCTATTGGATTATTCCCTTAGTATGTTGAAAAAAAAAATGGATCGAGATAGCAAAAAAACGTAATAACACACTTACGAAGAAGTGTTTTAATTCGATTGTTTTGAGCCGCGTTTGAAACGTTTGCATTTTTCCTTGACTTCCTTTTGCCTTACAGGGAAACTCTTACAGTGTTTTTTTCCAGTTTCCAGTACTTTTGGTTTCACTTTTATCTTAACATCGACAAACTGAATACGGTAAGTTTATAAACTGCAACCTGTCCGTGACTGATTACGTTGGGTGCACATATAACATGGAATTAGTTAATTATTCATGTTTTAAATTTACTCTGGGAAAGGTTTGCATGAATCACGTGACTGATTTTCCTCATGTTGTTATAGCTAACAGTGAGTCACGCGAATAAATGTTTGCAAGCATTGTTTGCGCAGTAATAATTTGTTTAAGTTTTCCTTCTCTTCTACTTTTCATAGGGAAAGGTCCCGTTATTGACACGTATTCATTTTCATTTCATTCTGGTCGACTCATTAAAACCAGTGAGTATAAATCAGTATTCTAAAAGCTTTATTATTCATAGTAGGTTGAAATCGTTAAGTAAACTGTTCACAGTCGATCTACTTTTTGAACGCAAAGAAGGAACCCGAGAGAATTTGTCACCGTAATGTCGACCTTAGTCACAAACGTGATAAAAAATTGCAAGCTCCATAGTTTGCTTTTACATAACAAAGTTTTTGGATCTGTCAGATCTGATGTTTGTTACCATGGGGAAACGAGAAATTGAAATCGACCAAATCGCACAAAGTACATCATAAAGTGGAAACGGACTAAAAGTTAATCCACGCCCTTCCACATGTTACAACAGAACGATGGCAAAAGTAGCTTTCAATAGTTGTCGTATTTATCTTCAGAGTAACTCAGTCTGGCTATGACAGGAAGGCTTGGAATGTAAATTCTGTAATCTCAGCCGACACAGAATTCAATAGTAGACTGGAATGGCTTTTAATTTACCCAAGGCACTTCAAAAGAGCGAACAAAAATGCCAAGATTTATGTTGGAAGGTCCAGGACTGTGATTAATCTTTCGTTTTGCGATCATACGCAGTGCGTTAATTGCATAACGAGGCCCCGTTAGGAGGGGTAACTATGTCCCCTGTCTGCAATTCGCCACCAGCCATGTCGGCATTTCGCAAGATTCCTATGTCGCCTGTCGGAATTTCGTCTGAGAAGGGTTCTGTCTGGAAATTTGACCTTGTTCGATTAAAACGAAACTACACGTATAACAAATCGTGATACCTTTGTTTATTAAAAAAAAAAAAACCGACACAGTGCTCTCAAGTCTCACGCATTGAGCATGAGGTTCACGCAAACGAATTCAATCTTGCGCTCTCACACTGAAACTGTTATTTCTCACGCATTGAAGGTTCCTTGCTGTTTTAGTCAAGTACATATATACTTAAATATCTCTTTGGATATAATTTACTCCTTGTACGCTTTGCACTTGCTTCGAACACTTTTCAGCAGTAGGAATTCTTATGCAGAGCCAGCATTTCTCCGGTCAGTGGGTTTAATGATTACTTTATGGTTACTTTTAAAGCATCACATTTCGACTCAGAATGAAGGAAAAGACTTCTTAGCTACTTCAATTTTTCAAAATTTTCCAAGGGGCTGGGGACATGCTGAAGGCATATTGGGGGCATGCCTTCTAAGGGCTTGGGCATGCTTTCGAGCGCTGAAGTTGCTAACTTCCGAGGGGATGTGGGGGCATGCTCCCCCCGGAAAATTTTGAAATTAAGACGCTTGGAATTGCCAGTCAGTGTTTGGACCTAAAGTACAATCGAACCTAAGATTATTTTTTACCATGTTTATGTTTAACAACCGTTCTTTAACTCAAAATCTCAACGGCCTCAATCAGATAATCTCTCCTATCTATAATCTTCCTTTGAATTTAGCGTAACCCTTATCTTCTGTTGAAGACGATAAGACCTTGGCAACTTTCCCCGGTCTCTCTTTTCCTTCCATAATGCCATTTTTGATAATACGGCTTCATATTCTTTTACTGGTGACCCGCTAATAAAAGTATGAAGCAGACGGTCGAAGATCTCTTTCCTTTTTCCTTAAGCGTGTTTTTAGGAGTTTGAGTGCACTGCTCACTCAGCTGATAGTGAGAAAAAATGCTCAGCAATGACGGACTCGATTTATTCGACGTGGACGTTTTAGCATATATAAGAAAGCGTGGGTTTCACGACCCGTCGACATCGCGTGAGAGAGGAAAACACATTTAAAACTCTGGAAATGCGTCTTCACTTCGACTCAGAGGTTTAAAACAATCACTGCATTCTCAATTCCGAAATTCGTTGTCGGTCTATCTTGCCATTGGTGTCGCTTTCCCTATTTCGCTGTAGTAGTCTGTCGTTCGTCGCCAGTTCATAGCTCTCATGTCGCCGTTTCAAGGCCATGTCGCTTGTCGGAATTTACCCCTAACAGGGTCTCCGGAACCAAAACGTTTCTGTTGGTTAATCTTTGAGAAACATAAAACACAATACGTTAACAGCTATAGAGTTTTATGCATGGTTAAGGCAAAGAGCGAAAAACAGACGAGGAACTTTGTCTAGCTTGATAACCATTTCACTGATTACAAGCTATGGTCACCCAGATATGCTTTGAAAGTTATTGGACATTAAGCCCTCAGTATTTAATAGCGACTGGAAATAGAAAAAATGTAATTTACTTCCCAATGTTTCTATTTGATTGTCTTTTGAAACATATATTAATTTCAATTTGTTTTGACTTAATATTGGACCTATTGTCTTGCTTTTGGTTTCATTTCCATCAGAACACGGTAAGTTTATAAACTGTCAGCTGTTTTTGTCTAATAGCGTTGGTTGCACATATAACAAGTATAGTTGATGCTAAATACTGTAAATTTACACTGGAATAGGTTTTCATGAATACTTGCGACTTATTTTATTCTTGTTGTAAGAGCTACTTTTGAATCACGCGAAAAGTTAAATCACGCGAATAATTGTTTGCAAGCATCATTTGCGCAATAGTTATTCACTGAACTCTCCTTCTCTTCTACTTTTCAGAGGAAAAGGTCCTGTTATTGACGCGTATTCAATTTGGTTCCATTCTGGTCGACTAACCAAAACAAGTGAGTGTAAATCAATAAACTCTTTGAACGAAAGAAAGAACCCAGGAGAATTTGAAACAGTAACGCCTGCCACAAACATGTAGTTATGGACTAATTTGAGTCAGTTGTAGTTAATATGTGACGCTGGTGTGATCTAAACGCAATTGGCAAGCTGTTTTAAAAACCCCTACTCTTTAACTCATTAGTGTTTACAAACATTACCGAAAGCTAAATCAATTCCTCCAGTCACTGAGTAACCGTGTTTGCTGTTTTTCATCCCGCACGCCCCCCCCCCCCTCAATGTCAAATCTATCCCGCATTTTTTTTGTTGAAACAAGCGCATGCTGCTCCCGCCAAGAGTTTAATCCCGTATCCCGCATTCAATATTGCACCTATAAACTTCCATGCATGACGTATTATAATAATCAATATTTCCTAAGAAAGTTGCGAACCCCTCAAGCGATTTTCGTAGTTTCAGTTTCCAAAGCAAGTTCCGTGGTGGTAATTACAGCTCCAGCTAACTTTGCATCGTCTGGTTTTTATCTTCACGAGTTATAATAATATAGAGCTTGATTATAATAGCCAGGTCATTCAGAACATCATTATGTGACGGTTAATTGCAAGTTCAGGCCACCGCTTGCTAGTTATCAACAAAGTTTTTGGCTCTGTCAGTTCTGATGTTTGTTACCATAAAAAAGGAGAGTTTGAAATCGACCAAATCGTGCAGAGTACATTATAAAGTAGAAACTGAGGAAAAGTCAATTCACCGCCTTCCATATTTTACAACAGAACGATGGCAAAAGTAGCTTTCGTTGATGTCTCATTTGTCTCAGAACAAGTCAGTCTGTTTATGACAGGGATCGGCGTGGAATGCAAATTGTATTAATCAGCCGACACAGAGTTAAATAGTAAACTGGACTAGTTTCTAAGCCCTAGAGGCTTCAAAAGAGCCAAAAAAAAAAGTGACAAGATTTATAGGGGAAGGTCTAGGATTGTGTAAAATCTTTCAACAGTGTATTAATTACATGGTAATAGATGTCCAACAGTAGCAATCAAATAATAGATATTTTCCAGTAGTGTTATAGCTGCACTCCCATCTTTCATTCTTTCAGTGTATTAATTAGATAACCGAAACGTTTCTGTTGGTTAACTTATGAGAGAGAACTGAGTTAACAGCGATTGTGTTTTATGCACGGGTAAGCCAAAGAGCAAACAACAACAGACAACAATTGAAAGAACTTTCTCTAAGTAAAAACCATTTTAGTGAATATTAGCTGTGTTAAAAAACCCACTATGCTTTAAAAACTATTATCCTTTACCGTCAGTATTCAACAAAGTATGGGAATAGAAAAATGTAACTTACTTTCGAAAGTTTTTATTCGTTTGTTTTGACTTCTTATTGGACTTCCTATTATCTTGTAGGGAAACTCCCTCAGAGCTGTTTCAGTTTCTATCACTTTGCGTTCCACTTTTATGAGAAGACTGACATACTGTACACGGTAAGTTTATGAACTGTAAGCTATTTGTGACTAGTCGCGTGCGTGCACACAAGATCTAGAGTGTACACTTAAAGAGACGTCACGAATCGCGTGACTGATTTTCTTCCTGCTGTAAGCGCCGATAGCGAGTCACGCAGAAAATTAAGTCACACAAATGATTGTTTGGAATCACCGTTTTCTGCAGGAACAATTCAATTAACTTTCCCTTTTTGCTTACTTTTCAGGAGAAAAGACCCTGTTATCGACGCATATTGGTTTTGGTTAACTCAGGTGACTCACCGAAGCTAGTGAGTATGTATAATAATTTTAACTTTACCATCCAATACAATGCAAACTTTATTTAGACACGTCACGTCTATGAGCTGTACAAGCTCGTTCAAAATACGCACGTGCATTCCTAAAATACAAAGATTTACGTAATTTAATTTTGACATGACATATTCGTAGTAGACTAAAATAGTGATGTAAACCGTTCACAGTCAATTTCCTTTTTCAACACAAAGTCAGAACCTGAGAGAATTTGTGACCGCAACGTCGACGCTAATCACTAACTACTTTTAACTCTCACGTCATGTGTTTAAAGACTAATCAAAAGCAGTTATAAGTAGCGACGTTGGTGTGACCGAAACACGTTTGGCAAGCTGTTTTAAAACCTCCTTCTTTTCAACTCATTTGTGTTTACAGACACACCAGAAAGCTAAATTAATTCCTCCAGTCATTAAGTAGCCATGACTTGCACTTTTCATCCCCCATCCCGCCTCTCAATATAAAATGTATCCCGCGTTTCCTAGTTGAACGGAACACATGCTGCTCACGCCAAGATATGTTCATCCCGAATTCCGCTTTCCACATCCCGCCTAGATTTTCACCTTATCTCGCATCCTGTCAAGCTGACGTTTTGACACTCCAGAAACTTCGAAATACATCTCCCATCCATGACGCATTATGATAATCAGTGTTTTCTCGAAATTTCTAGGAACCCTTAGGCGGTTTTCGTAGTTTCACTTTCCAAAGCAAGTTCCGACGCGGTAAGTACAGCTCTAGCTAACTTTGCATCGTCTGGTTTCTCTCTTAACTAGTTAAAATGATATATAGCTGTATTATGATAGCCACGAAATTCAAACAATCATAGAGTGATGATCAACTGCACGCTCTATCGTTTGCCAGTAAAAAACAAAGTTTGTGGCTCTGTCAGTCCTGATGTCTGTTGTCATCGAAAAACAGAGTTTGAAATCAATCAAATCGTGCAAACTACATTGTAAAGTAAAAACAGACGAAAAGTAAATTCACGGTCTTCTATATTTTACAACAAAACGATGACAAAAGTAGCTTTCATTAGTTGTCTTATTTCTCTTCAGAGTAATTCAGTCTGTCTATGACAGGAACCAGCATGGAATGTTAATGTTATTAATCAGGAAACACAGAGTTAAACAGGAAACTGGAGTGGTTGTTAAGCAATAGAAGCTTCAAAAGAGCAAACAAAAATGCCAAGATTTATATGGGGAGGTCCAGGATTGTGAAAAATCCTTCAACAGTGTAATAATTAGATAACCGATACCTTTCTGTCGTTTAACTTGTAAGACAGAACTAAGTTAAGAGCTACTGTGTTTTATGCACGGGTAAGCCAAAGAGCGAACAGCAACATACAACAATTGAAAGAACTTTGTCTAGCTAGAAAACCATTTTAATGAATATTAGCTATGTTAAAAAATCCAATATGCTTTAAAAACTATTAGACTTTACCGTCAGTATTCAACAAAGTATGGAAATTAAAAAATGTAACTTACGTTTCAATGTTTTTATTCGATTGTTTTGAGTATTATTCGATTCTTTTTGACTTCTTATTGGACCTCCTATTGTCTTGCAGGGAAACTCCCTCAGTGCTGTTTCAGGTTCTATCACTTTGGGTTCCACTTTTTGAGAAGACTGACAAGCTAAACAGGCTAAGTTTATAAACAGTAAGCTATTTGTGACTAATAGCGTGCGGTACACAAGAGCTAGAGTTTACACTGAAAGAGACTTCATGAATCGCGTGACTGATTTTCTTCCCGCTGTAAGCGCCAAATATTGAGTCACGCAAATTATTAAGTCACGCAAAAGATTGCTTGGAGGCACCGCTAGGTATAGGTAATCATACGGGTTCAATTTGGAATTAATTTGTACCAACGAGTTTTTCAAAAAGCTAAAATTGCACGAGCCGCTTCTTTCTGAAAAACTCGTTTGATTAGTTATTGACTCACTGATTACTTATCAATAATATAAACATGAAAAATTCGCGTGGAGGAAGTGCCAGAGGATTTTTCGTCATCATTTGACGTGATATCATTGGCTTAGAAAATTTCCTATTGTCTTTCAGCCAATCATAATCCAGAATTATTATGTGCAATTTGCACTGGTCTCACAGTTTTTGCATTGTTGTTCCATTTTTTGCACTGGTGTTACATTTGAACTGCACTGCTCTCAGCCAATCAGAATCGAGTAATTTTTTCATGTATTTTATTAGTGCAGTAATATTTCGCTTAACTATCTCCATTTTGCTTATTTTCAGAGGAAAAAGTCCTGTTACCGACGCGTGTTAGTTTTGGTTTCTAGGCTTAAATCATGAAGTTAACTGTGCTCATTCGATCTACTTTTTCAACACAAAGAAACAACCCAGGCCAACAGTTTGATGCTGCTTTGGCAACCTTTTTTTGACAGTAATCAGAACCAGTTTGTAATCATGCATATTTGCTCTACGACTTTGGTGTAACTGAAACAAAAAGATGGAGCGCGATTGAGAAGCCTTAAAGGATCCTTGGTGTCTCATCAAGGGTTCCAATTGTACAGTAATGGTATATTTCAGTCACTGCGTAGAAGTGATTAGCTAGTATTCATCCTGCATTCCGTCCCTCAATATCAAATTTATCCTGCATTCTCTGATTACAATAAGCACATGCTGCCCAGATCCAGACGTTTTATCTCGAATACGGCATTCCGCTTCCCGCCTGGATTTTTAACTGACTAATCTCGCCTCCCGCCAAGCTTGTGTTTTGACACTCCAGATCGAAATACTGCATCTTCCATGCATGACGTATTATGATAATCAGTGTTTCCTCGAAATATCTAGCACCCCTCAAGCGATTTTTGTAGTTTCGCTTTCCAAAGTAAGTTCCTCCGTGGTAAGTATAGCTCTAGCTAAGTTTGCATCGTCTGGTTCCTATCTTAACCTGTTAGAATAATATCAAGCTCGATTATGATACTGAGCCAAGACATTTAGACAGTCATAAAGTGAGGAATAGTTGCAAGCTGCATCCTTTGCTTCTACATAGCAACGTTTGTGGCGCTGTCAGTTCTGATATCTGTTGCCATCGAAAACGAGAGTTTGAAATCAATCAAATCGTACAAAGTACATTATAAAGTGAAAACTGACGAAAACTTAATCCACGGTCTTTTATATTTTACAACAAAATGATGGCAAAAGTAGCTCTCATTAGTTGTCTTATTTCTCTTCAGAGCAAGTCAGCCTGTCCATGACAGGAACTAGTGTGGAATGTAAATTTTATTAATCCGCAAATACAGACTTAAATGGTAAACTGGATTAGTTTCTAAGCCCGAGAAACTTCAAAGAGGAAACAAAGATGCTAAGATTTATGTTGAAAGGTCCAGGACGGTGAACAATCTTTCGATTTGCGATCATACACAGTGCATTAATTACATAATTGAAACGTTCTATCAGTTAGTCAATAAGACAGAACTGAGTTAAATCCTATTGTTTTTATGCACGGTTAAACCAAAGAGTGAATAACAACAGACAGCAAAGAACTTTGTCTAGCCTGTTAACCAGTTCACGGATTATTAGCTATGCAGCTATGCTCAAAAACCCAATGTGCTCTAAAAGCTATTGGACTTTACCTTCAGTGTTTAGCAAGGAATGGGAATAGAAAAAATGTAACTTACCTTTAAATGTTTTTATTTGATTGTTTTGCGCAACGTTTAAAACTCATTGAAATTTTAATTTGTTTTGACTTCCTATATATTGAACCTCCTATTGTCTCGCAGGGAAACCCCACACAGTGTTGTTTCAGTTTCTATCACTTTGGTTTCGTTTTCATTACAAGACTGAGAAACTGAACACGGTAAGTTTATGAACTGCAAGCTGTCCGTGACTGATACCGTTGGGTGCACATATAATAAGTATAGCTGATTTAAATCAACAAATTTTTAGAAAAGGATTTCCCTAAAAAAAAAGGTGACGTTAACAAACAACGACGCTTCGACCGTTCGACGGTCATTTTCAAGTTAAAGAGTAAAATTTTACTCTTTAACTTGAAAATGACCGTCGAACAGTGAGAAAACTATTCAAAACCAGTTATAGTTAATGACACTGGTGTGACTGAAACGAGATTGGCAAGCTGTTTTGAAATCCCCTATTCTTTAACTCATTAGTGTTTCCAAAGACTCCCGAAAGGTAAATTAATTTCTCCAGTCACTAAGTAACTGTGAATTGCGGTTTTTCATCCAGCATCCCGTCCCTCATTTTTAAAGTTATCCCGCACTTCCTGATTGAAATGAGCGCAGCCATCACAGGCTAAGATATTTTTAACCCCAAATCCCGCATTGCACATCCCGCCTGGATTGTCAGCTTCGCCTACCAACTAGCATATGTTTCACACCCCAGAAACTTTGACATACATTTTCCATGCTTGACGTATTAGAATAATCAGTGTTTCTTTGAAATATCGAGAACCCCTCAAGCGATTTCCATTGTTTTACTTTCCAAAGCAGGTTCTGCCGTGGTAAGTACAGCTCTAACTAACTTTGTATCGTCTGGTTTCTATTTTAAAGAGTTGTAGAAATAATATACAGCTTTATTATGATACTGAGCCATGACATTTAGGCAATCACAAAGTGATGATTAATTGCAAGCTCCATCGCTTGCTTTTACATAGCAAAGTTTTTGGCTCTGTCAGACTGCTGTACAAAGTACATTATAAAGTGAAAACTGAAGAAAAGTTAATTTACGGTCTTCCATATTTAAAACAGATCGATGGCAAAAGAAGCTTTCATTAGTTGTCTTATTTCTCTTCAAAGCAAGTCAGCCTGTCTATGACAGGAACCGTCGTAAAATGTAAATTAATTTATATATACATAGTTTAATAGTAAACTGGAGTGGCTTTAAGACCAAGAAGCTTCAATAGAGCAAACAATGATGCCAAGATTTATGTTGGGAGCTCCAGGACCATGAACAATCTTTCCACTGTGTATTAATTAGATAACCGAACGTTTCTGTTGCTAAATCTATAAGACAGAGCTGAGTTAACAGCTATTGTGTTTTATGCACGGCTAAGCTCAAGAGCGAGCGAACACATACAACAAAGAACTTTGTCTCCCTTGATAACCATTTCGGTGATTATTAGCTATTGTCAAAGACTCAGTATGCTCTAAAAGCTATTGGACTTTACCGTCAGTGTTTAGCAAGGAATAGGAATAGAAAAAAAAATGTAACTTACTTTCGAATATTTTACTTTATCGGTTTGCACGACGTTTAAAACTTATTTCAATATTAATTTGTTTTGACTTCCTATTGGACCTCCCATTGTCTTGCAGGGAAACTTCCTCAGTGTTGTTTCAGTTTTTGTCACTTTTGGTTTCATTTTCATCAGAAGACTGAGAAACTGAACACGGTAAGGTTTATAAACTGTAAGCTGCCTGTGACTGATAGCGTTGGGTGCACATATACCAAGTAGAGCTGATTTTAAATACTTTAAATTTACACTGAGAGAGGTTTCTCTGAATTGCGCGACTGCTTTTCCTTTTGTTTTCAAAGCAGCTATTAGTGAGTCACGCGAATAATTGTTTGGAAGCATCGTTTGAGCAGTGATAGTTTGCTTAACTTTTCCTTCTCTTCTACCTTTCAGAGGAAAAGGTCTTGTCATTGGCGCTTATCCATTTTGGTTTCATTCTGGTCGACTCATCAAATCCTGTGAGTATAAATCAATATTTTAATAGCTTTGTTATTAATAGTAGACTGAAATCATTAAGTAAACTGTTTACAATCGATCTACTTTTTGAACGCAAAGAAAGAACCTGGGAGAATTTGTCACCGTAACGTCGACTGAAATGGCTAACTACTTTTAACTCTCACGTCATGTAGTTAAAAGATTAAGCAAAACCAGTTGTCGTTAATAACGCTTGTGTGACCGAAACCCGATTGAAAAGCTCTTTTAAAAACTCCCTTCCTTTAACTCATCAGTGTTGCCAAACAATCTTGAACATGAGGTAAATTATTTTCTTCAGTTACTGAGTAACCGTAATCTGCTGTTTTTTTATCTCACATCCCGTCCCTTAATATCAAATTTATCTCGCATTTCCTGGTTGCAAAGAACACAAGCTGCTCAGGCCCAGTTATCTTTATCCCAAAACCCGCATCCCGCATTCCACATCCCGCCGGATTTTCAGTTCATCATGCATCCCGCTAAGCTTATGTTTCGACACTCCAGAAACTCCGAATACATCTTTTATGCAGTGTTTCCTGCAATATCTAGAAACCCTCAGGCGGTTTTCGCAGGTTCACTTTCCAAAGCAAGTTTCGCCGTGGTAAGTACAGCTCTGGCTAACTTTGAATCGTCTAGTTTCTATCTTAACCAGTTAGAATAATATATATGCATAGCTCAATTATGATAGCCACGACATTCAGGCAACCACTAAATGAGGATTAATCCCAAACTCAATCGTTTCCTGTAAGAATGGGAACGTTTTTGGCTCTGCGAACTGATATCACTACCATGAGAAGTCTACAGAAGGAAATCAATGAAATCCCGCAAAAGTAAATTACGAAATGATCACTCATAGATAATAAATATGAAGAATTACAACAGACCTATGGCAAAAGCCCTGCTTCTTTACTAGTCTTATTTGTCTTCAGACAAGGCAGCCAGTTTCTATGATAGGAAGGCGAGGAATGTAAATTCTATTCGACGTATGTTCAGTGGAGGAGAATAGTTTTCAAGCCCGAAAAGCTTTAAAAGAGCAAACAAAGATGCCAAGATTCATGCATATATATGTTGGAAGGTCCACGACTCTAAATATTCTTTCGTTTTACCATCATACGCTATGCATAAGTCACATAACCGAACCGTTTCAGTTGAGTTACATAGTCTTTGAAACAGAAATAATTATCTATTGTGTTTTATGCATAGTTAAGGACAAAATGAGGAAAAAAAACATACAACGAAGAACTTTGTCGGGCTTCATAATCATTTCAATCAATAATTAGCTATGGTCAACATTGCGATATGGTTTGAAAGGCATTGGCCTGTACTGTCAGTCTTTAACAATAAAACGGAGATAGCAAAAAATGTTACATACTTTTGAAATAGTGATTAAACTCGATTGTTTAGCACAACGATTGAAACTTTTTCAATTCTAATTTGCATTTGCTCTTGTTTTTCAGATTCTATCACTTTTGATTCAATTTCGTCCGAGGATCGAGAGACTGAACACGGTAAGGTTATAAACTCCAAACTGCTGGTTTAATCTACTCGGACACTTTGAAATGGATTCATGAGTGTGCCAGAGGAAACTAAGTTCACTTTGTGGCTACCTTTGCTACTAATGATGTTTAGATTTTGATATTGGCCTTAATTTGGTTTTTATTGATGGTTTGCGTTTGTTCAGTACTGCTTCTTCTTTGTCCCTTCTTTTGAAATGGGTGTAGCGTTACAATCTAATTACCCTTTTAGTTCCCTAAATTTGGTGAGCATCTTGTTTGTATGATTAAAGCGCTCATTCCCATCAGTCTAGTCTCAATTTAATTTGCATACGAAACCAGGCGTCATATGTGGTTAAGTTTCTTGTCTCGTCCTTGCTCAGGTAATGCGACTTCAAAACAGAACAGCTCTGACTGCTCTGAGAGATAGGCAGGTGAAGTTGTAATTGCGTATTGAGTACGCGCAAAAGCGCCAAAAGTTCAAATTTTTCTCAAGACTTTTGTCCATGATTTTAGCAAGAGAATATTTTTAGCAACAGAATATTATTACTCTAATTAACTAAAAAGCTTGATTTGTGTTATTGTTATTAGGGTACATAGAGGAGGACGCCATGAACAACATATACGACGTTTTACAAGCCATCTTTATTGGCTTGGTTGTTGCTACTTTCCTTCTCAACACTGGTCGTGCTCTAAAAGGCATTGAGGTCTGCAAGGAATGTTTGATCTTCCTAAATGATAAAGTGCTAAAAACCAAAGGAGAAGTTTTCAATTTACTTTATATTGGTATCCATATGACAATCTTCAAGGCGTACTGTCTTATCCCTGATCACACAGAAGCACTAATCTACGGCAGAAAACTGCTTGACATTTTCCGCGAACGTGGTAAAAAACATGAAGAAGGGAATCTTACTGTAAAACTGGCCGACATATATCGACAGCAGTATAAATACCTAGAAGCAAGAGAACTTTATAAGAAAGCGATTAATATCACGAAAGAAATGGGAGATAGAAAGAATGAAGCATACATCGATGAAAAGGTTGGAATTATATCTTATTACCTTGGTGACTACGACATAGCTAAAGAATATCTTGAGAAAGCCCTTGCCATCACATTACAACTTGGTGAAAAAAAGAGAGAGGCAACAGTTTACGCAAACTTAGGAACTGTGTTTACATCTCTTAGTGAATATGACAAGGCTAAAGAATATCTTGAGAAAGCACTTGTTATCAGAATACAAATTGGTGACAAAGAGGGAGAAGCCAGCTCGTCCAGAAACTTAGGAACTGTGTTTAAATCTCTTGGTGAATATGACAAGGCTAAAGAATATCTTGAGAAAGCACTTGTTATCAGAATACAAATTGGTGACAAAGAGGGAGAAGCCACCTCGTACGGAAACTTAGGAACTGTGTTTACATCTCTTGGTGAATATGACAAGGCTAAAGAATATCTTGAGAAAGCACTTGCCATCAGAATGCAAATTGGTGACAAAGAGGGAGAAGCAGCAGATTACGGAAACTTAGGAACTGTGTTCACATCTCTTGGTGAATATGACAAGGCTAAAGAATATCTTGAGAAAGCACTTGCCATCACAATACAAATTGGTGACAAAAAGGGAGAAGCCACCTCGTACGGAAACTTAGGAACTGTGTTTACATCTCTTGGTGAGTATGACAAGGCTAAAGAATATCTTGAGAAAGCACTTGCCATCAGAATGCAAATTGGTGACAAAGAGGGAGAAGCAGCAGATTACGGAAACTTAGGAACTGTGTTCACATCTCTTGGTGAATATGACAAGGCTAAAGAATATCTTGCGAAAGCACTTGCCATCACAATACAAATTGGTGACAAAAAGGGAGAAGCCACCTCGTACGGAAACTTAGGAACTGTGTTTACATCTCTTGGTGAATATGACAAGGCTAAAGAATATCTTGAGAAAGCACTTGCCATCAGAATGCAAATTGGTGACAAAAAGGGAGAAGCAGCAGATTACGGAAACTTAGGAACTGTGTTCACATCTCTTGGTGAATATGACAAGGCTAAAGAATATCTTGAAAAAGCACTTGTTATCAGAATACAAATTGGTGACAAAAACGGAGAAGCCAGCTCGTACGGAAACTTAGGAACTGTGTTTACATCTCTTGGTGAGTATGACAAGGCTAAAGAATATCTTGAGAAAGCACTTGCCATCAGAATGCAAATTGGTGACAAAGAGGGAGTCGCCACCTCGTACGGAAACTTAGGAACTGTGTTTACATCTCTTGGTGACTATGACAAGGCTAAAGAATATCTTGAGAAAGCACTTGTTATCAGAATACAAATTGGTGACAAAGAGGGAGAAGCCAGCTCGTACGGAAACTTAGGATATGTGTTTACATCTCTTGGTGAATATGAGAAGGCTAAAGAATATTTTGAGAAAGCACTTGTTATCAGAATACAAATTGGTGACAAAAACGGAGAAGCCAGCTCGTACGGAAACTTAGGAACTGTGTTTACATCTCTTGGTGAGTATGACAAGGCTAAAGAATATCTTGAGAAAGCACTTGCCATCAGAATGCAAATTGGTGACAAAGAGGGAGTCGCCACCTCGTACGGAAACTTAGGAACTGTGTTTACATCTCTTGGTGACTATGACAAGGCTAAAGAATATCTTGAGAAAGCACTTGTTATCAGAATACAAATTGGTGACAAAGAGGGAGAAGCCAGCTCGTACGGAAACTTAGGATATGTGTTTACATCTCTTGGTGAATATGAGAAGGCTAAAGAATATTTTGAGAAAGCACTTGTTATCAGAATACAAATTGGTGACAAAAACGGAGAAGCCAGCTCGTATGGAAACTTAGGAACTGTGTTTACATCTCTTGGTGAATATGACAAGGCTAAAGAATATCTTGAGAAAGCACTTGCCATCAGAATGCAAATTGGTGACAAAGAGGGAGAAGCCAGCTCGTACGGAAACTTAGGAACTGTGTTCAGATCTCTTGGTGAATATGACAAGGCTAAAGAATATCTTGAGAAAGCACTTGACATCACAATACAAATTGGTGACAAAGAGGGAGAAGCAGCAGATTACGGAAACTTAGGAAAAGTGTTTACCTTTCTTGGTGAATATGACAAGGCTAAAGAATATCTTGAGAAAGCACTTGCCATCAGAATACAAATTGGTGACAAAAAGGGAGAAGCCAGCTCGTACGGAAACTTAGGAACTGTGTTTACATCTCTTGGTGAATATGACAAGGCAAAAGAATATCTTGAAAAAGCACTTGCCATGAGAATACAAATTGGTGACAAAGAGGGAGAAGCAGCAGATTACGGAAACTTAGGAACAGTGTTTACCTTTCTTGGTGAATATATCATGGCTGAAGATTATATTCAGAAGGCACTGTCAATTACTCGAGACATTAAGGACTTAGACAAAGAGTTTCAAAGTCTTTGTCTTCTTACAGTGGTGAAGTTATCCCAATACAAGATCCAGGAAGCGTTTGACTGTCTGTTTCTGAGTATGGATAAAAGCGAATCTTTACGACGGTTTTTACGGGACAACGACGATTTTAAGGTATCGTCTTCAGATGTTCGCAGTTTTCCCTACCGGAGTCTAAGTGCATTCCTTTGTTTTGGGACAAATCCGAACTATGGCCTTTATGTTCTAGAGTTGGAACGGGCTAGAGCACTAGCAGACTTGATGGCAACTCAGTATTCTGTTGAAAGCTACATCTCAGCTGATCCGCAATCGTGGATTGGTATTGAAAATATTATGAAAAAAGAAAGCAACTCTTCTTGTCTGTACATTTCTTATCATGATCATGGTGCGTTCTTCTGGGTTCTCAAGACAAGTGGAATCATTCATTTCCGAAGAATAACAGTAGATGAGAAGCTAGTTGGTGCCGGACTAGTTGGCAAGTTGGCTGATTTCTTCGCTACAAGCTTTCGAAGCTTTGGTATTGTACCGGAGGAAGATTGCGAAGATCGATCCTTAAATGATGTTCAGAGCCTCGCAGCATTGAGACTTATAGAGCAAGAAGATGAAGAAAGTGGAAACTCCGAATCGAGCTTTTCTTCGTACTACAGAATGTTAATCAGTCCGGTAGCTGATCTACTTGAGGAGCCGGAGCTCATTGTTGTTCCTGATCGCTGCTTAAACCAAGTTCCATTTCCAGCGTTAAAGGATGAAGGCGGGAGGTATTTATCAGAGAAATTTAGAATCCGCATCGTTCCTTCTTTGACGACTCTGAAGGTCATTCAGGACAGTCCTGCAGACTATCACAGTCAGACTGGTGCTCTGATAGTGGGGGATCCAGCAGTCGGTACGGTCCTTTACAAAGGAGAGAAAATGACCTTGCATAGGTTACCCTGTGCATTAAAGGAAGCAGTAATGATTGGACGACTGCTAGGTGTTCAACCTTTGTTGGGACAACACGCAACAAAGCAGGTGGTACTTGACAGGTTACATTCAGTGAGTCTGATCCATTTTGCAGCCCATGGTAATGCTGACCGAGGAGAAATTGCCCTTTCCCCAGTACGCCCTCCTAACAGGATTTCAGCTGAAGAAGATTACCTATTGACGATGTCTGACATTGCAAAAGTTCAACTGCGAGCTAAACTGGTGGTACTTAGCTGCTGTCATAGTGCACGTGGGCAGATTAGAGCCGAAGGAGTCATTGGAATCGCTCGAGCGTTCTTGGGATCCGGTGCACGGTCCGTTTTGGTGGCTCTATGGGCCATAAGTGACGAGGCAACAGAGCAGCTGATGCTTCATTTCTACAAACATTTTGTTTGTGGTAAGAGTGCCAGTGAATCTCTTCACCAGGCCATGAGGTGGATGAGAGGTAACGGCTTTGAGATGGTTTCCGCGTGGGCGCCATTTATGCTGATTGGAGATAACGTGACATTTGACTTTGGAAAATAAGAGTAAGTTTCCTTAAAGAGGTACTATGATGAAAATCGCATCTTTGCTATTCAATAAGTAGTTTCTTAGAAATCGATTTTGAAATAAAAACTAGCGCTAAAAATTCACGTCTCGACCTCTCCGAGGTCATTTTCAAGTGAGTAAACTTTCTAAGTTAGCATAAATATGTTAAAAAACAAGTTATAATAGATAAAATGGCGAAAGCTAAAATGTGATAAAATATGTGAAAAAGTGAAGGAAACTTGTATGAACAAGTGGACGGTGTAGCTGTGGGAGCGCCACTGGGTTCCCTCATAACAAATGCCTTTACGTGCTAAATCAAGAAAGAGCTAGAAATATCTTCTACAAACGCTTTGTAGATGATACACTTAGCGCGATGCCGGAACCGTAAGCAGCCTCAGAATTCCTGGAGAGATTAAACAAGGGTCATCCCTCTATCGATTTTACAATGGAGAAAATGGCAGGCTTCCCTTTCTCTGATGTTATTAGGAATGGCTTCCGCCCAGACACCACGGTCTACAGAAAACAGACGGACAAAGGGCTTTTGCTACACTACCACAGCCACGTTGACGCCAGATACAAACAGTCACTGCTGAACACCATGCTTAAAAGTGCGTTTCAACTCTCGTCTGCGTGGAAGTTTTTTCACGAGGAATGTGAACGACTAAAACAGATCTCCCGACTGCGCTATCCTGACGACCTTGCACAGTCAACCATTCGCAGATTCATTGAATCAAAAGTGTCCGAGGATTCACATACCCGAGTGGCTGATAAAAGAGAAGCCCCAATCAGAATCGTGTTGCCCTACAAGGACCAGAAATCTGCAAACGTAGTACGCAAACAGCTGGCTGACCTCAGTCGGAAGATCAACGCAGATATTAGCCCAGGTTACACAAGTAGAAAGATCAAGGATGAAATTAAGGTCAAGGGAGACAAGCCGCCTCTTGTGACTCAACAATGCGTAGTGTTTTCATTTCAGTGTGGCCTGTGTGATGCAGGCTATGTCGGCTATACGTGCCGACACCTACACCAACGAATTGAAGAACGCAAAGGATCGGTAATCGGAAACCACCTCAGAGAGCAGCACGATGTGGAACCAGAAGACATCGCACAGAGCTTTCGAATCTTAAGAAAGTGTCAGAACAGATTTGATTGCCTCATTTTTTAATTACTTTTTTTAACCAAGGAACTGAAATCAACGCTAAACAAACAGTGCGATTCAATTCGCGCCAAATTATTTGTTTCAAGCAAGTCTTGCTAAGATTATTTTATTTTTCCATCGTATATTTTTAACACATTTTAACACATTTTAGCGTTCGCCATTTTTATCTCTTATAACTTGTTTTTTAACATATTTATGTTAATTTACAAATTTTACTCACTTGAAAATGATCTCGGAGAGGTCGAAACGTCGTGACTTTTTAGCGCTAGTTTTCCCATTTAAGTCATTTTAAAACATAGACAAGTAGTCTGTAGGAAAAGAAAAACTCTGTTTACTATTTTCAATTATTTCTTATCGTTCCAGATATATTCAAGTTTTTAAAATATGCAGACTAACTAAGCGATGACGTCATAAACTCAACCGGATCTTGTTTAAATATTATGAACAAAGATATGTCAGCCAATTTGAATTAGAAATGTTTAATTCTCGGCAGTACGATTCCAGTAGAGGTGCTCCATATTATTAACATAAGATTTTGTTACCATGGCAACATACTGGGTTCCAGACCTCCCCGATATTAAAGACTTTTCTGGCCACCTTTAGCGTTCTATATTGATATTTGCGAAGGGTACCTTATCTGCATGATCCAGCAAGCATATAAATATGTTAGGTCAGTTTATGGCCTTGTTCAATGTTTTTCAGGCTGAAAATTATTGAAATATTGAAATTAGGTTGGAGGGGACTTGGAAAGAGTGGGTTGCTGTGGGAATCAAAATTTTTATAGCCGTAGGTGTGTTGCATGTAGGAATAATAGCCTACCAAGTTTCAATGGTTTCTGCTGCAAATTGACCGAGATAGCTCTATTCTTGGCTTCCACGTGACGTCATCATTTTCTCAAATCGAAAACTAAAGAGCAACCAAAGTTGTTATCCTCATCAGGCATAAGAGGGCAAACATTTATATCTGTTTACAACCTTTTAGCTCAGTAGCCTGCTTCGTCTGGAAACCAGTGCATTTTGAATTTCAGAGTTATGTCGGTGCGTGACATAAAGCTACCAACGCGTTTGTCGAAAAATATATACTTATCTCGTGATTTTTAGCCTATTCAGAAGTTAAAGTATTAGAAAAAGTGCTTATGTAAATGCTTGTCTTTGTCAGTACAGATAATCAGTCGCCTTAATAGCCAAAGTAAGTTCCACGTGTTTACCCTATTTTCCAGCCGCCATGTTGGTGTCCCACGGAGGTACATCAACATGGCGGCTCCATACTGGGCTCTAAAAATTTGTGCAAAATATTTCGTCAAATATTTGAAGTTTAGGAAAACGCGCAGACTTAAATCTTGGAGAAGTGTCTTTTTTATCAATCTCCTATAACATCACAATTTCTTAACTTTATCCGCCAAATGGTTTTCGCATTACTTTTAAATTGCGTGACAGTGCAAGCCAAGAATTTATACACTTCATGTAGTATTTGGCTGAGTGTATGACATCATCATCTCTCTCATTTGCATATTTTACGCAATTTTCAAACTTAAATATTTCCGGAACCAATGCAAATATTTACAAACGGTCAACGAGTTTTTAATTTCTCGTAGAATTTTACTTGATCAGAGAGTGTGCAGTATCAGTGTTTAAGTGTAATCTAGATGATGCTCTACTTAACATATAATGTCGTTGAAAGTGATTTACTGGCATTTTTTCAATTATACCTTTGAGTTATAAAAACGCGCAAAAGCTCACAAAACTATTGGAGTCGCACTCTGAATGCCTGTACTCTGAATGCCTGTGTGGGCAAAAACACTGCCAAATTTTCCCAGCACTGAGGCAGACACCTGGGTATGCTAAAAATCAACACAGAGCTACCACTAATAACATATCACGTTATTTTGCTAAAGCTGGTCCATTGTGTAATCCTCTCGAGCAAAACAAAAATCTGCTTTCTTATAGAAAGAAGAAATTTTATACCTTGGTTATATTGGGAATACCTTTGACCTGTTTTATATGAAGGAGTAAATCGTTTTATTTGGCGAGCATATCTCAGTCAGGGATAAAGTGATTCTTTGTTTCTACTTTTGCAGGCTTGCTTTGCACCAGCGTCATACCCAATGTCTGACATTGAAATCCAAGATGGCGCCCAGCTGTTCCCTGAATACAGACACAGTTTGAATCAATGGGACGATTTAATTTTTGCAAGGAGTAACTCCGTGACAAGGCTGGTTAATGAGAAACGAAAGTAGCAGTAAATGATCAGTTGTGACGATAGGTTTTTCCTGCAAACACTGTAAATTTCGGACTAAGCGGACACTTCAACTGACAACTGGGGGAATCTAACTCTGGAGAGCACTGCTTGCCTGCGAGAACGGAAATTCGTCACGATTTCCTGGTACACGAGGATCTACTTCAATAGTCTTCACTACGGACGTCAAGGAAGAGACACAACTTGGTCCGACCGTAGTTTAATCGTAATCGATGTAATCGATGTAATCGAAAAAGCTTTACAAACGTACTTGTCTATATATCATCCTTAAGACGTCAAGTGTTTACAATATGATAATGCAACTTCTAGCGTAAAATACGAGCGGAAAGTACTTAAGAGTGATTTTCTGAGAGTGTCGAGAATCGGAAGACATTCACGAAAAATCGATTTTTCTTTTATTTCGCCAAAACATACCTTTGGGTGAACTTATTCATGGAAAAATAGTTTAAAGTTCCAACAATTTATTTTATGGCCAAAATTTGAGAAAGTTGGAAATTTGCATATAATGGCGGTTTTCGCAGCTTAAAATGTTCAGAATTTCACGCTTCTTTACGAAAACAGCGGGGGCGTAAAAACAATCCTATGAAAACAAAACTTGGCACAAATATTATTTCATTCTTATACTTTAAAATCGTGTAATAAGTTTCTTGAAGTTTTGTTTGTAGCTTTGTAACGAAGGGTATTTTGTACAGCCGCCATATATGTCTCTTGGCAAGGAACAAATAAAGGCCAACTTTGACTAGTATAAATGGCCTCTGGTATATATCATTTGGTCAAAATATCTACATTTTAGGAAACCTTGGTTATTGTTTTTTTCACCCGAAAAGGTATAGCTCTGGGAATTAAAATGTTCTCCGTCAGTAAAATAAAATGTTACGGCATGTAAGCGAGTTCAAATTTATGCAAATCACAAGGTTATTCTTTAGAAGTCAACGTTTTAAAACAGAAAACAACGACTCACCGTTACTTACGTTCCTTCTGCTGCTATACAAACGATTTTAACTTCCCAGTGTCCTTGTGACCTGTTCTGTAAAATATTTCAAGTAAAATAGCGAGCATAAACGGCCATAAAATTCGACAAGGCCGACAATGTTTATATTTGAGGTGAGACACTGAGTGGCACACAAAGTCCTGGCTGTTTTCATCGTCTTGCTCAGTCGAGAGTCCTTTAAAAATATGATAGAATATTCGCTTCAAACCGAAGCAAATTAGTTTCTCATATCCATATGCCTCATGTCGACTCATGAGTAAATTAATCAGTCCCCGTACATTGAATTAAACACTCGACTGACCTCTGAGGTCAGGAGGTCACCTGATATGTCATTATGTTACTTTTCCCCGGTATCACATTACACGCGTAACGCCGTATTTGAGGACGCTCACGCGAAAATTTTCCAGTCGATAGATATTTTCTTAATTTTTACGGCGGTCAGATAATGAGTTACTTGCGTCAGAAATGCAAAAAAAAAAAAAAAAGAAAAAAGAAAGAAAGAAATGGGGGTCACCGACTTCGTTTCAGAGATAAAGCGTGTAGAAAACGACATGATTTTGAAAATTCAGCATGGTCTACAGGGGTTTATAGTTAAAAATATCGAATGTGAGTCAAAGGAGGCAAACGATCTTACTGGATAGCACCACCGCCTGTGGTTTTTAAAGCAGTGACTATCCGGGTCAGATCTCCAGAAATCGTCAGTTACACGGACTAATAAGTGGAGATGAATAATGACCTTGGCAGTGAATGCGTTATTTAGCGGCACGGAAGGAACGAGCTGAATACGCAAATCTCACGCGAAAAAAATAAGCTTTGCTCTCGCTGTTCGTATATCACCAGCCTTTGCTAACTAAAACGGAACAGCCTTTGTTTCTATGTTTTAGTCATTTCAGTCACTTATGACGCTCAATTTTGCTGTTATGATTAGGTTTTAGAAGTAGCGATAATCCACCCCCACCTCACTCCCAAGAAAAATAATTTCAAAAGTCGATCGTGACGACCAATACTCCCGAAAGCAGAATGCAATCTGCATGAATTGTATTGAGAGGCACTAGCCCGCGAACAGGCATATATTGGAGAAGAGAAAGTAGGAACGGAAAAAGGGAATTAGAAGTGCCACCCAAGCCTGTTCGCCTTAAACGAATCTACCTGGACATACTTAAAAAAAGCCATATTACCATTAAAACGGATTAACTCTGTGCTGCTGTAACTGAGGATCATGTGTTGAATGTTTGTTTAATTTTTCACACAATAACTTTATAAGGAAGTGAACATATTTGATTTGCATTAACAAGCGCAACTTAAAACTATCAAGAGTACAACTTCAACAAGTAAGTAATAAATGTCTGACACTTTTTTGACGCCTTCAACGACACAGCCAAATATTGAACCTCCGCAAGATATGTGATTGTAAAGTTTTACAGTAATCAAATGAGAAGGAATGTCTTCAAATATGGCCGGAATAGGAAATTGAACGGTAAATTTGGGAAGAAAATCTTAAAGTGCACCTAACCCCCAAATTTTTTTTCGCTAAAACAAATCTAGACTTTATTTGAAGCATTTGGGGAAAACATTTTTGAATTTGGTTGAATCCTCGATTTTCTATGCCCTTTCAAAGTCGCGATTAAGTGGTTCACGACCGCGTTTTAGGGAGTCTGGGGCGGCGGTACCTGATGACGTCTACCCAGGAACCAAACACAATAGCGCCTCAGTCAACTCACTGTATTTGCTCGAGAAACTAGAATGCAAAACTAATCGTTCCGATGTATTTTGGGACTAAAACGTCCAAGTTTTGTCTCAGAATCATTTCTTTTTCGTCACTGGAGTCAGAGTTAAGTTTCGATTCGGAAGGCTCCGAAATAAACCTCGATCGAGCACGTTCGACAACTGTGAACTCACTGCTTAGAGCTTTGAGAGCAATTTGCAATATTTCAAGCGACGACGGGGAAGACGTCTTTGCGGACGAGCTGCTTGTATATTAGGAATGGAAAGCTGATACGAAGTGGAGGAGCAGGCAAACGAACAGCAGGAAAGAAGACTCAAGGACTGCTTTGGATGGTAATTTCGTCAACTAAACATAAGATTCCCACGCGTGTTTATAGCCCGTTTACATTTGTCCTTACCGAGAATGTATTTTGTCAAGGTTCTGCTAAATCCAGTTTGTGTTTTACTTTCAGTTGAATGCTTCATGTTTATAAGAGCGACGTACGTGTTGCAGTTTTCGAGACTTGATGACCTCCAAAACATTGGCTTCGATCGATTGAAAATCGTATTGTCTGGACCTGTATTTTTGAAGCTGCGGGAAGCAAGGCGGAAGGAAACATTTCATACAATTACCGATTTCACATTGTCACACGTTTTAAGTCGTAACTCCAAATAACCAATGTAAATTGTTCTCAAAGTTTGCAGTGAAATTCGTCGGATAAGCGAAAAGGATAAGTTCCCTAAGAGGTCCGCAGATAATGTTACGCGGTCATATTTTCGACGCTATTGCACAGAATCTTTGTCACACTGCTGATTTCCAAACCTTCGAAAAACTCTGTGAGTCTAACAATTTTGTTATCATGTAATTCTAGAGGATTAATCTTCGACTTTCATCTAAATCGAAAGAGAAATAAGTGTTGGTTAGCGGCGTACAGTTACGATCTATTTACGTATCAGTATAACGCTTCTTGATCATGACCGGATCACACAACTTTGCCGGTTATGTGATAAATACTGCGGGATTGGAAGATATAGGTTGTCGGTGGTATTTCTACAAATTGCTGGTTAGCTTTAAGCAGAAAATTTATGAAAACAGCGTTCGAAAGTCTGCGGAACAAATTCCAGTGAGAGTTCTTCAATGGTTCTCACAGATTCAGTTCGCTTGTTTCGGTTCGACAAAATCAACCATCGTTTACGTCTTTATTGCACCATTAGCCGATCATCGCCAGTAAATTGTACAGTATACCTTTCTTTAAATCTGGAATATTGCTGCAACAGCCGATAGCACCTCTGGAAGGCGTTTCTGCGCACTTTTCGAATGTTTATTGCACCATCCTGAAGGAGATGAGAGGAAATGAGATATCCAACCTTCCCGGGTAGACGTCAAAAGAGCCGCTGGACCCATTCTCCTCAAACTCGGTCGTGAAACAAAATGGCGGTGTTTTGGAGCTATTTTCGAGATTTCGTCGTGGCACAGAAAATCGAGGATTTAACGGAATCCAAAAATTTTTTCGCAGAACTATTTCAAATAATAAGCAGATTCGTTCTAGCGAAAAAAAATTTTTGGGTTAGGTGCACTTTAAGCCTATATAACATAAATTTCAGATTAGAAAAATAAAAGAATGAAACAAATGTAAGTAAGCCTTTATATTCATAGGGAGGCGCGGTGGCCTCATGGTTAGTGCGCTCGTCTCCGGATCGAGCGGTCTGGGTTCGAGCCCTGGCCGGGGACATTGTGTTGTGTTCTTGGGCAAGACACTTCACTCTCAGAGTGCCTCTCTCCACCCAGGTGTATAAATTGGTACCGGCCAACTTAATGCTGGCATGACCCTGCGATGGACTAGCATCCCATCCAGGGCGGAGTAGAAATACTCCTAGTCGCTTCATGCTACAGAAACCGGGATAAGCTCCGGCCTGATGGGCCACTTGGCTCGCACGCAGACTTGACCTTACCTTACCTTTATTTTCATAGAGTAAGTTTGTCACTTTTGCAAAGCGACACGAAGCGTTACTGAAAGCAAGTAGCTTGCGTTACTCGAATAAATAATATGCAGAATTTAAAACATTATTATCTTCGGCAGTCCAGCTTTTCCTGCAGATAAACGGTTTCTTATTTTTGAGTATTTATCTTTGCGCAAGTTTAGATGTGTGCCAAATGTTACTAAGCGCAAAACTATGAATCACGTCGACGTCAGAGAGATCAATCCAGTGTTGAAATTATGTCAGGGTATCATGCATCTATGAACGATATGTTAGAAGCTAACAATTATGTCAAAATGTTGCTTTTTCAATTTTCTTATTAAATCGAAATGTCGTCAAAGAGACTTTGAATACCGTAATTCAACTAAATACCGTAATGTTCAATACGGCGTTACGCGTGTAATCTGATACCGGGGAAAAGTAACATAATGACATATCAGGTGACCTCCTGACCTCAGAGGTCAGTCGAGTTGTTTATTCACTGTACGGGGACTGATTTATTTACTCATGAGTCGACATGAGGCATATGGATATGAGAAACTAATTTGCTACGGTTTGAAGCGAATATTCTATCATATTTTTAAAGGACTTTCGACTGGGCAAGACGATGAAAACAGCCAGGACTGTGTGTGCCACTCAGTGTCTCATCTCAAATATAAACATTGTCGACCTCGTCGAATTTTATGGCCGTTTATGCTCGCTGCTTTACTGGAAATATTTTACAGAACAGCTCACAAGGACACTGGGAAGTTAAAATCGTTTGTATAGCAGCAGAAGGAACGTAAGTAACGGTGGGCCGTTGTTTCCTGTTTTAAACCGTTGACTTCCAAAGAATAACCTTGTGATTTGCATAAATTTGAACTCGCTTACATGCCGTAATATTTTATTTTACTGACGGAGAACATTTTAATTCCCAGAGCTATACCTTTTCGGGTGAAAAAAACAATAACCAAGGTTTCCTAAAATGTAGATATTTTGACCAAATGATATATACCAGAGGCCATTTATACTAGTCAAAGTTGGCCTTTATTTGTTCCTTGCCAAGAGACATATATGGCGGCTGTACAAAATACCCTTCGTTACAAAGCTACAAACAAAACTTCAAGAAACTTATCACACGATTTTAAAGTATAAGAATGAAATAATATTTGTGCCAAGTTTTGTTTTTATAGGATTGTTTTTACGGCCCCGCTGTTTTCGTAAAGAAGCGTGAAATTCTGAACATTTTAAGCCGCGAAAACCGCCATTATATGCAAATTTCCAACCTTCTCAAATTTTGGCCATAAAATAAATTGTTGGAACTTTAAACTATTTTTCCATGAATAAGTTCACCCAAAGGTATGTTTTGGCGAAATAAAAGAAAAATCGATTTTTCGTGAATGTCTTCCGATTCTCGACACTCTCAGAAATTCACTCTTAAGACTGAGTTTGCCAGAGGACCAGGCAGGGGTGATACATGCCATCTCTTCAATTTGGATGAAACTTTGCCAGATTGAAGGAACCACCAAACAACTCTAAAAGACAAAGTGGGCCGGCTCTGCGATTTTTCCCTTGGGAGTCAGTTACTGAAGGTAACTGAACGCAAAAGTCCTCGCAATAATCTTTAAAATAACAGTGTATCACGAGCATAACACCTGAATTCTATTCGTATGATCGAAATATGGGAATGAACTGCCATGATATTTAGATTCTAAAGCATTGAGGTGTTAGATGCGAGTTTAACAGAGCATATCTTGTTGTTTAGATTGCTCTTAAAACCCTGTTCAATCATCGCAGGTCAAGAACTTGACCTTGCAGTTTGTATATATCAATACTTACCTCACACTCTCGGCATACGAACTCTATTCCATTCTGAGTTAAAAAAAACCTTAAATTATCAGGCATGCAAATTAATCTTGTTTAACGCCGTAGATAGAGTCCACCACGATTACATGAGCCCAGAAAGTTGGTCAGCGGTTTTATCAACTGGAGTAAGCGCAGACAATTTTTCATGTACCACAATACGTAAAGAGAGCACTCTGATTAACTCAACGTCTACCGTTTGCCCTATTTTCCTACTCAGATACCTCCTCTGGTTGGAACATCTGTCGAAGTCGATGGAGCTCTCCAATGAACAAAATCATCATTTGCGTGCGGATGATGCAAATTTCTCGTCTTGCACGTGCGTGCATACTTTGGCTACCGTGAAACTTCATTACTTTTAAGCAATTATGAAAATACGTTTTTCTTCTGAACGTTTCTATTCTGAATTAGCAACAACAAAGATTGTACCTTATAGCAAAAACATTTTAAATAATCATGTCTGCGAGTAATAAGATGCTTGAAGAACTTTGCAATCAGCTTAGCCAAAAGAGGATTTAGCTGAGGTTCCCTTCGACCTGGGGCCCGCACAAGCGAACATGGCCGCATACACGTTAGCAACGCCTCCGCTCTGCTCGAATATTTTGAATTTTTCTGGGCACTCGACGTAGAAACTAGAGTCGCTCTGGGCTATTCGTGACTGCTTAGCAAGCTCCCACGTACATGCATAACTGGCGCTACATTGCTGCAAAATAAATAATTTGCTTTTTTACAAGACTGCCTAATCCTGATTCTCCTGGAAGGACAGTAAGAAGTAGTAGAGGCAATATTACATATGTAATTAACTTATTCGTTGTATCATAATTCCAGCTGCCTTCAAATTTCAAGCCTGGTTGAGATCTCTTCTGCCTCTGCAACAAAGTCCTCCTCCTCATCCTGAACAGGACTCGGATCAGCCTGGTCTATGGCTAGTCGGCCACTTCTGTACATCACAGACAATCTGCTGAAGTACCTAGCTATTTGGTCAGCAACAAGCCACTCTTCTTTATTGAACATTTTCCTGCCATTACCATCACGCAGAGTTTTCATCTTGCTGCACACATCCACAGCACTTTGCTTTCTCCCTGTCTCCTCGCCTTCCAGGAATGTTCTTTTTAGATATGTCTTCACCTTCTCGGAAAAGCGAGTTGCTCTTCGTAATGTTTTGAGAGCCCATCCTTTAGCAACTTCACATGCGGGATCAGCACAGGCCGTTCGGGAGCTCGACCCTGTTTCTTTGTGTATGTAGCTTCCAGACACCTCCTTGCACGTCTCGGCTCATTTTCTCTTGATGCTGTCATATGTAGTTTCTCTCTCTAATCTCACAAGGTGTTTTCCAACGTCCATGTGTTTCTGCAGATTTGCAAAAGACTGATAAGTCTTTGTGCATCCCTCCTCGGGGAAAGCGAAATAAACTCTCGTAGCCTCGACATTTGGCAGCTTTTTTTCAACAGATTGTGCGGTGCTAGGCTGAGGCTGTCGGTGCTCACCTCTCAAAGTCGTGGATCTATAAGCACCAGCCTCCTCTCGCGGTACACTGAAGGGCTGCTCGACTCGAAGGTCTCTAGGTCCTTGAGGTGTTCCAAATCTATTCACCTGTGCAGGAGTAAAACGTTTACCTGGGCCCACATCATAAGCCTTCCACACTCGCAAACCTCCAGACTCAAAACTAAAATTATTCAGAGACGGAATCCCAGACATTGTGTGCTTCTTCATGGTCTGGCTTGATTCTTGAACCTTAACAACTGCTGCCTGGCATCCTTTAACCCCGCCATAGGAATCCATCGCAGCCTTCATATCACTAGCACTTTTAATGTCATGGCCTTCATTTATGTAACGCCGCATATGGCTCTTCAGTGTGGCAATTCGTCGGTCACAGACGTCCTTTCCAGCCTGCGGATCGCTGAAATCATATCTGAGTATCGTAATGCCTGCGCGCTCTCCAAGGCTAGGAAGAGAGAGGATTAGATAAGTACAATGATAACATCCTGCATTATCGCTGCGCAAAAATGCCTCTTGAATGTTTGGGTTTGCTGCTTTCAGTGTCGTCAGTGTGCGTTCTATGATTGAAGCGACTGCGAACCAGTTTTGAACGCAATCCTCAAACAAATGGATGTAAGTTCGGGCCTGGAACAGAAGGACAATAACACAGTTAGCTCTAAAATAACTAGAAACGACAGTAATATGTGAACATTACAGTTTGACATACATCCCAGACCTTTTTGTTAATCCGGCTCTGACAGGATGTTGCCCTCCCTAAGGGACTACTCTGTTAGATTGACGGCGGTGCTCATCGTTCATTTTCATGTGCCGTCGATCGGTACCGCTAAAGTGACAGGGTTAGAGTTATCGCGGCACCTTTTTAGGTAAAAGCGGAAAAAATTAGCACCTATTTGTTACTCAACTATTTGAAATTTTAAGTTTATGTGGACATTTTTATTGCTTTAGAAATGTCAGTGTCAGCTAATGTGTTCTTATAGAATTGGTACCCTTTAGGGGTTGAAATGTATTTGGGCCACGCCCATAAAACGGGATTTGGGCACCGTTTCTAAAGCGTCTTTTTGCTACACGCATTTTCTAAATTATAGCAAAACTCTATTTTGAAGTAATTATCTCAATGTCATAACAATCGCTTCTTGTCACTGCAACTGTCACATGCCACGATTTGCCCTTTTTGCCAAACCAGTCACGATGGGTTTCTCGAAAGCTGGATGGCCCAATTCATTATCAGGAGAACCTGTCGTGGTGACAGATTATCAATGATGTCTCTCTTCGCAGAATCCTGGTGAGCCGCTCTAAGGATGTGAGCTTTCCATTCGTCAAGTTCAGGGAGAGCTGAGTCTACATCGTGTATGATTTCTTCTTTCAGATCACTACCGCTTGACAACAAAACAACACAAAAAACGAATCTTACCAAAGTGTACAATGCTAATAAAAACAGTAACGAAAATGACAACCAACCGACAAGTCCTTACCTATAGAAAACAGTAGGAGACGATAACGACATTTGTAGATCCACAACAGCATTCCTGTAATTATCACGTCTGTCACAGACTATGTTGTGCTCATGGTCGCAGTGCCCTTGGTAATCGGGGTCATCGGTGCTCAGCGCATACACACTGCAGTGATCAGCGCAGGGATCAGCTCTAGACACGTGAATTTTATAGTCTGTCTTAAGATAGGTTTTTGACGACTTTAGACGGGCACTGATGTCTCTGGCTGTTCGCTCACACAAACCTGAAAAATGGGACAGACATACATGAGTGTGCTATAGTCTTGATTTACACTGCATTTATTTTTTCAAACATGTATTATGGGCTCTAAGAAGCATATTTTTAATAGTGAGACATACATACCCAATGTACAAAGTTTATTAGTTGCCTCATCCAGAGTACTGAACGCTGTCACTCCATCGGTTTGTGTGCTGTCCAATCCAGCTAACGATTTCTTCTGGGAAGCAGCGCATATCTGGGCAAAGCAGTTGAGAAATAATTATTGATAAAAAGCCAGATAGTTTGTTCACACAATTCGTCCAGTTAGTAGACTAATAAGACCTTAGCGAGCCCCAAAACCTGTCCAGGTAACCATTTCTTAAAAATGAATTATTTATATCGAATCCTTTTCTTAGAGACAGAATCAAAGACGTAAACATGTTCAGGGGGTGAAACTAGACATATTCGTCCTCGTTACCTTGAGGATGCTAAACAGGGTTGATCTTCCCATGGGTTCGAATCCAGACTCAGAGCAGTATGACTGGTACAAATGAGTAAGACGGGATGCCACAAATGTCCTCACCACATTTGGAATTTCTATTGTCTTACCATCTGACAGTCTTAGGGTCTTCGTCCCGTAGGCTACGTCCTGGAGAAAGGAGGGGCTTGAAATAAAATCAAGAAAGTGATCCACTTTAACTGAATCACGCCTGCATCGCTGCAAAACAGGGGGTTCAATAATGTGGCCTGGGCTAGTACGGAAAGTGTGTTTTCTGGCCTCATCTATCCTCCACAAGGTCAAACCTGGAATAAAGCTCAGTAACTCTGTCTTAGAGTAATCGGCCACAAAGACAGAGAGAATTTGCTGTCTGGTATACCAATTTGTAGCTTTATTTTATGGGGTGACAAGCCTGGAACGCAATGTTTTCTCAGGGAGGTTCACGTCCGAGTCGGTGAAATGGCTGTACGCCTCTAGCACTTGCTGCAGAAGCCGTGTAGACTGCCCTGGGGCTATAGCATCTAGACTCGCCTCAACAACTTGCATTCCTTTTCGCTCGTAATAGCGTGTAGTGGATGATGAGAAACCTTCCGCGTTTGTGTTGAGCTGAGATCGTACTGGGCTCACTCTACCATCAGCTTGTCTTAGAAAATTGTTGAGAGAATGAAGTTTCATTTGTATCTGTGGCGTTGCCTGCCATTCCATTGATGTTTCTATGGCCGTTGAGGATTCTTGTGAGCCAGAGGAAAATACATCTGAGCCATCATCACTTAGCAGGGCTTCACCTTTACGCAAGGGCAACCCCTTACAGGATTTGGTTTCTCGCTGAAATTAGAAAATAGCAAAAGTATCAAGTACTTCTCCAACAAAGGGGAAAATGATTCTTCATGGAAAAGCTAATTAGCACTGATTCTTCTTTAATGTTAGGAACCTCAGCGGAAGCCTGATTGGTTTTCTGGGAAACATTTCTTTAGACTATGAATCTAAAAATAGCTACGGATCTTTCCTTATTTTATAACTGACCACCTTATGTTGAAAAAGTCAGGAACACTAAACTTCCGTTGCAGCATGTTTGTGTTGCATTCGACTACCCTTGACAGGACAAGGCTAAATTCTAGAATTTACCAGATTGTGTGTATCTTCACGGCTAGTAGAGGTTATATGGTTTAGCTTTTTCCTAACGATTCCGGCGTTTAGTGTCCAGGCCCCAGCTTGCGTCCTCAAACTCACCAAATTGGGTAACCAGACTAATTAGGCTGCAGCTGTACACCAAGAACGGAATGTCAGTGTTCTTATTTGTAGTACCTTAGTGAGTGTGCTTACGAATATCTAATTAATAACTCGTAGGTAAATGATCAATAACTCAGTGCAATGTTCGATGACATTGTATCTGGCAAGCTTCCGGTAAGGTTTCCTTGGGGAAACAGATGAAGTAATTTAAACTCTGCAGTGAGTGTTGCGTTGGTTATGTGCACCTTATTCACAGCTGGAGTGCGCTGCCTTTTGAATTGTTTTAAAGATCCTATCGACAAAGCAGCAATGCGAAACATACCTCCAGCTGACTTCCAGAATCACTCGATGCGTGCAGTTGTTAAGGGAGGAACTCGTGTATGGGTTCTCGGGCTCTAGTGAACTATTCAGATTGCGTTACAACTGGCTCTTCAGATTACGTTACAGCTGGCTCTTCAGATTGCAACGTGAACGAATCTTCATCTGGGTTCACGACTCGTACAGCGGCAAGGTGATCATTTCTACAAAGTTTGCAAATTCCTGTAAACAGTCAAACATTAAGTAAATACAACATACGCGAAGTTTGAAAAATGTACAGTGATTAACGCATCCTTTCGCTCAAATAACGCCCACCCCCCCAAAAGAAAATGAGTCCTTGTGCGATCAAAACTACTGCACTCACTTATGACGACGATACATTTTTATGTATTTGCGTTACGCTTTGAGTTCCCATGGTTCTTGTCAGAGATCGTCTTGTTCGTTGCCCTCTTCCTGGCTGTAGCTAACCCTCTGATATAGGGATAATGAGAAATAATTGCATCCCTTGAATAATAGCCCCTTTTGGGCCAAACAAATATCACTCAGGGCGACCAACATGGTACATCTGTTCATTTGCATAATTTAGCGGCCTCGTAACAAGATCTGTAAGTTGGAAACTACTCCTGATCCTAGTTAAGAAAAAGTTTCCGTTTTATTCTAGATTTCGGCTTTGATCCATGATCCCATCGATGTGATTCCTGATCTTGAGCCTGGATTTACTGATTCCAGACTACACAAACTTTGATGCCAAGCGAACGATACCTGGGTAGCACTCTCTACAATGGACTAGTTTAGGGGGATTCAGCTTGAAATGGGTACTATTTTAAGATCTGAATGATGATTCATAAAAAAGGAACGGTTTGTAGTTCGGGCGTAGCCTCCTATGCAGACATTCTTTGAGCTCGTCTCGCAATCTTCCTTCTCCCCGTTGTAGGGGACGGAAGATTACGTGACGAGCCCAAAGAACGTCTGCGTAGGAGGCTAGGTCCGAAGTTCAAACCGTTCCTTTTTTCATAAATCATCATTCAGATCTTAAAATGGGAACCTCCCCAATAAAACTCTGTTGATTACTTCCTATCCCCACCCACCCCTCACTCAGGTTACGCCCCCGACATAATGTTTGAACCAAGGGCATCGTGAAATTTTAAAATGCGGTAGGCAAGTATACATTCCTCCCTTACCTGCTCCGACTAGAACGAGTGTGTTCCACTTTGACATGATTTCTTTGCTCATCTCCAACGTCGCTCCCCTCTCTGGCTTGCCCTTGCGATTCCCATGAAGAGGATACGCACATTTTTAATAATTAGGTAATTATTATTAGCTGCAAATTTTTATGTAAACTAGATTACATCTTGATAAATTAATAAAGATGGTGAATTTTAAGCTCGGTAATGAAATGTGAAGATGAATTAATCAACATGACACGAGCGTGGGACAAAGAAAAATTCTGAGTCCCCGACAGGAATCGAACCCATGACCTCCCGAACACCGGGCGGGCGCTCTATCCACTGAGCTACGAGAACTCATGGAGAGCGAGGTCATTTAACTGAGTTCGTATATGATAGGTGTCCTGCATACTGCTAGGATCAACGCTGTCGAATTCATCGTGAGTAGTGATAAGTTAATAAAGATGGTGAATTTTAAGCTCGGTAATGAAATGCGAAGGTGAATTAATCAACTCGCTCCTGTCATGTTGATTAATTCACCTTCACATTTCATTACCGAGCTTAAAATTCACCATCTTTATTAACTTATCACTACTCACGATGAATTCGATAGCGTTGATCCTAGCAGTATGTAGGACACCTAGCATATATGAACTCAGTTAAATGACCTCGCTCTCCATGAGTTCTCGTAGCTCAGTGGATAGAGCGCCCGCCCGGTGTTCGGGAGGTCCTGGGTTCGATTCCTGTCGGGGACTCAGAATTTTTCTTTGTCCCACGCTCGTGTCATGTTGATTAATTCACCTTCACATTTCATTACCGAGCTTAAAATTCACCATCTTTATTAACTTATCACTACTCACGATGAACTCGATAGCGTTGATCCTAGCAGTATGCAGAGTATGCAGGACACCTATCATATATGAACTCAGTTAAATGACCTTGCTCTCCATGAGTTCTCGTAGCTCAGTGGATAGAGCGCCCGCCCGGTGTTCGGGAGGTCCTGGGTTCGATTCCTGTCGGGGACTCAGAATTTTTCTTTCTCCCACGCTCGTGTCATGTTGATTAATTCACCTTCGCATTTCATTACCGAGCTTAAAATTCACCATCTTTATTAACTTATCACTACTCACGATGAATTCGATAGCGTTGATCCTAGCAGTATGCAGGACACCTATCATATATGAACTCAGTTAAATGACCTTACTCTCCATGAGTTCTCGTAGCTCAGTGGATAGAGCGCCCGCCCGGTGTTCGGGAGGTCATGGGTTCGATTCCTGTCGGGGACTCAGAATTTTCCTTTGTCCCACGCTCGTGTCATGTTGATTAATTCATCTTCGCATTTCATTACCGAGCTTAAAATTCGCCATCTTTATTAACTTATCACTACTCACGATGAATTCGATAGCGTTGATCCTAGCAGTATGCAGGACACCTATCATATATGAACTCAGCTAAATGACCTTACTCTCCATGAGTTCTCGTAGCTCAGTGGATAGAGCGCCCGCCCGGTGTTCGGGAGGTCATGGGTTCGATTCCTGTCGGGACTCAGAATTTTTCTTTGTCCCACGCTCGTGTCATGTTGATTAATTCACCTTCATATGTTTTATTTGTTTTCTAATTTCTACTTACGTATCTTAGGAATTTCTGTAATGTAAAGGGTCGGTTAGTGAATAAATACAGTGCCGAAGTAATTTGATGGTACCGTGATGGAAAAAAAAACTTGATTTCTTTCGAGTTGCAGGTAGGGCTTTACAGTATAAAGTGGAAAAAGCAATGGCGGATGTTAATAAAAGTACTGCAGGGTACGTGGTAGTGCTTTTATAAATACAAATCGCGGGCATTTCGTTATAGTTTTGTAATTTATACCAGTTGGCATTTTTAAGAAGACTTCTGGGCTTTGAAGAATATCCGAAGTGCTCGGATCGACTATAAACTTAGCTTACCTCTGAATCACTTGACGTTGATTACAACACTGAATAAACGTTAAATTGTTGTAATGGATAATTTTTGCATTTTCAAATTAACGGAACATTTGACATTTGTTTGACATTTTCCTGTTGACTGCCACAGAAAGCTGCAGTAAAGGGTTCGTCCACGTAACCGGTTTACTAAAGTGTTTACGTTTCCCGCCGTGGACGACGGTCCCGTTCCAGGCCCCAATCGGTCACATACGTCGTCGTCCACGTTCTCGTCGTCATTGCTAAAGGTCCCTAATGAAGAGTTACAAAGCGCCAAGAATTATTAATTTTTTTTTTACGTTGCACGGAGCTTTGACTTCAGTTTTTAGTGTTTAAATGGCTTCAAGTACAAGTTCAGTTACTCACACTGTTTTCAATTACAAAAATCTGCTGCAGTAAAAAAAGAAACACAAACACAAACCAAAAAAGAGAAGTGTGTAGTGGCCAAAGAAGCAGACGCTTTCGATTTAGCGACCAAACCAGTAAAATTAGTCAAGTAGTAAGTTGGTAAAGTAGGTGATAAGGAATAACTTATAGATAATAAGTAACTAAATAGGAGTTTAAAGAAAGTAGCTAATGCGAGTATTTACAGTATTCATGTCTCGCTAGCAAAGAGGGACAGTGTATATTCTTTTTTGAATTGATGAAAAGACATGTATTTAATCTCAATTGTAGTTTTTCCCCAAGATTTACGTGCATTTTCTCTTTTATTTTTTCTTTTATTTTGGCTTTTACCACCGGTTAAATCAAGGAAGCTCAGGACAATGAAAGGTACTTTTACCCAAGCGAACTAAAGGCTCCATAATTTTCAGCAACTTGGTCTTGTAGGACTCGATAACTAGTTCACTTCATGGACTCGAGGGGATCATAGAAACGAGGGCGCGTCCTACACTCCGTGCCTTCATTCTATCTCTCTTCCCAGTCTTCTCAGACGTAATCTGCGTGACTATAGCAGATGCCCCATGTTTTTTTTTTTATTTGCTCTTTGCACCATCAGCTATTTTTCGAGTCTACAAATTGTTTGACTGACACAATTTTCAATCTGTAACAATCACTCAGTTTAGGTAGTGATTTGAAAAACTCACACATTTTAGAACACTTTTCGCCACCATTTTACTATTGATTAATAATTTGGGGACGGCATCATTTCTATGATTGCAATGAAGTTGCGATGATACGTTTGTATTTAATTTCGATCAATTTCTGCTTATCTCTGTTGCATATTGTAATATCCGTTTTATATTTCACTTTAGTTATTTGTTTGAGGGCCACTGATTTCTAGCGGAACTGTAATGTGTAGAATTAAGGCAAATAAAATTCATTGTTTTTATCACACACTGCGGTCATTATCTCTTTTCTCATTGGCTAAGAATCCACAGTTCACTCTGGAAGTCATTCACTCCCAGTATTTCATTACTAATATGATCTGCTCGCGCAAAGAGCAAATTAGCAAATGCTTGCCGGGAAGGAATGCATGATTTTCAGGAGTTCGAGCCTGCCAGTAAATCTTGAAATTTTGTCTTGCAAATATGACAAAACCACAGAAAACGCACAGAGGAAATGCGCGCAGGAACGCAAGTTGCACATGGGGTAACGTACGTTATCAGGGGTTCAAAATGCAGGGACGAATGCACAGAGTTAACGGACCAGGGGAGGCAGTTAAGAAATATCACCACACCCAACCAAAGTGTAGAGGGCGTAATAACTTGGATTCACGACGAAATAAGCGAGGAAGTGGGAAAGAAACGCAAAATATTGATACAGTGTAGCCCTCCCCCCCCCCCCCCAAAAAAAAGAAAAAAAAACCAAAAAACATGGGGTACGAAATGCTTTGAGGAATCTAGAGTCGCAGCATTACCGATTAACGGACCAGGGAAGGCGGGATAGAAACCACAAGGGACCCATCCAGAAGGATAAGAAGCAAAATTAAATTATACCATGCTATTCATTTACAGCTGCAAATTACATGACAAACCAGTTTTCCTTTAATACGATTTAAATAACAAAATACTGTTTAAATAGAAAACATAGACCCTAAACAGATATGAAAGCCCCTTCTCCCGAAAATGTATCATGACTTACACCCTTCTCTTAACCTAACAATAATAAGAATACTAAAGTTTGTTAGGTTAGGATATACTGCAAGGAAACGACGGCAGATAAGCAAAACACCGATACAGTGTAACTCACTCGACAATGCGGGAAAACAAGGCACAGAAAGTAGGAGAAAATGAAGAGTGGCGAAATTACGGGTTAACGGACCAGGGAAGGCATGGGAAGAGTCTCAGCGAAATCGCAATAAGCTTTACCACTTGAGTTTAGGACCAATCGTACAAAGAAACGCGCACGAGGAGCGGAAAATCTCGATACAGCGCAACCCACAGAAAAAAAAAAAAAAAAAACAGAAACAGGAGTACAAAATGCCGGTGAGGGATTGACAGTGACGTACTAACAGGTGAAAAGAACGTCAAAGTCACGTGACAGAGTGCCTCCGTATATACATACAGTAATATGAAAACACTCAAACTTTATCCGGTTTGTGCTTCACCAACATGACATGGTTAAGTCGACATAGTGCTTCACAAATTGCACTGCGCGGACAGTCTTGTGCTAAAGTGTATGTCAAGAAACCGTGTGTTCTGGAGTGTCGAGTTGCCGCGAGTTTTGATAAGTCGAGAGTGAAGCGGTCTGCATTGAAAGGTTTGTAAAGTCTATCAGGAGACTGTAAACTTTCTAGAGCAGTTCGTTTGTCGCAATGGTTAAGAATCCAAAGAAGCCGTTCCTAAAAAAAAAAAAATACAAATAATAAATGGTTCTTCTGGATGGTTCAATATGGTAATGTACATAGGCATGTCATACGGTCTGATCCACAAATTTTTAGAGAAAACACCTTCATTGGTAAGCTTTCCTGATCCAAGTCAAATAATACTGAAAACCATCCAGTTATCTGATATAAAATACGTTTTTTGAATTTCCACAGGAGAGGTAGAGACACTCCTATTCCCTTCATGCGACAGACATTAGAGTCTTGGGCAGCAACCGAGAAGGAAATAAATGCATCAGTTTTTTTGAAAATGAGAAAACAATGGCCTCACCTTTTGTCTTTCGTCGTTACCCTAGATGTACGGTGGCAATTCAGCGGAATTTAATATTGGGAAAACACTGTCCATGTAAACCTGCCTGAAGAATCTCCGCATGTGCGCTCCGTCCCTCTAAACAAAACAACAAACCACCGATTGGATATGAGAACAATATTAATAAAGAAAAGCACAAATATCTGTGCGGGTGCCGTAAAAGAGAACGTACAGAGTGAAATACTATTTAACAGAAGTTAAACAGTAGTGTCTAACAAAAGAAATTGAAAAAGTCAGAATATAAATTGAGTACAACTCTTAGCGATATTGATTTGTAAGGATCAATTTCCTTCACTCAAGAAACATTTCCTCGTGGTTCTTAGTCACGTGTCGGGTTGTAGCGTGATAGATAGACGATAAATTAGCCACCAATTCTAAAATGAGGGACTCTATCACAAAAAGGCGGGCAAACTGCAGCATTTTTGCGGCATTACTTACTCGTTGTTGAGATCGCTTCAGCTCTCGATTGTTCTTCTCGTCCCAGCAGCGCTGTAAAACTTGAAGTTATGGTAATGTTTTTTGCAACTTTTCAAAGCTTCATATGAAGCCACAGTTATACTGTATTTCAATATTTATAAAATACATGCATCGTTTGGAAAACACGATTTTAAAGTTTGAGACTTATAGGGCGGAAAATTGACAATTTTGCCAGCCCTCAAAGTTGTGCCCTTCTGCCCTTACAAATGGTCAGGGGAATGATTCGAGTTAAGCCAATACGTTGTATTAGTAGAATGCTACTAGTATACTAATGCAAATGCTGCAATATCATTGGCTGAGCTACTCCTATACTATCAGCCATTAGAATGCAGGGCTGGAGGGTCGTGTGTAAAATAGTGACTTTTCTTGTTTTTGCAAAAGTCTTTCTCCTAATATCCTGTCACAAAATCACATTTCATAAACTGCAGCTTTCTACTATCCTTTTAATCTTTACTCTTTCTCCAAATGCTTGCTTCCTTTGGTATTGCTAATGTCTGCTTACGTGATAGTCACGTGTGTACCTTCAGAGCATCCATGACGTCACTGGTACGAAGAATTTTGGGAAATGTAGATATCACAGGATCCATGATAAAGCCTGAAACACGAAACACAATCATTTCTTAGTAAAATGAGAGTTGAAATTAAGTTAGTGCTTACTTTAAACTTGGTATAGTAATGTTTTTATTAAAGACTTCTACAATCTCGTGTTGAATATTAATACCAATGCTTCCCTCATGAAAGAACATGAAAGAAGCCAGAAACACGAGCAAGAGGTTTCGTTATTGCGCATGCACCAAACAGTCCAAAAATTACCGGCAACTTGTGAGTCGCACCCTTCGTCCATTACAACCTCGATCAGCAGTTGGCGGTACAAAGAAATGAATTGAGCGTACACGTGACATGTTAACAAAGTGTCCGGTAACATGCTACAAAAAGATACAAAATAACAACTTATGAAATATTGTCAACGCTCAATGACAACAAATAGAGGAGAATAAAATGAAAATTAGGGCATTGAGATGAAAACTTGGATTCTCATTCTTGCATAGAACTTTAAGTCAAACATTAAGAGATATCATAAAACAAACACAACTACTGTATACGATTGTAAATTGTGGAACCGATGAACCGCAAGTGAACCAACGTGACAAGCACCATGCTTGACAAAGGTCACGTAAGCGAAGCCATGATTGATTAAAATTTGCATCGGAGTGATTGATAATCTTACTAGTTATAAATAATCAAACGTTGATGCCTTTTTAAAGTTAATCGTTCAGCTCCTTTGAAAGTCAACAGTCAAGCAAAACAGTGTTTTATGACTTGATGATTGGTAGGTTTAAACAAGATGCGGCGTCAGATATTAGTTATTTTATTGAAAATACATGTACGGATCTCATCATAACAAAATCTCAATCGCATCAAATGATGTTAGTTTAACAAGAAAAACGGATACATACAAAATGATGGGACTTACTCATATATTTCTCTTTTTTGATGGGAAATCAGTTTCACTGTCAGCCGTTGCAGGCGATTAGAACGAACAACTTGCTGGAAACGCCTACTGCTTGCTAAGAAGAAAAAACAACAAGCAGAAACGATGACAGAACATGAAGGAAAAAATAAAACAAGTCAAAACAAAAACAAAAAAGAAATAAAACTAACACAAGAATTTATCGGTTTTTTTCCCAAGTTCCGTTCAGGTCAAGGGAACTTGGCTTCCCTTGCAAAACAAGACGTGTTCCCATTTACGTAACAAGTCCATTTCTTTAGCGACCAAAGCATGTTCGCAAGCACGAGAAATCATACAAATACTGAGAAATTCAAACCCAAGCAAATATATCATATTTCTATGGCTGTCCATTTGCAGGCATTTCGAAGTGTACGTTTCGACTGTTGTGACTGGACCTAATGTCGATTAATATTTATTTTAGAGTCAAATAAGAACTCTCAGCTCTTGTTCTTTCATATAAAAAACTGTTAGTAGAAGCCTCGTCCTCAGTTTTTCATCCTTTTTATTTGGTGTTCCTGTTCAACTGCAATTTAGTAAAACAGGATCCAGTTTACGTTCACTTAAAGAATATGGACCTTTTTCGCTTGGGCGGCTTGTTTTCTCATTACAGACCACGTGATGTTCTCCAGAGAATTGTTCTTTTACCGATCTAAAAATTATTTATTCATACGCACGCGACTATTTGAAAATTTGAAAGGAAGAATTCTCAAGAGTATCATCACATGGTCTGAAATGGGGCAACCGCCCAGTCGAAAAAAGTCAATTGACAAGAGAGTGATTGGTTACCTTTTAAATTGATGGAGGGGTCCAAGTCCACACCAGTATCAAACGGAGTTCCTCCATTGAGTAGAATCTCGTATGTCCTGTCAAAGAACAAGCAAACGGTGTTTCCTCACATAGCTAAACTTTTCCGACTAAGCCTCGTTTTCAATCTTGTAGAATTTGTGCGAACTGGACACACTACAGGCAAGCGCACAATCGGAAGGGAGGGGGAGAAGGAGAGAAACATTATTACACCCACTCGTTAAATTGATGATAATTTTATCCAATCAGGGAATAGCACGGGCACTCGAGAGTATTGCGAAAGTTGTGGCGCCAACGTGTCGCCAACAGTTACTTCGAAACTTTGAGACAAAAACTACGCGCTCAATTTGGCCTGAGAAGCTGGAATTCGCCTAAACCAAACGGCATTTGCTATGATAACTGCGTAAGATAAATTAGCTTGCTACAATGATGCGATTCACTTTCATTTCGTTAGGCGTTTATACTCCATCGTCTACATGCTAAATAATAACTAATTTTATATATTTTTAATCGCGTTACTTGTTAGGTACTGGCGCTCCATTTTCTTCAAACAGTCTCATCACACACCAGCCACATGCTACTTCACTTTTCTCGCCGGTGGACTACAAGAAATATAAAAATACAAGCCAGGAAGGTTAAACAAAGACTAATGTTCAATCTATAAATAATGGAAAACTTGACGTTCAAGAGAGGTTTGACGAGGTGTATGGATCGGCGTAAAGGAAGGACGAAAAATCCTGGCTGTACTTGTGAATAGGAGGGTCCAAAGACAGTACATGGTACAAAACAATATACGAACATAAAAAGGCGATAATAAAAAGAAACGAAATTGAAACAAGAAAGTTCAAGATTGAGGAATGTTACGACGGACTGTAAAAGGGTCTTCCACATAGATTCAATTCAGCATCCATGACATTGTTTCTTTAGACCACGGGTAACTTTAAATGCTACAGTTGACGTCCGCGGTGACGCAAATCTCGCGCTAACTAGAATCAAAATTGGGTTTACCTGGACCTGCTTCTAAAAATTAACGGTAATTTTACTCTGGATAACTCGAACTTCTGGCTAAGTCGACGTAATTGTTTTTCTCCTCAGGTCATTTTCTTTATAAGTTTACCTTCGATAACTTGAACCTTATTTGTGAAAGTCAACGAGAATGACCCAAAGCTCCCCAGAATAAAGGACAGAATATGATTGGCTGTAAAAGGCTAGGGAGTATTAACGGACTACTTTTGAAAGAACAGTACATCGCTGCAAGTCTTTTCTACAGTAGCCCACCATAGAATTCTTCTACTGCTTTGTTTTGCGTAGTTTATTCCCTTCAGATCTGTTATTAATTTCTAAGTACGAAAAGTATCGTTCACGAGCTGCTCCTATTTTATAATAAGCCTGATTGAAACGCCTGACGTTTTCTATCCTAATTTTCTGTCATTTAGTTTTCGCCAAGTATATTCGAATTATGACACTAAAAGCTTGTCGTCCCGTGAATGAACGAGAACACTGAGGAAAACCAAAACTACTGAGTAAATTCAGGTTTAAAGTAGAATGGTATACATGTAGTAAAAGCAAAGTGGCACTATGATTGGCCAAGATTTGACATCACTTAACATTGTGAAAGTCAAAGCAACCAGACTTGTCAGATTGGAAGTTTCTCCTCAAAATATTACATTTTATGCAAAAACTCCCAGGCGCACAACTCGGTCAACGCCCATCCAGAAATGTAGGCAACAAAACAGTACTTACCGTTCTTCTGTAAAGCATGTTCAACTCAAAATGAATAACTAGCAGAAAGAAACGAAGATCAGTAAAACCATGATGTCGACTTACACATTTAGCCTCATAATTGTCTCGTAAAGTTTCGCTGGACCATTACTGATTAGTCTGATATCTCCTCTAAACGGTTCTATTTGCTTAAAACTACAGAAGCAGTCTCAGTCAGTATCCTACGTTTTCTTCTCCCCGACCCGACAGGGTGCAACATCTTATTGATCCTTATCCAGGGCGGGGTGTTTTTTCTTAAGCAGACCGCAACACAAACACCCACTCGTCAATGAAACCATTAATACAATGCCACACTGCAATGCGGCAAAATTCACCGCCGTTGAGCTGACTAAAAAAATGAGGTTTTTTTGGCGAAAACAATATAAACAGTACAACGGCACTCACCTAGAGAATCGTCACTAGAATTTATACGAGCCAGGCACTCTGAATCAAACACACTGGTGGCACACTACAAAGACAAAAACAACATGCATTCATTCTATGCCATCAGGTGTTTCTTAAAACTTAATTTACTCATTGTTACAATACAGTCAAACCTCTCCACACGGAACTGACCATAGTGCAGAACTTTATATCAATTATTGGAAAAAGAGATGTAACCCCATCTTTGACTCGTAGGGCAAGGTAAGACTCAAGTTTTGCCACTAATGTAGCTATCATATTAAACTGACTTAAATAGTATTTTGCATTTCCTAACATTTTAACCGGACATTTTCTCTTCTGAAGCATAAAAATCAGCTTAATGATAAAGCAACGCTACATGTAGTCTGTAATGGTTTTTAGAAGACACAGTGACCGAGTTCTTCTTTAGCTTAGAGGACTGGATGCTGAGTCACAAGACGTTCACTCAAATGCAAGCTTTTGAGTATCCTTTATTTCTTCAAGCAGTTTTTAACTATTTTTCTTGATAATTATCAGCAACATGCAAAGAAAGTAGTATCCGATAGCCCGCGGCTAGTGGATTTTGCAGTACATACATACATACATACTTTATTGGCTCGTCCCCACGGGGCTTTTCAGAGTCAATTTTACATCACAAAATTAAAAACTAAGCACATGACAATGATAAAAGAAGATAAAGGTTACTAAAATTAAATAAAGCAGTCATTAAGAAGCTTTTGCCTGAGTAAACGCTTGAAATCGTCACAGATGGGCTAAGTTTAAGCGCAGGCTGCAACTCATTCCACAGAGAAGTCGCTCTATATTAAAAGGTTTTTTGGCCTCTAGCAGTGCGGAAGAGTGTTATGTTCAAAAGTTGAGAGTTTCTGGTATTCCTTGTCGAGACGGCGGATCTTCTGACGAGCTTAGATGTCAAATACTCCGGAGCACAACTCGTCATGCACTTAAAAACCAGAACAGCAAAACGGAAAAAGTTGTTGCCTGATTGGTAGGCAGCGCAAGTCTTGTAGCAAAAGAGTTATGTGATCGAATTTTTTAGCGCCGCACAAAATGCGACAAGCAAAATTCTGTACTGCTTGGAGCTTGTCCAGATTAGCTTGAGTAGTATTGCTCCAAACAGAAGAGCAGTAGAATAATTTACTAAACACTAGGGCATTTATAATAATAATAAAGGCGCTTTTACCAAAAATATGCTTAACGCGGTTAATTTGGCCTAATCGTGACATGCATGAGGATACAGTATGCTCATTATATGTTAAATTAGAGTCCAGTGTGACGCCAAGGTCTCTTGCAGCGTTAACGGGCTCGAGTTCCTTCCCCAATAGAAATAGCCTAAAGTCGCTAACCTTAACAGTCATTTACCGGCTGTCGAATATCACCAGTTTTGTTTATCTGGGTTGAGTAAAAGCTGATTATCAAAGCACCTATTCCGAAACTTAACAAGTCCTTATTCATCTTCGTGCTGATCGTGGAGTTGAAATGACATGAGTAGGTTGGTATCGTCGACGTAACACTGCGATGAACAATTTTTTGGCACAGAAGGGAGGTCATTAACATAGATGTTAAAGAGTAATGGGCCAAGGATGTTCCCTTGTGGAACGCCAGAGCTAACAGGTAGTTTGGTCGACAGAGTTGTATTTATTCGCACAAATTGGTATCGAGAGGTTAAGTAACTTCCGAACCATTCTATCGCAGGTCTGGACGCACCAATGTCCTGTAACTTAGCGAGAAGTATTTGATGGTCAATACTGTCAAAAGCTTTGCTTAGATCAAGAAGGACAACTGCAGTTAGTTTCATTTTGTCAATGGCATTTAGGATTTCGTCAGTTGTTTGAATGACAGATGTTTCCGTTGAATGCCACTGTTTATTTCCGCTTTGTTAGGATGATAAACGGCCTCTCGAGAGTAGATATGACGTAAGCTGATTGTGAGCGACACGCTCACAGACTTTAGAGAGGACAGGGAGTAGTGAAATTGGTCTATTATTGTTTGGAATGTCGTGGTCTCCAAACTTGGGTACCGAGGTCACTTCAGCCCTTTTCCAGGCCAAAGGGAAGGTGTCAAACTCAAAGGTAGCGTTAATAATAGACATTAATGATGGCAAGATAGCAGGTAAACGATTTTTGATCGCATGGATTGGAATTTTATCAACCCCAGGGGCTTTACCACTCGCCATTGACGTGACTATTTTTTGTACTTGTTTGCACTTCACTGCGTTGAGGGTGAACTGCTCTGACAATGGGTAGATTCTCGGAATAAATAAACATTGATTAAGAGTATAACTCGATTCCTCTGCCAATTTAGCAATTCTATTGATGGTACTCTTTCCCACGCAGGAAAAGAAATTATCTTTGGAATAATTAATTCGAGCGAGCGGAGTACTTTTCGGGAATATTTTTGATGACATTCCAATTACAGATGTGCCTTAAGAGATTATATTCGTAAGAAACTTTTAGGGTCCAGTGAGTATGACAAAGTTAGTTTTCTTTGCATGCCGTTATACCGTTTCCTACGCTTTGAATGAAAATGAGAACACAAGCAAAGGTAAGTAACAAGTAGTGTATAACAATTATTCACCTGTTTGTTGACGGGATCCCAAGTAATGTCTCGATAAGCTACATTAGACTGACTTAGTTTCGGCATCACCCAAGAGCTAGTTTGCCAGTTTTCTATAAACAGAAATAAACAATAAGTCAGTCATGCAGCATTAGACAAAATAAGAAACTACGGAATTTAAATATGGAAAAGGAAATACCACGTGGTAAATATCCCCTGGAATATAAGTCGAATAAAAGTTCGCCCACCCTCTAAAATACCGCCCCAACTCTATGACAGTTTCATGGAGAAATCAAAATTTTCTTTGCAGCGCTTTCATTTATTTTTTCAGATACAAGAACGATAAACAACGAACAGAATATCTGCTAATCAAGAGCAAGAATTTCATTTCTAAAGTGGAGCTGAAATAGAGAGCAACTTGCCTTCTTTCGCCATTATTCCAAGCGCAGTTGAGCGAAATCCACTGGGCATCGCGCCCATGGCTTTAAGCACATCTGTGGTGCCTGTCTGAGAAGATAAAATTATCATACTTGCTTACAACAGGTTTGTTTTGCAACAGACAGTCAAGTAACAGATGATCAAACCGGTTTTGATATAACGCGAACTGAAAACCAATAACATAACAGGTTTTCATTTTTCCAACAACTTTGACGGCAGTTCTTCACAACAGAAATTGGGATATAGAGATAAAATTTACTACAATCAAAATTGACATTTCTTTCAAAAGCTCGTTCACAAAAGAAACGGTCGCAACTTTACTTTGTTTTGTGTCTGTTTTTACAGCTGCTTTCGATGTAAATTAAATTCTGTCTACTCTTCTTGCAATTATCTCACAATATGGTTATTTGGATAAAAATCGATTTTTGTTTGCAGCATTTAGCACAAAATCCGTTTAAAATCCTTAACAACGCTTAAATACAATGCCAAAGTGGCAATCGACAAAGAGTTTTGCAAATGCAGATTTTACGCTTTGCAAAACAATTATTTTATTCTGATTTGAATTTAAAAGAAAACGTCTCAGTCGCTGATATTTTATTTGTCGTTTGATACAGGTGTAAATATCGCTGTAGAAAAACAAAATGCAATACACCATAGTAAAAATAAAGTTGTTTAAATTCATGACTAGACTAAGAAAACAGATTATTTAAAATAAAATAAACTGTCTCTGATCGTTTACATTGGCTCTCGTAAGTTGTATTTAATGGCCAGCGCAAAGCGATAGTGGTGATTTGTTTTCAGTTTAACGAGAGGAATTATTTTGATGTTTCACTTCGATAGGGCTAGCTTTAACTTAGTTTAAGGTAGTCCACGTTTGAAAATTTAGGAAAACCGATTTTTCAGTTCTCAAATATCGCTTTCATAGCCACTGAAAGTAGCGAACATCACATAAATACAAATTTTGGTTTCAAAGCAAGTTGAACTCCAGTAATTTTTTCGCCAACAAAATGTGGATCTTCTCGCTTCCCAGCATTTTGACAAACATATATTCTTTCGTTTTAGCACGAGGCTCAAGCTACAGACGGGCTTTATTCGGAAAAAGTGCAATAAAATTTGAACCAATCATTAACATAATTGAAAAGAAAAGAGCAGTTTTTATGACATCTGCGAGGAAAGCAACATAAGATTTGGGACAAAAACTGAGAGACAAACAACGACAGCGCTGCTGTCCCGTTACATAAAAGATTTGTACCCAGTTGATGTCAAAGCGTGCATAGCCGTTGAGAAAAGCCGACTAAATTCACTCCCAAACTTGCAGTTCATAGTGTAATAAAATACGGTAGCTTCTTAAGAGTAAGGTTTTCCTCAGACTAAACCCAAATAAATAAATTTTAAAAAAGTTGAAAATACCTCTTCGAATGTAAGCCATTTTCCGTTTGCCAGTGATCAGCTGCGGAAAGCGGAAGCCAGAAATGATAACCAGAAATACAGGAAAGAAAAAATACCGTTGTGTTTTGAAAGTAAGCGGTCGATAATATTACGTCACAATTGAACAGCTCGCGCACATAATGAGCGCGCGCTCCAAATCCAGTGTGCACATAAACAACGTCCGAGTAATATGCACGCTGTCCTCAGAACACATCATCTGAACTAGTAAGAGAGTCTCAGGTTCGACACCTAGCTGGAGAAGTTGGAGTTCTTCTTTATTATTATTATTTTTTTTTTCTGAGCACGCATGTGTCAAAGACGGACTGAAAATCATCTTCTGATATCCTTCTTTGTCCTCGGAAAAAAAGTCATGTAACTTTTTCTGCTAAAATAATTAAAGCCACGAGAACTACGTTATTAGAAAGATCTTTGTCCATTTTCTTCGGTTTACATAGTCAGGCTACACGAACAGTTCAAGCAAACTCGCCCCACTTTGTCATCCAATGAGAAAAAGAAGCGTGACTCGCTCGTTCGCACACTTTTTCGTGCGCTACTCTCCAACTATATCCATTCGCTTCAAGGTTTGATTAATTCACTGGATTCATATATGTGCCCTTTCTGATGGATCAGAGTGAGACTGACAGACAGAGACAGACAGGCAGGCAGACAGACAGACAGACAGGTTGGATTGCCACAAAATACATTCGTATAAACAACTACCATACCTCTTGAGTAGAATCTCTTGAAAGAGTTTTCCAAAGAGTTTTTTCCGCTGAACACCCAGGAAAAAAAAAACGAATTAAATTTTCCCGTCTTGTGCGAATAGCACCTTGGGTATCTTTACAAGGCGTAATGCGACCTAAAGGATGATTACAATATGATCGTCACGATCACTACATAAGATAAAAAACTCTCCGAGAGGATCGGGATCAAACAACCACCAGTGAAGTGTGGGATATTTATAATTGCAACATTAGCTACAATCTTTCAGGAATCGTTTCCATGTTATCGCAACGATAGCTGAACCTTTTTTTCGGCGATCTCAACGATCAAAGCGGTAGTAGCGCTCCAATGGAAACCTGACAATCACAAACCGTTCCACAAAATCTACAAAAATAATTAAGAGTGCAGTGAAGGTAATGCTTTGATAACTGAGTTTCTTGACGAGTGGATTTGTTACTCGAGATCTGAGCTAACCTTCTTTGCCTTGGAAGCTCGGGAACTTTGTCTGCTGTCTCTGCAGAGAAAATAAAAACAAAATAAAGCAAACTAAGTATTTAATCGTACATCTTCACTTAGGCAGTTGCTTGGTGATTAAAAAACCACATCTTAAAAGGGATTGCTTATTTCTCAGCTACCAGACCAACGCTGTCTGTTTACAACTGCATACAAACTGAATAAATAAACTAGAACATGTCTCTTTTCTAGACCACAAGAGGATTTCTAACAGCTACGCTGTTTGCATCCGGAGCCAAGCGCGGAAAAGCACGCGCTTGCCAAGAGAAGGTTGTTCCTGATTGGTTAGAAAAGAACAGCTTGACTGCCGTGAATGGTTACAGTGCGAGGCTTGAATTGAGTTCGGCGAACAAATCACCCGAGCAAGACACACAAACAATCCGCCAACAGACAATCAGCTAAAACCGCTCTTAACATTCTTCAAAGTGCTCCTGCTACCGCATCAAGCAAATACCTTTCTTTACTACAGTGGAATCTTCTCCGTCAGTCTTCTCTGGTGAGGTTTCTTCACTGCTTTCCTCGATAATCTAATCAAAATGAAATGTTATTAAACACAAGTCAACCATTACGATCCACAGATAGTAAGCAAAAAACTGTCGCAAAGGTGAACCAATAGTATTTTTTGCTATCATCATCTTAAAGTATGCCACCACTAACTCGCTTACTCTATCTACTATTCTTCATGTGGATCGCCGACATATTACATACTGTCACCTTTTACAATCGCCAAAGTACTTGAGTTCAAAAACAATGGACACGTTTACATCATGATAACACAAACCAACTTTAAACTTTCCAGTATTAACCTTAAGAAGAGTTTTCGGTACAACGCCTTGTTTCCCGGCTGCGTTTTCAGCTTCCCGCCAGCCATCCTCACTAAAATTTACAACAAAAATAAGAGCGATTTACAAGTTAAAATACTTCAACAAAAAAAAAAGGTTCAACATTCAAGGTACAGTAACATCGCTTAATTCTAGTTTGGTCCTAACTAGTCTTAGTTTCCTTTACGGCCTAAACAAAACCCAGTCGTTTAAACACACAAACCACACATCGCTCGTTCATCGTAAACAAAACATCCTGCTGCCAAGGCTACGAAAGAAACGTAAACTACGTCATCCTCAACGATCAACGCGCGAGCATTTCTAAACTGTCCAATCACGTGTGATCTAGGCACGTACCTTTTCAAGTGGCGGGAAAAATCACTTCAAATCACAATGTTTTGAAAAACACGAGTTCTTTTTGAGGTGGAGTGGGACGACGAACTTCTGAAATGTTTCAGAGGTTCTCTTGGCCTAATCAAGTTCCCTCAGAAGGCCTAAGTTAAAATTCCTTTAGTTACAAAAAAAGCATAATTTTGATATTCGATTAGGGTTGAAATGTTTGCTTGCTGCGGAAGATGAAGTCTGAAGGCAAAGATAGTAGTTCTATTACAATTGAAAATCAATTCTTCCTCAAAGCTTATTACTACGACTGTTGCGCATGACAAATAGAAATAATATCAGATACCTCGTTTTGATAACTGTTAAAATCTTGCCTTTCTTGAAGCTAAGATCACCATCTTGTTCGCCTGTAAAATCACTCAGCGCCTCAACTTTGAGGACTTAGAAGCATTTAAAGAAAACAAAAGTTTACGATAATGGCAAATCTCCGATAAAAGTAGTGGAAGAGTTTCCGATTGTTATAGACCAATCAAAACTAAGCACGAACACTAGCGAAGTATCTCCGAAGTGTCATGGCGCCATGACAATTTGTAATTTTGCTTAGCAACGGGAACTGTAGCCTGCGAACGCAGACCTAAAATACATCTGCGTTCTCAGGTTACCAGAACTGCGGAAACAGATAAACTTTCAGAGATGGAACTCTGATCTTGCCTACATGGACGGGTTGAAACTCACGCTTCATGAAATGCCGTGATTCGGACTACAGTGTATCTGAAATAAAACTGACTCACCATAACTATGTTTGTCGTGGTTTCCTCTTCACTCTCGTCATCATCATCATCTTCATCTTCGTCTTCGTTATTTTGTAAAGAAGTAAATTAAAAACATAAATTAAGATTGCTCAGATCTACTGAGGTGAGCACCCAATGTTTCAGTCACCATTCGCAATATACAGGCGTTCCGAGCTCAGACTAAAAGCTCAGAAAAAATTTTTCAAGGCAATACCATTCTGTGTAAAAGGTTTTTGTCAACTTTCAACAGAGAGCAAAGAGCTTCAGCTTCAAGCGGTTCATATTGTTATCTATATACCCCTCCTGGCCTCCGTTAATCATCCTAATGGGTTCCTCTCATCTGCCTCGTTTCTCAAGTACTATTCTACAAAATTACACCATTCTTGTTGGTTTTCTTAGGTCTGGAAACATGTTATTGAGCTTCACCACGGAAAGCGCAGAAAAAAAAAAAGAAACATGCATAATGAAATGACTAGACGGCCTATCAGTAGTACAGCTCCTTGAACGTTTTCTGTAGAAAGCAAGGTCACATTCTCTCAACACACCTCTCTGGCATGTGCGTGCCATCGTCATCAGCTTTATCTGTCTGCAAGTCACTGTTGGATGCACCAACATCGTCTTCTTGCGTCTTTCTGAAATGTTGCAACAAAGGAAACAGAGAAATGCAATACATTGTACGGTAGCTATGTAATGGTTTGGAGTGGTACATCGACAAATACTATCCCACCAGTGACTTCATTTTCAGTTGACACAAGAGAGTGTGGATACAACGGAAAAATGGGGTCACTTAAAAAAAAAAAAAAAAGAAAAAAAAAAAGTAACTAGCTCTCTTTTCATTACATAGAGTACACTACACAGGTTTTGTGAAGCAAAAAGACACCTTATTCGTCAAGTGATTTCGCTAGTCCCTAGGAAAAAATACTTATTTAAATAGTAAAAACTACAAGTCCCGGGCCGAACTTATGAACGACTTATAAATTTAGGGTATCTGCTTTGAATGTTCATGTGAATGTTTATGTGGCTACGATACTAGAATCTTGAAGGCATAATTGAAATATTTTATTTCGGTTGGAAGCAAACGAAGAGACAAAAAAGGCAAGATGTATACATGAATAAATCTGGTGCTGAAATCATTACCTGAAATAGTCTTCCTCAACTTCATCGGGTTCTAGTTGTTCAGAAATTCTGTCAAGTTTGCTCTGTCAAACAGAAATGTAAATTAAAATAAGTCAGCTATGATGGAAAGTTCAAGAAGGGTTTACCATTATGTATGACGAACATCAGTCCAGCAGATACACACTCGATAGACATTCCTTAGCAGCACGTACGTTTGTACACTCAGTGAACACTGAATCAGCTCTTTGTCTGATTTTACAATGCACTGCTGTGTGCTAATTAGTACAAACAATGTGAATACATGTAGATTGAAAGGAGTATTTTGCTTGTTGTCAATTGAGATAAATTATTCAAGCTTCACTGAGTTTTCGTTTGATTGAACTGAGAAAGATTTTGCATACATGTATAATGTAAGGTAGATTGAATATCTACTGGGTTTTTAGTTTCGTTTCGTTTTTGTTTGACGAAAGAAGTAGAAAACTGTCCCTTCCCAGAATTGCAGTTGTATTTAGTAAGCTTCTTGTAAACCTCGATTAATCTATTAAACAATGTGAAACCCGCCTCTAGGGATCACAGCAATCAACATAAGCAAAACAAAACTTTCGCTAAATCAAAACAGGGTTTATGACCCATCAGGATAACTTTAAAAAGCTACAAGTAAAACGTAAACTTATTGCGGAGAACATGGACAGTTAATTGTGACAAAAACGATGAATTAAACAACTACAGCCTGTAAGGTATAAAAATGCATGGCTGGGTAATTTTAGAATTATTCCTTCAAAAGCACATGGCTTATGTTTTAAGGCACAGCTAATCTCGAAATGACTTGCATTTAACTTCTATTGCAGTCAAAACATTGTGGTTTTTTACAATGGACACTAGCCCCGTGTTTCAGGCTTAAAAAATCTATAGTTGAGATCTAATTGACTGGCTTACCAATTCAACTGTAAAATGAAACTGTTAGTAATTATAAATATTATTAATAGTTTCTGTGAGGATCATATGTAAAAATCGAACGTTTAAAAAAGCAGTCATCATACAAAAGGTAATAGTTTTGGCTGGCTTTCGCAGGTAGACCTTAAAATATTCGCTTAGGGAACTCAGACCTCTGGTATAGTTAAACTATACGATTTAAAATCACGGATTCTCCACACCTCGTAAGCATGAAACAACGATTTTTGCATTCTTCTTCTTTGTAGACGGATAAACAAGGATTAAATTCCAGCTGCGATGTCCAGTATAGTAAGCCGTTGTTGATACAGTAGATCATTTAAAAACGTTGTTTCATTTGACACTGTATGTCCATCAAACACCTTGATGTCAAAAAAAAATTACTGACAGAAGCGGAACCCATTTGTTCCTGTTTGTGACAACAACCTGAAGTAACTCAGGAAACTAGCATGCAAATCTTGAACTCTTAGTGACATAAATATGTCTCCAGACATGTAAATGAGGCGAGATTTAGCAGCTGCTCAAGACAGAGGTTCTATAAGTTGCTTAAGGCAGTCCATTATCGTTGCTACTTCAATTGTGGACATTTTATACTTGAAAAAATATTTTTCTGCACATGTGACTAGCAAATACATAGAACATGACGGAATTTTGAGAGCACAAGATAAATTTAGAGAACACTGGACTCCGCAAGAGAGTGTGTTTTATGGTTTAGACATCATTACTTGTATATCAATTATCAAATTTAACACTGCCGAGCGAAACCTCTACATGTATGTTCTTCTACATGTATACTCTGATGAAACAACACTTTTAAGCTAATCTGAGGGCGCTCAAATTCAACTTGTATTATAATGTAAAGTAACATTGCGTCCTACATATTATCAACTCTCATTATAACATCATCTACTCAAAGAAGAAGAAACAACTGCATGGTGCCAGTAAGTAAGGAAAGTAAAGACTTGCACAACACTGGTATGCAGTTCTGCGCAAAAATAATGCAAAATTGTTAATGATGCGTCTTCCCCAAAACTGCAGAAGTCTCTGAATCACCTCGGAATGAAAATTCATCAAAAATTTGACACAATTCTTTAGATGACAATGAAAATTGCTAGTAGCATAAAAATCAAGTACATGTATATAAGCAAGTTCACAGAATTTCACATCAGTCTGATTTTTTAAAACCTCTTTTTTTTCTCAATGAGAAAAAAACAGACAAGCATTGTATTTTGTTGTAATGAACAAAACTTGTCTACAGTACTTTTGCACAGTACTCAATGTTCACATACCCATATTTTTTTATTTTTTTTATTTATTTTATTTATTTTATTTATTTATTTATTTATCTATTTATTTATTTATTTATTTATTTATTTATTTTTTGCTATCTCTCTTTTTATTTTTTCTTTACACTGGCCTTAAAAGTCCTATTGGAGAGTTGTCAAGAGAGATTCCCCACAGTCAAGCTTTGGGACTGAAAGTGTTCCTTTATAAGGAAGGAGTCTTGTTATGTCCAGAGGCATGAGAGATATTTGTTTTACATCCCGGGAATGGGCTAGGGGGGTACTATACAAAGTTCTATATGAGGAGGCTCCACCCCTAGCCCTAACCCCTTACCCTTTTGTATACCATTTTGACAGAAAAGCTACCCATTTTAATATAATATAATTTAATAATATGTTTGTATTATGAATAAATTGCCAAAAAAGGAAATCTTGCCATTATCATTTAGAGCTTATTAAATTGCATGATACAGCCATAAAGTGCATCTGTTCAAAATACTTTAATATAAGGGGCTTTTAAATAACTACATGTAAATGGCAGATTTCCCAACCCTTTCATATACATGTACCTCAACTTGTCTTGTGAAATCCCTACCCTTTCATATACCTCAACTTCTCTTGTGAAATCCTTACCCTTTTATATCTTTTATATACCTCAACTTCTCTTGTGAAATCCCTACCCTTTTATATACCTCAACTTGTCTTGTGAAATCCCTACCCTTTTATATACCTGTGCCTGTAAAAGTACCCCTTTTGGTTGGAGCCTCCCTGTATAGGCCATTACAGAGAGTACACCCCTTCCCCCAATTCTTCTGTAAGAATAAACTTTGTTGAATATGTACCTTTATTTCTTCCAGCTTTTGCTGTTCTTTTCTTTTCTGCTCATTGAAATCTTGTAAAGAGCCATTACTTTCAGCCTGATAACGATGATAAAAATCAAAAAATGTTGTTCACCTTTTATAATACCTAGCAAACAAAAATAAATAATTTATATGGTTTGTTGTATCTTCAACTTGAAAGATATGTATTTTGCTCAGAATAAAGTTGTGAACTGTGTTCCGATGTTTGTCATTTTGCTAACAGGTATTACTTGCAACATGATTGGCTAATTTGTGGCATACTTTCCAATTTACTAAAACGCTTTTCAATCTACTTGTCATGGTTTGAGAAACTAACTTAATAAACAATGTAAAATGTTCATACCTTTGGAAGACTAGAGATCTCACTTGAAAGCAATTCAATTTCTGTTTTAAATGTGTCACAGCTAAGAGAAGGGAAAAAAAAAATACTGTCTACCCTCAATCTAAAACCATTTTCTTGTTACCCTGCACAGTTCCTTACAGTATAACAGTGCAATGCACTACATCATTCTGTAGAACATGGGGACTAAAGATATCGATATCATAGAGAGTTCTGACAAATCAATGTACATGATGTCAGTGAATGTTTACAATGTTTGTAACAAGATCATTAGCCCTGAAGCTGACATTAAGAGCACAAACATTCTACCAGCATTTTCATTTCAGGGCATGCACTAAACCCAAAACAACAAAACAAAACCAGCGAGAGAAAACCAAGCAAAATGTACAAAACCACTAAAACCAACAAAACAAACAACAGGAAATAAAAATAGGTGAAACCCCTTATCACTATTGGGAGCGACAACTGTAAAATGTTCTTTTCAGGCTAACTGAAGTGAAAGTCTGCAAGTCTGAAGTGATGATTGCACTCTGCTTAGCCTAAATATCAGTGCTTGAGAAGCTGTCTGTTTACAGTCAGCTCTCAGTAATGACACTGCAAGCGGTTTTGCTTACTTTCAGTGATTTTGTTGTGCTTAAGATATTTCTTTAAGACATTTTGGTGGTTCTTTTCCGGTCATTTGCTCATTTCCCTTTTCACTTAATCAGTGGATAAGTTTTAATGGTTTAGGTATGGTACATCCCTTTTGTCTGTAATATGTCATAACACCTGCCCAGCTTCACCAAGAACATTATTCATTTCTTTCAACTGACTCCATGCAAGACAAAGTGGCAAGGACTAAAACATGACATGGATCGGTAATCTTTGCAACATTTGGAAGTGGTAGGAATGTCTTCTGAATCATCATCAGTAATGTTCAGAAATTCACTTGAGGTACATTTACACCTGCCTTCAGTGTTACATGCATAGGCGACATCTTTCGACCATCTTTCAACATGCCATCTTTCGACATGCTATGCAAATAACTGAAAGACCATTTAACTGTAGCTGAATTGGCAAATTTTTTTGGTTATATTTACCAGAAGAAATGGATGACAATTATATGATAATTACTGACCTAAAATGGCTGAAGAAGATTGCGGACTTCACATGTTTCCTGATTTACAGGATAATTCAAATGACTTTAGTGTAGTCGATGGGCTCTCAATAGTGACTTCCAGTAGAATTGGGCTGCTGCCACTTTTAATATCTGCAAGGTGTAAACATTCAAAACAGTCAATTTATTTTCCCAGAATGACTTCTTGATACTCCTTTAGAACCTTAGTTTGACATCAAATAAATCCATTGTTCATGACTAAAAGTCGAGTTCGACCGTAAAGATTAGTCAGTTATGCTTACATTTTTGATGTAGGCCAAATTACACGGTATGTCGAAAGATGCTACCTATGCATGTAGCACTGAAAGCAAGTGTAATATGGATACAAAAAACACATGCATTTGACTTAGGAAAAGTTGGCTGGTTTAAGATTCCAATTTAAGACAATGTATGAGAATGTTTTGGAAATTGCTCCAGATGCTATATGTGTAGAAAAGAATCTAAATCTTATTAGATATAGTTTACCTTAAATTTGTCCTGCATTAAAGTATTCTTTCTGATGTTTTGCCTTAACAAAAGAGTTGCTTCTCTCTATTAGAAGCAAAACAACAGTCAACAGAAAGTCAATTCACCTAAATGGCTTTTAACTGTCTAATTAAACACAGGAACATCAAAATAAAGCAAGACAAACATATGAAGGTAAGCCATTTGTACATGTATTTCAGTTAGTTTCTATATGTAGCAATCAGAGCCGTTTTTCAAAGCATTCTCATACGTACATGTATAAAACAACTGAAAATCGTAACAATCACCAACAGCATAAATGTCACATAGATCATAGACAAAGTCTGGGCGGCCTGTGTACTCACTCATTATAATGTTGTTTGCTTTCTGGTAATGTTACTGATGATGATCCATCCAGAGGAGTGTAAAATTTGTCAACCTTCAAAAAAATGAATTATTAAGTATTGAGAAAGGACCATTCTATGTTATGTCCAACCCTCTCCGCCCCCCCCCCCCCCCCCCACACACACACACACACACACACCCCCTAGATGGCTTTTCTGGTGGAGTAACCCATAGACAAGATTTTCTGAGGTATTATGATAAAAAAAAAAAGGTTTATTTCTAAGGGGTACAATACCAAGAGTAAATTTCTGTCATCATCAACAGGCTGGATAGTGGGGATATACTTTTTTGGATGAGGGCATCACAAAACATTAATTTCTGAAACCCTTCTGTTTAATAGGTTCTTTTCTGAGGGAGTCAGGAAACCTCAACTATGGGAGAGGGGTCGGTGGGGTGAATATTAACTGGAATGGCCCAAAAAAAGAGACCTGCAGCTGTCTGCCTTATTTGTTTTGACCTTAATTTGCTTTGGTAAAATACGTTTCCCTTTCTTCAATTATTTTTACTGAAAATGATCTTGATGTGCTATATTTGAGAATCATTGTAAGCTTACCACTGATCACGGTATAAAGACTGACAAATGTTAAACATGGCGACATCAGCTGACTTACCCGTCTCGAAATAGAATTGATTCTCTTTTGCAGATACGCAAGGCTTCCTTTCTTTGTCGATTTTTCTACTTTGCTACGAGACATTGAAAGACAAATAAACTGCTTTCAGTATGTTGCAACCAAACACTTGTTCAATATCTTGAAGCGAAACTCCATGAAATAATGTTGTACGCGATGGAACTTTCCGCCATTTTTTTGGTTATTGTCAAAATCATACCCAGGCTCCCGCATAATGCGAATTAGTAACCGCGCCACTTGTCTTTCAAGGTGGCGCCTGCTTGGTAAATTGAGACGGGCGCGTGTTACAAACAGTAGGCACCTTAAGCAACAGACGTTTTCGTTGACGACGGCGACGTGACGACCGATAAGAAACTGGGGCTAGAACGGCTTCAGGTTGCGGTCGCGACAGCAAGTTACCATCCTTAAAGAAGGATTTCTCGGGCTAGCATTACACCTTTTTGTTTTGTCCTCTCCGTCTACGAGTTGAAGATAAACTATAGTTGAAAAATAACTCAAAGGAATTAAACCTTATACTATTCATGTTTTACTAAGAGATGTAAAATCATTGCGAAAAATAACGAAACAATTTAAGTTTATAAACTTTGCCTGCTTTGAAATGCCAAACGTAAAGAGCAAAAATTATTTTACTTGTAAAACGTGTATTGCTAAAGCAATTAACTGCGATTTTTAACCAAAGTTTGTATCACCGTTCATTGAGAAAAAAAAAAAAAACAGGTGTATTTTCAGACTGCCAAGATTACACACACATAGATTTTGAACAAAATCTCAGCTCACTGCGTTTTTCATTCGACAGACTGATCGGCCGCTCAAATACAGGAGTTTCGCCAGCTCTTTTGATAAAGAATCGTAAACAGCATTCTGCGAAGGATGCAATAATCTTGTATTTACAAGAAATAAAATCCAGGCGAGACAATTTGGTAGCGCGAAGTTTGCCAGCTCTTGTAAACATTAAAAATGTCCATGTACACACTGTTCGAATACAAAATTCATCGAGTCGATTAAAAAAGCCTCTACGTTAAACGAAATACCAAGACCAGGGTATTGCCAAAATAAAATCAATGTTATTTCAAGCTATAGCAATCTACCGATTATACGTTGAGAAAATCTGAAAAAACTAATTATACTGAGCGGCATTACGTTGGATGAAAGGAACCTCTGCGCTGAAGGCTAGTTTGACATGCCAAAAACAATTTTTCAGTTAAGAAAAAATGAGTCCAGGAATACTTCCAGAACATTGTTTTAAGCATAAAGGCAATAATTATGCAACTTTACCTTGGTTCGGCACCAAAGTAGCACAAAAGTAAGCTAAAAGGGATCAAAACAAAAGATTAAGTACTCACGTTTTCGTCGCAACGTGAAACTCCACGTTCTCACGTTCGCGACCTCAGGGCAACGTCAGGTCACAACGTGTTGTACATGCGCAGTGATGTTTCGAAAGAAATGTCACGTTTCCGGTTGCCGTCGTCAGGTCGGCGACGTCTGTTGCTTAAGGTGCCTAATATTTAGCTCTTACTAACCGAGCTGGAGGTCTGTATGGGAGAATCTTGGCCGAGGTCGTGAGTACAGATCGAACGCAGTGAGGTCTGTACACATGACCGAGGTCAAGATTCTCCCGTACAGACCCACTTAGTTCGGTTAATAAGATGTTTATTATATGGCAAAGAAGAAAACTTTAATTCGTATCATGTAACTGGTTTGCTGACATTTTGCTTGCGAACGGCGATGAGCTTAACTTAAACTTGCCGAAATTTGCTTGTCCTCTTTACTTTTTTTTTTTGTCATCAGGCTTTTTGGAACTTCCATAAATGATCGAGAAGAAAATAAAAGAAAATGGTAAATATTTTTGTATTTTAGTTTGCTACTTTTTCAACGCAAAATGAAACCGGTCTAGATGCCGGTCTAGATGGGAAAATCTAGAACGCGGTCAATATCGATTTCAGCCAATCAAATTCGTGACCTCGGTAGTTCCCAGTCCTTGTGAGACACAGCCATATGATAATGATAACTTAAAGGACACAAAAATTAACAAATAGCAGAAAATACTCACCATCTACAACTTGGGCACATCTGCAAACACCTCCCAGTTTTGGTTTCATTTCGCTGTCACTCGAGCTTAGTTTACTCTAGACTTGTGGTCCGAAGTTCCTTATATATTGAGAAGGATTCCCGTAGCTCCTTGAGAAAACAACTACAACAACAACTACAACAAAACAATGACGCGTGGTACAAAAAACCGCAAAGTTTCGTAAGAAAGCTTCTAATGAGGAAAGTTTCGGGCAACAAGAGAGCATGACCATTTATTTTTAGGGAGCAAGGAATATTTTTGGGATTAATTTGAGGGAACAAGGGGTGTCTATACTATTAAAGGAACTTTGACAAAACATTAGGTTCAAAGAAATTTATTAATAAGGAAGTAGGGAAAAAGTAAAATTTTAAGGGATCACGGGGAACAGACTTCCCCCTTTCTTGGGAGGCAATCCATAATGTCCCGAGTAATGGTAAAAAATATGGATGTAAGATAGAAAGATGAGGAAGTGTGTTATGTCTGTTATTCGTTATATGGCTGGTTTGCAGTGTCACGCCATCAAAAATAAAAATCGTAACCATTCAATAAATTAAGTCAAGAAGCTGAGATATGAAAGATGATTGACATATAAATAACCTCGCCAAGTTTTAAGTCTGCACGGTTTTCCATCCGCGCGTTATTCGGAAAAGTGTTTCACTCAAATTTATAGAGCTTTGTATGGAGTCGCCATGTTTGTGCCCCTCGGAGGGACACAAACATGGCGGCCGTAAGGTAACAGAAACATCTGTCATTGAGTTTTGCCATTGAAACGAAACGTTATTACTCTAGAGCACCGATACATTGAAATTAATACTTTGTCTAGAGCGACAACTGTTTAGTTAGCAAAAACTTGAGCAATAACTCATCTTTTGACTTACTCGACAGCCTTATCGAGCCGCCATTTTAATGTCACGTTAACGCAACGCATAAACTTGGAAATTCCGACGTGCTCCATTACATGATGAGGAACCCTGTTGGGCTTAAACGTCGCAAAACGTCAAGTTATTAGAGGGTCCTACATCTGATGAAACGAAAACTTCACAAGGATTGGTAATTTCTTATTTTGGAAATTGATGACGTCACATGAAAACCAGCAATACGATGTGCTCGTCCGTTGGAAAAAGGGAAAATAGGCCTCAGATTCAGTTTTCGAAGTAACTCTTAACGCACGCCTCTTAACTTTCTCAAGTTTCCGCTAGTCCGAAGATTTAGAATAAAAACACAACGTGATAATACTTCAGGTGCAGCAAGGATAGATTACAGTAAAAAACAAACGCCCTCTAAGCAAATCTCGAGAAATTTTCGGTCTCGCTTCGTGAGATCCGAAAAGTCGCGGACTATCTTACTTACTTACTAACGGACCAAAAACAAACAAACCAACCAACCAACCAAAACAAAGTACAACAAAACTAGAAGACAGGCACTGACAAATTAAACTAACTAACTAACAAGTTAAACTAACAGGTTTTTTATTATTATTCTTTTTTTTTTTTGGAAAATGGAGGAATACCCTGAACATCAGTTCTAACAATATGAAAACGTCCAATACGGTATTCTTAAAAAAGATACCAACACAAAGTCAAAAAGTTAAGTAACAACATTGAAAATCTTAACCACGCTGGGAGTTTTCTGTTAGTGCGCTAGAGAGAAATAGTGTACACCAAATGTGTCCTTTTTCCTTGATCTCACAGGGAATTGATACATTCCCTGAAATACAGTGATACAGTAAAATTCCGCGTTTAAAAACCTAGCAGGTAACGAACCTACGGCCTGCATGAAACATGCCATTTAGACACCCATTTTTATATATATATAACAAAATAATAAATTTAAAAAACAACAACAACAAAAGAAAGCAAACAAACAATTCAGTCTGAAATTCGGGAAAAGCTTCTTATTATGTTTGGTAGGCAAGAAATAATACTGCTGTCTATTGGTACAGTGTTAGTTCTGTTGCGGTGTTCTTGATTGGAAGTTTAAACGTGTAGTCGGACAAAACCTACGAACATCAGGCTCATTTTTTTGAAGACATTAAACCTGTCTTGAACCTGATATTTCCAGTGTGCAGACACCAGTCTCCCGAAATACAACTCAATATTTACCGCTTTTTTAGTTTAAATTCACTATTTCGTAATGTCCGATGAATCTAGTGTATTTGAGAACCTAAACAGGCTTATTTCTTCTTGCATCAAATATTTAAGAACGTATTTAGCCTGACCTGGAAAATCATGTTGTAGGTAATTATAGTGTACAAGGGATCGTACAGCATTACTTCAAGGAAGATTGCCAAGTTGACACGTCCCAAAAATTGTCATCTAACAAGAAGCTTATTTTAACTTAGCAAAAACGTGCAACACAAAATATGTCGGAGAGTAACTGTACAAGAGAAAAGTAAACATCGCAAGTATACTCACAACATGGTCAGCGTTTAGCAAAAATTCAAAACTACCGTGGAGTCATTCTGTTTACAACCCGGGCCCATGATCCACTTGGATGTGGCAAGGGTTTAGGTATTCTGTGGTTTTACGACGAAATCTTCAACTTATACCAAGCAGCCACACGCAAAAGGCTGACCATGTATTGGAAGTAGCACAAAACTTTAAAACTTTTTCCTTAAAGCTTCAAATTGAGGCGACATGTATATGGGGTGACAACTGGCACTTTGCTGGTAGAAGGCGTGACTCAAGTTGGTCGTCAAAGGCTGGCTCAATTCACGCTTTTGATGTGAGACTGTTTGCAGCTCCCGCAAACCTTCCTATACATGGCCAGCCATCTGTAGCTGATTAGTTTAAGGATGTCACGCAGAACTCAAGGTGTGGCGTGATCAAGATTCTAAAATTACTGATTAATTATACTGAAATGGCCATCCTCGAGTTCCTCTAAGGAGGACTAAAATATTTTTCACTTTAAACCACCAACAGTCCAAGGAGGCCGTCTAAGAATGTGAACCACAAGACTCTTAACTGACAAAGCTATAATACCGATAACCTTGGAATGGCTATCACAAGAACATGAAAATTATTAATGACGTTTAACTTTCATCCGTTAAAAATTGATGTCGAAAATATCACGTCAAGAAACGTTAAATATTAATTCCTACTGGGGCTAAACATGTCCTTTGCGCATTTCGAAATGACCGGTCTAAAAATACAATAGCATAACATTTCTAGGATGCCACATTTTCCCACCCCTCCCGGGTGATTTTCTACTCTATACCCTATTTGGAGCCCAGGCCTCAGTTGCTCGAAGGCTGGATAACGCCATCCACCGGATAAATCGCTATCCAGTGGATAAGTGTTAACAAAACAAACCACGCTATCCACTGGATAAAGATTTATACGGTGGATAACGTTGCCGACCTTTCGAACAATCCGGGCAAGTTTTTCTGCTCTGGGTATCATTTCCTCTGGCCTAGGCTCCCTGTACTACACCTTAGGTATCCTGTATTCTAGAGGTACAAGCGTTTCTTTATCGTACCCGTTTTGAACGGAGCAATTACTTTTTTGGAATCCACAGAAACTTTGCATACGAACGTGTTAACTTAAGTGTCCAGCGTAACCCCTTCCCTGCCCCGTCTTTTTGTTTACATCGCAAGGATATAGTTTACTTGTGAACCCCAAGGAGTACCCCTGAGATTGACAGCCGGTGCCCCTATTAAGTGAATTCCATATACATTGTTACTTCATACACAGAGTTCTTCATGTCCTTTCATTTACAGGCATCTTTAGCGAAAACGTTGCTATTTTACGGCCATTTCTCAGTAACGGACAGCCAAGTCTAAAAGAGCGCAATTATTACAAGAAAAAAACTGCATGATTCTTGCTTCTCAGAGTTCGTCATGGTCCACAAATGGTTTGCTATCGTCAAAGTTCACTTCATCCCGGCTGTGATTGTAGTACAAACCCGACGGCTGCTTCTTACCCATAGCGTTCTTGACCCGTGTTCGAAGAGACGGCCTTAAAGAATTCCCATCCACTGCAAACTGGAAGGTTTCATCGCGTTCGTGGCAGTAACGGTACAACACGATACCCACAATGATAGCAATGATGACTACTAAAATTACCACGATAGCCACTATCGTTCCTGTTGAGATGGATTTCTTTTGAGCTAATGGCTGTGCAGAGGTTACTGTTCGGAGTAAAGTTTTAAAAAAATGGAAAGTGAGTTTTGTTAATGCAAACTGAATTCAAATCGTGCTTTTGCAAGCTTGTTTAGGGATTACATTTCGAATAAAAGACCTCGCCAAAAATACAATCGGGATACTTCCCCCCTCTCCCTTACTTCATACTACCTTACCAAAAGTTATACTCCCTACTCTTACTTAGGTGTCCTACCCTACCTTACTCCTTTGCTGGCTACCCCTATCCCATCCAAGTATAGTTAACTACTACATTCTACCCACCCTTTCCTACCTTACCTCCACTTCCCTGCTACCCTACTACCTCCATCCCTACTTTGTCAACTGCTCCCTTCCTTATCCTAACCTACCCACCCTACCCTATCCCAACTTATCACGCACTCCCAACCCTACACCACCCTGTTCTACCCTACACTACTCTACTGTTCCCCCTCTCCTCCCCTGCCTTATACTTTCCTACTGCCCTTCTCTCCATTCCTACCCTACCCTTCTCTATCACACCCTAACATACCCTGCCTTTCCCTACCCATTCAACCCCTCCCTTCCCTACCCTAACCTACCTTACCCTACGCTAATCTACCTGCACTACCCTACCCTGCACTACCCTGCTCCACTCGTCCCTTCCTCACCATAGGCTACTCTACTTTACCTTACTTTACCCTATCCGACCCTATTCTACCCTACCCATTTTCCACCCACCTTACCTAATCATGCCATACCCTACCCAAGGCACCTCTACTTTACCCTGCCCTACCCTACTCTTCCCTAGTTTATTATACCCTGATCTTCCCTTCACTGTCCTACCCTTCGCTATCCTTCACTGTCATACATGCTCTGCCTTACCCTATTCCATCCTTTGCTTTCCTACCCATTCTTACCTCACCTAAGCCTTCTTGGTATTGCAGCCCCACCCGTTACCATCTTACCCTGTTCCGGATCAATGCCATCCACACGAAGTACTGCCGACTTCCTGTCCTCGCCATATTTATTCTTATAAACGCATGTGTACTTTCCAGCGTCCGCGACTGTAACCACAAACAACTGAAGGGAACCGCTCTGAGCGTTAATGGTTACTCTCTTGGATGGCTTAATAGTCTCGGAATCCTTAAGCCATGTCAGCTCAGGCTCTGGAGCGCCCAAACCAAGACAGAAGAAAGTCACATTTGTTCCAGAGAGGACAGAAATGTCCTTCGGAGGACTGGAGATAATCGGCGGACCTAGACAAAACAACGCATATTGCTGGTTTCACTGTTATGCCATCAAGAATAAACATGGCAACCAATAAATAAATAAAGTCAAGTAACTGAGATACGATAGAGGATTGATTTATATATACTACCTTGCCTAGATTTACATCTGTGTGGTGTTTTGGCAACTACGTTATTCGGAAAAATATTATACATCCAAATTTAAAGAGCTTTGTTTGGAGACACCATCTTGGTGTGTCTCGGAGGTGCACCAATATGGCGGCCGTGAAGTAACAGAAATATCTGCCATTTAGTTTTTATTATTATTATTATTTTGAAATATGACAGTCTCGCGCGATAACCAGCAATTACAATCGTTATTCATTGCACAATCTCTGGTCTTAGAACGTACAAATAATATAATAGGTTACGATCCAAATAGCAATCCTGGGCTACAGGACAAACCTCTAAATTTGATCCTTTTCGGGGTTGAGGGAAAGATAATTTTGACCTAAACCCTCGGGGCCATGTTAGAATATTCGGCTACATACAAAGTGGACTATTCTGTATCTCGTGTCTTTTTGTAGAGCGCGGTCGCATAGCTACAGGGGTATGTTGTCTTATGCAAAGCCTTACGCGTGTGCGCATGTCTGTAAGGGGTGTCCGCTGCCCATCGCGATTGCGAAAAATACGTATGCAGTAAATACCGACGGATAAGCCGCACTCGCAAATAAGCCACACCACGAGTTTGGCAACTCAAATTTCAGAAAAAGTTTTAGGGAAGAAATCAAAATAATTCACGAGTGGAGTCTTAAGAATGATTCTATACATGTAGATTTCTTGACTTACTGAATGTAAACCGGCGTGGTGAAAGTAAAAAAATAAGATCTGAAGTAGCCGAGAGAGTGTTTGAAGAACATCAGGTGAAATCGATCAATAAAAAGTATTTTTGAACCGGCAAAATAAGCTAAATGATTGAAAATTGCATACAAATTATTGCTTCGCCCAACGTCTTGGTTCTGGTCAATGCGAAAATTGTATAATGTAGAGAAGGTAACGCCTAATGTATATACTGAGGATAAACAAACTAAAACAAAGTAAATAAATATAACGAAACTTGCCAGTTAAGAGCACAGTTGCCAGCCACACACGAATGCTGCCACGATTCCATGCAATACAAGAGTACACAGCAACGTCTTCTTTGGTAACTTGCCGTATTTGTAATTGGCTCGCAGTGTAACCTCTGCTCGAGGCTGAGTATGTTGTGACAGTATTTTTAGTGCCATTCGTTACCAGTTCCCCGTCTTTCTTCCAAGCTATTTGAGGTCTGGGGACCCCTGTTACGTTGCAATGGAGAGTAACCTGGTCTCCCTCAGTTGCAACAGTGTCCCAGGGGTAGTCTTTGAATTCAACAGTCACTAGAGAGGAAAAAAATTATAAATAAAAGAACAGGTGAAAGTTTGTTTACCGCAACAAACAACATTTGTTTGCTGTACAGTTCGACATAGAGAAGCCATTTAAACACCTGTCAATCAAATGCAAGAGACACGCTGACATCATTCTTTGTACTGACTGGTTGTAAAGCAATTGAAACATTTTGAAATTAACGCGTATTTCGTGCAATGTTTACGTATTTATCAATGAAGAGAGTTTAGCCTTTGAAAACGCAAATGGAACAAAAAGAAGCCAGATTGTGAGTTAGAGAATCTGGCTCTAAATCACCCACGCAACGAGAAAAATCTTTCCATGTTAATAAAATTAAGCAACCAATTTATCACTTTTACTGTACTCGAGGGTACCACGTTAAAATCAAAGGGTATTTTACATTATAAAAAGTTTTCAGTGCAAAACGATATATATTATTAGTTTCTTAATTGTCAAGACTTATGACATATTTTAGCTTTCGAGTAACGTTTAAATAGCAAGAAATATTTCTTAACTGAAAGGAAAAAAGCGACCGTTTATGAGCAGTAATTCCAACACTCACATCCGACGATAAGAGACGCATTTGCGCGGGCCTCCCCAAGTTCGTTGATCAGGGAACATTCATAAAGCCCTGCGTCCTCAAATTGAACGTTTTTAACCTTCATCATATAACTGCTGTCTATGAACTCGTATCTCGCAGAGCGAGTGAGATTCTTCCCTTTGAATTTCCACGTGATATTACTTGGAGGGTAACACGACACGATACAGCTTAAATTCGCATCGCCATCCCTGCTGACATCTGCAGACAGGACGCCGAGAATACGCGGTGCCTCTGTGTAGAAAGACAAAAACACGAGAAAACCATCAGTTGAGAAAAGTGAGTAAACTTGCTTTTTCTATTCGTGCACTAAATTCTCCTTCGTTGAGGAAATGTTCAAGATTCCACCCCAAACAGTCCTTCCTGATGACGTAACCAGTCTCTCTGTCCCTTATTGGTCGGTGCTCGTCTTTGACTTTTCCCGCGCAAATAACAACCAATCAAAAACATTTCTGTTGACCTGTATCATCAGTGTGAAATCCACCGTAGCAAAAAAGATGGCGGCTTTACATTCTACCACAACGCCTTTTGAACCTAACACAGACTTTATGGCAAAATGAAAGCCAAATTTTTATAATATTTGTTCCTGTACAAAGGACATTGTGCAGCCGAAGTTTGAAGATTTTACAACTTTTCTGTACGTTTTTATATAGTGGTTACAGTTTTCTTGCGCTAAGAGCTATGGGTATATGTACTAGTCACCACCTTTTTTCCCATGGGGGATTTTCCCGTTGCCTGCAAGAGAGGAATCAAGCACCGACCCTACTCTCAAACTAAATTGACCTACAGACTTAACGTTTTTATTTTTTTCGACTGTTTTCCTACTCATTCAACGATAAAACACTACAATTGAAAAACCAACGTACTGCTTAAATGCAACAAAAATGACACTGGGCGCTTTCCCTGAGGAAAAAAAAAACTGGTAAAAACTTTTCGTCAAATGGAGTAGCGCAGTTTTCAACAAACAAAATGAGAGTGTACCATTTGACAACATTTCAAAACCTCCCAAAGAAACAGTGACTGTTCCATTTCATTTGCAAATGGAACGACCGCGTATTTCATCAAGGGGCATGGGAATAGCGCGAAAGAGCGAATGATAATTTTAGTGATTTTCTAATCACTACATTCTTTTCTAATGGTATTCCATTTATTCCGAAAAATGCTCAGTGAAAAGGCCGGTTTCATTTGGTTTTCCTTTTGGTTATTTTGTATGTGCATATGTTTATTTGTTCGTGTCCCTTGGCTAAACATGTGAGATATCTTTTCTTCTAACTGGTTGCCTGGCATTTTTACACTTACGTTATTTCGGGTAGCCAGCACTAATAATATTTTAATAAATTATTTCTAGCTCTGGGGTGAAATAAAAGTTGTTGTTGTTGTTGTCGTTATGTAAAAACGGTTTTTCTATAAAAACGGAAAGCACACACGGTCAAACTTCAGTCTAAAACAACATGTTACCTTTGACGATAACTTCCGATCTGTTGCTAGTGATGTTTCCGGCGCTATTGACTAAAGTACAGGTATAATTGCCACTGTCTTCTCTCGTGGCGGATTTTATCAACAGCTGACCAACGTTCGAAACGATTCGACTATTGGCTATATCCTCTGCAAGGAGAGGCTTCCCGTCTTTTCGCCAGTCTTGCACGGTGGGAAAAATCCGAGGAGGCTTGGAGCGACACTGCTGGGTGATCACGTCTTGCGCGTTGACTGTCTTTTTAGTCGGCGTTCGATCGAATTCTGGAGGCTTGGAAGCCACGGCTGAAAAAGGAGAAATGTAAAACACTCCACTATTCAACAAGTCAAACACCTCACTCATATAACGCTAAGCTGGGAAATGTCACATTCAACGTCGTTCATGAATTTGTTCCGCCGTAGCAAGGCAAGTTACACAAAGCGTAGCTCGGTGTAACACTACCAAGCAACGTATAAAAAGAATATTCATCACGCTGTGTCGCCGCAATCGTTGCGATCGTTGCGAAAAGACGATCGTTACGTGACACGTTGATAACAGCAATGTTTTGCTTCGTGCAACTCGTGTCGCGGGAAAGCTTTGTCATGCATGTGACCGTATAACCCAGAAAAAAAAATAGGCAAATGGATACCAAAGAATGTAATTCCTGGCGATTGAGGGTCGAATTAGTCAAAAATCAATGATCTAACGGCACGATGGAGAAGCTGACAGGGCATCACAGGATGCCCAGGGACCATTTGAGGTTTTGCCGGGAGATTTACCTCTGCATTCTTTACCATCGCCAGCGGTACCATCTGGGCACTGTAAACAGACGGACCTCTGTTGACCGTTCTCATTCCAAACTTCATTAAAAATGTCTAGATCCACACATGTGACTCTATTGAACAAATCGCATTCCTGAAAATAGACAGAGTGAAAATTAGAACAATGCAAAGGAATCAATCCCGAAATATTGGCTTCTTTGTTTTCGTTGTTGTTATTATTATTATTTATAGTGGCGCTAACTTAAATTGAAAAGAATCTAATATTGATTTTTCAGAAATAGTAAAAAAATTAAATCTAGACAAGTCACATTCACGTCTTGTAGTTCTAGTTAGCATATTTAATCAAATACGTTTTATTTATGTTACATGCGTCTGTTATACTTTAGCTTGAAATCTTTGACTCATTAGTCTTTGTTAAAGTGCCTATGAAGTAAAAAATAATTGCTGCTGATTTGAAAGACTTTTCAAAGTAAAGCAGAGTGGCGTTTTCCTGTTTGGAATATCTTTTTTCGTTTTAGAGATATTCACGTTTTCGTATTAAAAGTGATGACGTCATAGGTGGTTCCACTAAAACAGTTCAACACTCAATCAAGAATATCTCTAGAAATATTAGAGCAGTGTTCTTTGAACTTGACACCAGAAATGTACATCACAAAAGAAACAAAATGACACCCGTCGTGCCGTCGCCATGGCAACAGTTACGCTGCTGGTCCTGTTCTAATTAAAACTAACACTACCAGATTTCATCTTTAACAAGGATCATCCACTCTCAATAATATAATGAGAAGAGTTAAGACAATATGGGAATCATGTGTGTTCCGAGCAAGACCTTCTGTCCCTTTTCGAAGGGTTGCAAATTGGCATATTTGGTTTTTCACAGAAAGAGACTGGAGTCAAAAGTGTTGCCATGGCAACAACACAGAAGGTGTCATTCTGTTTCTTTTGTAGTGCACATTTGTGGTGCCAAGTTTGAAGAACACTGCTCCAATATTTCTAGAGATATTCTTGATTCAGTGTTTAACTGTTCAAGTGGAACCATCTATGACGTCATCACTTTGTCATTTGCATAATACAAAAACGTAAATATCTCTAGAACGAAAAAAGATATTCCAAAAAGGGAAACGCCATTCTTCTTTACTTTGAAAAGCCTTTCAAATAAGCAGCAATTATTTTTTACTTCATAGGCACTTTAAGGCGTGAACCCACTTAGACTGTCTTAGCTAAAAATGTCCAAAATTGTAGATTAGTATGTCTCTTAAATAGATAAAATAAAAAAAATAAAATAAAGTAACATATGATGCTTGTGGTATAAGTAATGGTCATGATAGTGGTAGCCAGTTCTACAACATGAAATTCCTTTAGGAAATAGTGTTCCGTACACTATGATCAGATGGGTACGATGTACCATTTATTTTGGTTTGGACAGATAGTCCGTCAACGTTGAAACCGATCCTACATGGGGGTAGGGAGGTGGGTACTCCCAAAAGTTTTTGGTGGCGGTGTGAGGCCCGAACCTTGAAATTCAGACCTAACTTATATGACAACAGCTAACCAGAGTTGGCTTCCATGAGCGTACGCATTTAAAAATGCTACAAATTTGCCAATGTTGAAGCGGAAAAAAAAAATAGTTACTTGTAAACAAAACACCCAATGCCAAGACAGAGTGACAAAAATACTCTATTTCAGACCAAATGAACAACATCTGTGTCCTTTTTCAGACCAACATCGCTTAAAAACCATACCCATTTGGGAACACACAAACCTATATAGCCCATATAAGGAACAAACCCTGCTCCCCCCTCCCCCCCCCTGGAGCAAACAGCTTCCTCCAAGGAATGCATTTCATGAATATTAATATTCAGGTCAAAGTTGCTACCTGCAAATCTTTGCACGATCCACTATTCACTCTCCTGCAATAGTTATTGCTGACTTCCTCCACAGTAGTGTTATCACAGACAACACCCGCATCCTCCCTGTGTAACGGGTCACAGTTACCCAGTCCCCAGCCGACTTGACGACATTGCGTCAGAGAGGTCTCGTAACCAAAACAGTTAACATTATCCATCCAGATAATGCCATTTCCTACAATTAAGCAAAAAATACTCTTAGGTCTTGTCTTAATATATTAAGGTCATTCCCCAGTATTGCATTGCGCATCCCTACTGCGCATAATTTCACGCGTGATTAGCGCGCGCGCATTAAAAAAATGGCGGGTTTTTCTTCGCGGCTGGACCCCGCCATAGAGGTAAATCGTCATTTTATCGAAAACGAGTACGGTGACCTATCATTTCTTTCTGTTGTGTTGAATTGAGTAATAAATTTCTCTATGTAAAATAAATATGGGCCAATTCTCAGTGTTGAGCAAGAAAAATCGTCGGAAACGTGAATTTAGCAAGCAATCGTGAGTATAATCATGGTCCTATTGTAAGGATTTATATGGTATAAACAAGGTACTGTTGTTCCTAAACGAACATGGGGACCCCTCATTTTTATTTCCAAATTTAAGTTCCTGCAACATAAACAGTCAATAGGCAAAGTTTGACAAAAATCTCAGTGCAGGTTCTATTTCAGTGCAATGACCTTAAGGCTTTATCGCGTGTGGTCCACACTGAGAAGCCAAGATACCATCGAAAACAGTCTTTGTTCACACGTTTTCTTTTCAAACGCTAAACAAGAAAGTGAGAGAAACAGCAAACAGCGAGTCAAGCGAGAGTGGAGCACGTCCGTATGGGGGTAGGGGCGGTGCGGGGGACAGGAAGATGGGACAATCACGATAAAAGGAGCTTCCTCTTTGCGTTCGCGATCAGTTCTCTCGCGATTGTCTTCTCGCGTACGATTGTAGAAAAGATATGAGGCAACAGAGGGCATCAAACTCTCTATGCATACTTTTGAAAACGCAGTGTTCGAAAGTGGAGCCCTGTTATACTTAGGCAGAAAATAAGCGAAAGCGAATTCGGACGAAAAAGCCTCAGCGAAAACGTATTAGCTTATATGGGGCCTCAGTAGACATTCAAAGAAAACCTATATTGATGTTAATCCGCCAAAAAGAAGTCGCAACGTCAACAGAGTTCCTTTTTGTTGTGTCAGGAAAGCAGACATACCTCTTATCTCTATAATTTACTTTTTCAAGGTCATAGAATGAATGTCTCTTCAATCCTCTTATTTTTGTTATTCTGCGATAGCTCGTGACGTATCTGCATACGCATTTGATAAGCGATGTCAAGAGGTGAAGTCTGCCTAGGTTTGATAAATTCCTTACTCGCATTCCTAGACTAGACGTAAAGCAGATATCAAGAAGATTTTAAAGCACTACAAAGGTCACGAGGAGAAGAAAATTCTCAGGCTGCATGACTTTTCTCGACTCCAATTTGCTGTGTAGAATATTTTAAGGTAACAACTCATCTCATTTAAGTTCTTCTTTTCTTTCCTTTTCCTTTTGGCATTCAATTAACATGGCCTGACAAATTAGACTGTCAAGCATGCAAACATTGGGTGTTCTAAAACCAGGTAAACTGTCGAAAGCCAGCCCCACGGGTAATCCAGTATCAAAAAGCTCCCACATCTTCACCGTCGCTCCCACGTCGTCACCGTCGCTCCCACATCGTCACCGTCGCTTCCACGTCGTCACCGTCGCTGCCACGTCATCATCGTCGCTGCCACGTCGTCAACGTCGCTCCCATATCGTCACCGTTGCTCCCACGTCGTCACCGTCGCTCCCACATCGTCATCGTCGTTCTTGCCGTCGTTGTCGTTGTCGGCATCGTCGCCGTTGCCGTCGTCACCGCGTCGTAGTCGTCGTCATCGTTGCCGTCATCGTCCTCATCATCATCGTCATCGTTATCGTCATCGTCATCGTCATCATCACCATCATTTCTCTTCGCCTAATAGACGTAACCCTCGTGCAACGTGGATTACAAGAGCAAAATAGCAGTATTTATTCAAAATAGCAGTATTTATTCAAAATAGCAGCATTTATTCAGAAAGACTCACCTTTCCCAAATTTCGAGTGTTTAGGGGCTTCTCTAGCTCTTCCAAAGCCAAGTTCTTTGCAAACAATTGACGCTTCCTTCAGGTCCCAGCCGTCGTCGCAAACAGTTCCCCACTGGCCGCCGTAAAATACTTCAACTCGCCCTTCCTGTTTACTTTTTCCATCCACTAGACGAACCAACGGTTTCGTTGGCTTGGGCGGAAACAGCGCGGACACGGGCTGCATGTCAACCCCACAATCCTTTACGCATTTTAGTCCCACTGAAAACAAAAGAAAATTTGCGTGACGGGCTCGTTAGCGTGACGAATTTGTGTGACTGGGCAACCAACAAGTTTTTCTTTTCCAGTTTGGTCGCGAACCGACCAAAACTGCTTGCTGCCAACATGTAGAGAACTTTGCTCTATATATAGAGAGGAGGTTTAGCGTATCGAAATTTCCGGATTTCTCTGTTTCAAGACAGATTTAGCCTTCTCGGAAAAATATTTCATGGCTTGTTTCGGCACGTACATGAACCATTACGCTAGTAAAACGTATGCTTAAAGGTTATGAAACATGCTGTCCTGGTAGTACTTACTCAAGAAGAGTCCTTCGCGACAAGACTTGCACAAATTGTGCTTTTCGCCGTTGAAGCACGTTTGGCACTGAATATCACAACGCTCGCACATCCTGTTATTGGTGTTGCCAAATTTACCCAACGGGCATTCTTGTACGCAAATTGCAAACTCTAGAAAGTATGGCGGCTTGCAGCTCGCGCAACGGTCTGGCTTCCCAAAGCAAGTCTTGCAAGTGTCATGACAACGCTTGCACGTGTTCTTGTCGTCATAGAAACCGTCCCCACAATCGGAGACGCACCTCGTGGAAAGATCGGGACCCGAGCACTTGACGCCGGCATCTTCGCTGTGACCACAATTATTGTTCCCGAAACCGCCTGAAAACAGTAAGCAAAATTGAGGTGGGTTACTTTAGTTTAAAGACGTTAAAAATGTGTTGGTAATGTCAAGAGCCCATGGGCTCCTGGTAGTGTAAAAAGGAGTTAAAGGCTTCCGTGACAATTAGTTTGGTCACACTTAAAACGTGTGTGACAATTATTGTGCCTAAACCACTCGCTGTCACGCACAAACAGCAAACGAATGTTTGCCGTTCGCGCGAAAACTAGCGTGAATTCTACATCGAATGAAAAATTGCTAAGCTAGCAGATAGGGCTTTCCAATTGTTTGCTCCCACAAAACAATTACACCAACTAAGAAAAGTTACCAAAGTTACAGCCGAATGTTTGGAGGAGTGGCGGGAGCCAGAAAAAAGTTCTCAATGCAAATGCTTTTCAGCACGACCTTTCCTTTACTTTAGGTAAACGTCAAAAGACTCTCTAAAGAGTATGGCTCAATTAAGTTCCCAAGGCGTTCTCCTCCCAATCTCTGGGGAAAAAGGCCTGGAAACCAGGTTGGGTACAGCTCTTTGGCAACCGTACAGGTTTCTTTCGAGCCTGAACAAAACTTATTCCTGTCTTTATTTAGTTCACCCTACCGTGATGGAAGCGACAGTCTTGAAGTCTTCGCTCGTTTCCAGTGCACTGGGTATCGTCCATCCAAATCTGTCCAGTCCCCTGGCCATATCTCGCGGACGAGTACGCGGCCACAGCTTTTCCCAGCTTCAGGTGCCGACAAATAACCGTCGCTTCGTTTATATCGAAGCTGTCATCGCAGACAGTCCCCCACTCGCCATTGTACAGGAGTTCCACGCGTCCCTCGGTCAAGGAATTGAACCCCACGAGTTTGATGTCAGAAACACCGCTGACAATCTTGTTGGCCTCACGAGAGCAGTTAACGACGCAAGAATTCTTGAGAAGATGTTTGCCTTTGGGACATTCCGTACAGTGGTTCGGCTTGTTGACGCAGTCCGAGCAGTCTTTCGAGCAATCTAGGCATCGAGTCGTTGTAGGATCTCCAAACTGACACTTTTTGCAGTCAGTCACACAAGAGCTCATATTCCCGGTTTTGTTCAAAAACTTGCCCATGTCGCAGACCGTGCAGTTTTCTGGCGATCCGTAGCATTCCTTGCAGTTCGGACTACACTGCTTACAGCTTCCGTCAACAGAGCTTATAAAGTACCCGAATGAACATTTGGACAAGCAATCACGTGACCTGTCAGGGCCCTTGCAGACCACGCCCGCGTCTTCGGTATGGTCACAATTTTCTCGGCCCCAGCCAATATGCCGACAAGCAATCAGCGATGTTTCATTCCCTAAAAGAGGAATTAATTAAAGCATCTTATAACGCGTTCACACCACGTCAAAATACGTTCAGTCTGAGCACGAATAAAACATTTCTCACTGCCAAAATTGTTTACATAAGGGCATGAATCTATTGTGCGAATCTTGATCGAGACTGGTTTATTCTTGTATGAATAAGACTACCTCACGAGGTAGTTTTCATATCTAAGGCCTCGTTCGCGGTACGCCGCATAAATGTGAAAATGCAACTTTGTTTCTAAGGTTTGGCCTACCGTCCACACTAATCCGTCACAAAAACGGAGCTTACTGCGCCTTCCAATAACATGCGGACTCTAAAATTCAAAGCTCAACCGACAGACGCGTTTTTCGCTACCGTCAATCAAATGTTCGGCGGCTCCTCCCAGCTTCCGACCATGTGAACTGTGCTCAACGATTTGATTTGATTACCGCACGCTCGGCAGTACTCGGAAGCTGGGAGGGACCGCCGAACATTTGATTGACGGTAGCGAAAAACGCATTTGTCAGTTGAGCTTTGAATTTTAGAGTCCGCATTGAAAGGCGCAGTGATTAAATTAAGTCAAAGAAAACGTTAAGCATTGTTTGAACAGTCAAACTGTGGATCAGCTAGAACTGTTTACAATAATTAGCTATTACGGCCGTCACGTTACATATTTAACTAATATGGAAAGGGTCTGAAACCAGATTACTAAACAAACACATCTCGCAGGTCTGGAAAACACCACAGTATCGTAAATCAAGATTGAAGTTAGCGAAATACCGCATGAAAAATTGCCCAATACCACAAAACCGCATAACATACTGCTCCCCTCCTGATGTCAGATGGATTAGAGTCCAATCCAGGGGGGAGTAGCAATAGTCCTAACCCCTTCAAGAACGGAAACCCGAAAGAGCTTTCTCCAGCAGTTTGCGACCAAAAGACATTCCGTCTACGACTTACCGAAGCATTGGACTTCATCCAACCAAATCTTGTTTCTTCCTGATCCAAACCCTGCCCTAATGACTGCGCGCGATGCATTTCCCATGCTCAGCATGTTGCAGACGACGTTGGCATCAAGTAGGTCCCAGCCATCGTCAAAGACTGTGCCATATTCTCCGTTATGAAGAACCTACAACAAAAACGTCGAGTTGTTATGGAAAGTTCTTTTGAATGGTGCAGTAGTAGTAAAATGAGACAAACAGATTTTGAGAGGAGCAATCCCCCACCCTACCCCCGTAAGGGAGGGCCATCCTATTGTTCCTGCCACAAAAATCAAAGCAAGGACTTGCGCTACCTTCGAAATTTTACGCTATTGCAAAGCGTCCATATTTTATAGAAATGTTTTCTTTACAATAGGCCCACTTATCGCACAATTGAGTGTCGCGCCTTACAAAATAACCTTCACGAGGGGATAGGGAGGGGCCCTTTTTTTGTCAAGGCGTTTTGATCCGATGGTTTATGAAACAAACGAAAGCGCACTTGTGACTTTTGCGAAAAATGTTTTCTTTGAAAATGTCGTGGTTAGTCGCTAAGACCCACCTTCGTATTTCTCCCAGAGGTCTGGATTTCTTGGTGCTAACCTAAAGGACCGCGGCCTCTGATAATAGGGACTTTAAGAAACCAGGACGCGACGCCGAGGTCAACGTCGATTAAAAAATGCTTTAATTTTTATTTTACCTGCGAATCTCGCGATACTCTCAAGTCATTTTCCTTTGTTTCTTACCGTCAAAACTATCACGAAACTGATTCTGGGACAGGGCGAAACATTTGAAATAAAACTAAAAAAATTAGCCGTCGTGGTTCACTTTCTCTGGACAAGGCAGAATTTGATTATTTCACGTTGTTGTTTTGCAGAAGACGGCAAAGAAATGTACCAAGAATTATAACGCACGTGCACAGCCATTGTTCTGCTCATTAAACCTTTCGTTTAGCGACGTTCACGTTGCCGTGTCCGTCGTGGTTTCTTAAACTCCCTAATGACATTGACGGGAGCGCTATATGGAATCTTTACCGTAACTAAGAATCAAGTTCCCTTACCTCGACTCTGCTCTCGAATGGCGGTTTTTCATTAACAAGCCTCACCAGAGGCCTCGAGGAGGGTTTAAAACCACCGGGTACAATTTTCGACACAATCCTTCCCTTTCCTAAATAATGGCGGAGCACACGATATACAGTTGTCGGCCTTGACCTCGCAATCGGCACAGCGCGATTTGCAAGGTTTGCAAACCGTGTCCAGGTAATACCCAATGCCACAGTTTTTTACGCAAGTGTCATTTTTCTTAAAGAATCCTTCGGCGCACGTGAGACACTCATTTGCACTATCACGATACGTGCTGCACGTGAAATTGCACTGTTGGCACGAGCTCCCCTTCGGAAAGAAGCCACCGGGGCACTTCGCCTTGCACGTGCGCACGCCCGGTCCGGTACATCGAAGGTACAGTACAGTGTCTTTGCTATGCTGGCAGTTTGACTGACCCCAAGGACGATGGCGACAGTCCAGCAAGGATTTCTCGGCGCCAACGCAGAACATGTCATCCAGCCACATTTTGTCAGTTCCCTTGGGAATGCGACCTAATGAAGCGCTGGTGTCAGCTTTACCAAGATGCAACTCCCTACAGACAACGTTCGTCTCAGCAAAATCCCACCCATCATCGCATACAGTCACACCGTGAGACAGTTTCAAATATGGCGAGGTAGTTAATGTGAAGTTGCTAAAAGGCACAGCATATTTTCCAGCGGTGCAATTTACCATTTACCACACACGTCCTGCTAGCCTCGTCTTGCACAAGAGGAGGATTACAAATTGTGCACACGGGTTTCCCCGACTTGAACTCGCATGCGACACATTGGTTAGGGCAAGGTAAGCAAGAGAACTTACCTGGAAACTTGTACATCGAAATCCCACAATCTTCAACGCAGCGACCGTTTGTGATGTACATCTTCGGTCCACAATTGTCTGCACACTTGCCGTTCATAAGTGCCTTGGGTTTCTTGCATGAAGTACAGTTGCTGTTGTCAGAGCCATCAAAGCAGGTGACGCAAATGTCCGTGTTACACTTCCGCCACTCGCGAGCGGGGATGTAGCCATATTCGTCAGCCGCGCACTTCTCAACGCAAGCATCATTTTTTAAGAATTTGGGCGCCATGCATTTTGTGCAACGAGTACTTGTTCCCATACACTCAAAGCACTGTGAAGCACAGGTCTCGCAGACGTCCATGTCATTTTTAAACCATCCTAAATTTCAGTGTTTCACACACTGATTGGTTATCTGTTTCATCACGGGTCCCGCGCATACTACGCCGACGTCGTTACCATGGTAGCAAAGCGAGCTAAAACTTCGTTTTACCAAAGGGCAGTCATGAATTGAGTTTTCTCGACCGGTACAGTTAAGAATGTTGGTCCAAACGCGCCCGTAGCCTCGACCGTAAGCTGCTCTCTTGACAGCCTTGACAGCAGCGCCTAAACCAAGCTCACGACAGACCACTGTGGCTTCGCGGAAATCAAATGTCTGGTCACATACGGTAACCCAGTCCCCAGAACGATACACTTCGACGCGGCCTTCAAGGGCGGTCGGCCGGTTTCCCGCCAAACGTAGGTGTCGCTTTTGAGCCACGCGGAGCGGAGAGCAGCTGACAACACACCGGGTTCCATTTAGGTACTGGTCGTCATGGCAACTTGTGCAAGCGGAAGGAGAAGTCCCATCAGCGCACCTGCGACATGCTGATCCAGGATCACAAGGTTTGCACTTCCGGTCAGTGGTATCCCCATAGAAACCGTCTCCACAGTAAGTTTGACAACTATTACCTTGAAAGGAAATGAAAAGCGGTTTTTAGGCACTAACAATCTAATTAGGCACAAATTTATCCTAATTTCCTGAGATTTTCTCTCATTCGAATTAACAGTTAGACTTTGAGAGCGAGTTTTTTATAGGAGGTGAGCATGAGTAACCTTGCAGTTCAAACCAAAACCAAACTTTTAGAGTGCCTCCCTCCACCCAAGAGTATAAACGGATACCGGTGAATTTAAGGCTGGGGGTAACCCTTCGATGGACTAGCATCCCATCGAAGGGGGAGCAGAAATACTCCTAGTCGCTTCATGCTACGGAAACCGGAGATAAGCGCCGATGTAGTTCTCCGTTTCGTGAACGGTTGATGCCGGTTGATGCAAATTTTTAACAATCGACGAATTTTTCTCTATTACATGAAAGAAAAAAACAAACATCAAGCCAAGGCATGATGTTATTTATGTCGATAAATTGACCTATTGTATTCAAGGCACATATTTGTCGATCCGATGGTGGTCTGTCATGTGACATAACAGCCAATCATGTTAAAGAGTGTTATCTATCCGCCAGTATAAAAGACTGGTTGCATTATCAATCATCCCCTCTTGCTTTCACCATCACAGCGAGTATATCTCTTGGCGATAACATTTTTTCAGGCAAGTTGAAGAGATATTTTGAATTACATTAGAATGGGTCTCCCTCTAATTTTTATTCTGGGGCATTCATTCATTAGACGCTTAGACAACTTCGTTGCCGCAAACCCTAACCTTAACCACCGATTCTTGTTAAATAATGTTGCCACATTTAAATGGCGTGGTGTTGGGGGGAGAACTGTGGCTAAGACGTTGCAATACGACCTCCCCGTGGTCGCTTTATTCGCTCCAGACATACTTATTTTACAGCTGGGAACCAATGATCTTTCTCTTCTTGATCCTTTAGTTGTGGGCTCTTCTATCGAGGAGCTTGTTACCGTTCTGCAAGACACGTACAACGTTAAGCTTATTTGTGTCTGCCAAACCCTTCTGGGGTCCGATCCTGTATTCAACGCGCGTGTCCGCGCGTTTAACAAATACGTTAAAACGTTCTTCGAAGCCCTCCCTTATGTCTTTTCCTGGGGACATAGAGGCTTTTGGAATGCATCCCAGAGATTTCTCGCGCGTGATGGCGTCCACCTCAGTAGGCAGGGGCAATATAAGTTTTTTCGGAGCCTCAGAGGGGCCGTTTTAAAGTCTTTACGCATTTGTTCAATTGTCGACCATTAGGCCGAACTATGCTGTTTGACGCTAATTCAAGCCATTTCCTTTTGATACATGTACAGTGTACATTTTACACCAAGCCCTGTCTTGTTGCCTCGTGATTCAGCTATTTTTGCGGTTTTCATTTGCCGCATACCTTTTCATTGCTGTTTCCGTTGGCTTATCATTTGGCCACCTGTGTACACAGTACATTTGTGCCCGTGTTATACGGTATGCACAGTACATTAGTATGCCTTTGTTTTATACGTTGTGCTGAGTACATAAGTGTGCATTCTTTTTATATGGTAAACACAGTACATAGGTGTGTATTTGTTCTATACCGGCTTTGGTTATTGTTTTTTGCTTGCAGTTTACTGCATGAGTGTACAATCCATTTTGATCGCCTATTTCCATAGGTGTGTCCAATGCACTCGGTATTACTGTCAGTGCATATCTATTTATTCATGGAAATGGGCTTTTATGACTGTTATTTATCTCACTTGTCGCAATTTACAGCAAAGGCGTTGTCTCGGTCTGATAACAGTCTTTTTCAATCCTTTTTCACATACCGCAACTATTTAGCCGTCACTTTAATCCAGCACCTCTGAGGTTGTCTATCTATATTTCTTCCCGTCCATGTAATTTTCTTAAGCTCATTTTACCTTGAATGCGGTTAACGCTGTCACCTAACATCCGTTGTTATATAGTCCATTTCTTCTCGCTTAATCATGCCGCCTAAGAAGCGTACTGCTGGCCCTGGAAGCCGTTCTAAGCATCTTCGCTCGTTGCCACCTGCCTCTGATCTGCAAGAGGCCGAGCCAGCTGCAATAGCACAAGATACCCAGTCTACTGCAGTCCCGGGGATGGTCCAGTTAAATCTCCAGGCGCTCACCAGCACAATTGCCGCTGCTGTCTCCGCGGCCGTGAAGGACGCCATGGCCACGCAGCATCAAGCGAGTGTCCCCGCCAGCACTACCACAACACTTGGTCAGGTTGAACATCTGGTGAACGAGGAGATTTCAAACCTCACTCAACCCACAGCAAGGTACGCAAGGCGCGGATCCACCATTTTCTCCCTTGAGTGTTGGGGATGAACCCCGCCAGCTTTTTACCAGCATTGACGTAGATTTAGGTGCTAGAGCTAGCTCAAAAACGAAAGCAAAAATTTGGGCTCACGAATACATAGATTTTGGTGTGTTGTTGTCAGTAGCTCCCCCCTGTGAGCGGTATGCCTTATCTATGACCTCCCCTGGTGGTGTCTCGGGTTAACCCCATCTAACTCTTGAGCCTTATCACACGCCAAAGAAGGTGACAACTATTCAGCAGTGGATAACTGCCTTTAATATTTTCGTCACGATTTATTCGGAGAAAGCTGCTGGTGACGCCCCGAAGTTGATGAAATATTGTGAAGTGGTGCGTGACCTTTCTCATAAATCGGCCGACTGGCTTTTTTATGACGAGCAGTTCCGCTACTTAAGGCAATCTGCACCTCACCGTTACCCTTGGGATCAAATTCACTGGGAATTATGGCTTAGGGCGATGTCCAATTTTTGCGGCAAAACTCCATCATCCGCAGGTGCGGATAAGGCCCACGTACGGGTCCGTTTTCGTCCTTCTACCAGCAAATTTCCCAAAGGGACATGCTGGACATTTCACGCCGGTAAGCAGTGCAGGGGATGCCGATATGAGCATGTCTGCTTTAAATGCAATGCAAAACATCCGGCAAGTCAATGTCAGGTCTCCTCAACCCTCCAGCGCCCCAATGTCGGAAAATCCGGATCACAACTTACTAATCCAAGTGTTGGACAGCCAGCCAGTCACGCCCGTAAAAGCGGACCGGTTTGAGAATTTATTGGCCGGTTATAGTCCAGCCCTATAAACCCTATTAGTTGATGGTTTTCGGAACGGTTTTCGAATTTCTTACATCGGCGAATTATCTTCTTTTGAATCTCCTAATTTGCAAAGTGCCCTGCAGAATCCGGAAATTGTTTCCGCTAAATTCATGAAGGAAATCGAAGCTGGTGGGATTGTGGGACCTTTCAAGGCTCCACCATTCCCCTTTTTTCGTACTTCGCCCATTGGCATAGTTCCCAAGAAGGCTCCTAATGAATTAAGATTAATTCACCATTTATCATACCCAAAAGGCTCATCTGTAAATGATTCCATTCCTGACGAATGTTCATCAGTCCATTATTCTACTATTAGTGATGCCATTCATATTTTAAAGAAATTACGTGCGGGTTGCTTTTTGGCTAAAACGGATATTAAGTCCGCATTTTGTATAATTCCTGTTCACCCGTTGGAGTACCCGTTACTCGGTATCAAATGGGCAAATGAATACTATTTTGATCGTTGTCTCGCTATGGGACTAAGGTCTAGCTGCGCGATTTTCGAAAAGTTTAGCTCTTCTTTAGAGTGGCTCGCCATGCAACACTTACATGTCTCTGCCGTTTTGCATATTTTAGACGACTTTTTGTTTATTGCGCCAAGTAGAGTTAAATGCGGGGAAGACCTTCATAAGTTTCTCGATATGTGCAACTTTTTTGGAGTCCCAATTGCCCAGGACAAAACAGTGGGACCGAATACCACTTTACAGTTTGCTGGTATAGAGCTCGATTCTGTGCGGCAGGAGGCCAGGATGCGGTTAGACAAGCTTACCAGATGTCGTACCTTGCTACATTACTTTCACAAGAAACGCCCCGTCACTGTGCGCGAACTGCAGTCTTTAATTGGCCTGTTAAATTTCTGCTGTTCTGTTGTGATCCCAGGCCGCGCTTTTTTACGTCGCTTAATTGACCTTACCAGTGGTCTAACAAGCCCTTATCACCACATCCGTTTAAACAGAGAATCTAAACATGATATCCGTATGTGGTTAACATTTCTAGATAATTGTAATGGAAGGGTATTTTTTCTGTCGGACCGCTGGGAAACTTCCTCTACACTTGAATTATATACAGATGCCGCGGCATCTAAAGGTTATGGTGCGATATTTGGTAAGCATTGGTTTGGCGGCGTCTTTCCTGGTGCATGGCACATTTTCAACATTACTTTCCTCGGGCTTTTTCCCATTTTTTCCCTATTACTCGACCGGTGTTGCACGAGCTCATTAAATCTCTCCAACACACCACTCCTTCGGCTTTTCAACGTTGTCTCTACTCAGCCATGTTCCTGTTAGCTTTTTACGGCTTCTTTCGTGTTGGCGAACTGGCGGCTAAGAGTGGGGATCGTGCCGATTCCGTATTACAATTTAATAATTTCTAATTTTTGGTAAACAATGGCCAACCACAAATGATTAAGATCATCATTACCGCATTTAAGCACAATACTGACAGGAAACCCTTTGAAATCTTAATTGACCGCGACGACACTGCCATTTTGCCCCGTCAAATCTCTGATAGAATACTGCAAATCACGAGGGGCCCTCCTGGACCGTTATTTTGCCAACAAAACCTTACACCGATTACGGTCTATCAATTTAACACCGAACTTTCCCGGTGTTTACAATTTTGTAGCCTTGATACTAGTCGATACAAAGGCCACAGCTTTCGAATTGGCGCTGCTTCGCTCGCAGCTGATAAGGGTTTCTCAGATGCACAAATCCGCACTCTTGGCCGCTGGAAATCTGATGCTTTCAAAATATATATCCGCTCTGAACGCCTCCAAGCTAATTAATTAAACGCTTTTATACGGTTTTCTATTTTTCTTCAGTTTCAGAAATGTAGGTCAGACATGGGCTGCTACTATTTCTGACGCATTATTTAGTGCTATGATCAAGACTGTAGTTATTGTTGACGACCTCGTAGGTCAGACAAGGGCTGCTACATTTTTCTGTCGTCAATTATTTTAGTTGCGTTTTCTGTTTATACGCGATGTCGGAAACTGAGGTCAGACATGGGCTGCTGCGGTTTCCGTCGTCACATTACATACTTTTTCTGTTGTGCGTCATTGCGTGACAGCAACGTGGGTCAGACATGGGCTGCCATATGTTCTGTCATTTTACGGTATTGTCAAAACTCGACGGTGACGTAAGTCAGGCACGGGCTGTTACTGATCCGTCCATATTATTCTACTTTCTCTACTCTAACTCGGTTTTTCAGTTCGCGAGTTCTGCAGTGGTGTCTTGGTGGGGCTGCCACATTGTTGTGGCCTTTGGCGCCTTTTTCGTCCCACCTTTGCTGAAAATGATAATTTAATTACCATGGACATTGTTAACAATTAACTTTTATTTGAGTTTCTTTTAAAACCGCCACAGTATAAGTGGCCGAGAAATGCCAATTGACGAGTTGATTATTTGTTGTACACCATATCATCCTCAGCAAACTAGTGCGACACCACGGAGAGCTCCCGAACTCATTTCCGTACAATGTATCGGCATAAAAACAAACATCAAGCCAAGGCATGATGTTATTTATGTCGATAAATTGACCTATTGTATTCAAGGCACATATTTGTCGATCCGATGGTGGTCTGTCATGTGACATAACAGCCAATCATGTTAAAGAGTGTTACCTATCCGCCAGTATAAAAGTCTGGTCGCATTCTCAACCATTCCCTCTTGCTTTCACCATCACAGCGAGTATATCTCTTGACGATAACATTTTTCCCTCCCACCGCTCCCTTATCGCTATCTTTCGGATCGACATTTATGCTGTGTATTTTCGCCTACCAGCCGTGGGGCGCCTTTTTCGCCCCACCTTTGCTGAAAATGATAATTTAATTACCATGGACATTGTTAACAATTAACTTTTATTTGAGTTTCTATTAAAACCGCCACAGTATAAGTGGCCAAGAAATGTCAATTCACGAGTTGATTATTTGTTGTACACCATATCATCCTCAGCAAACTAGCGCGACACCACGGAGAGCTTCCGAACTTATTTCCGTACAATGTATCGGCATAAAAGAAATTTGTGGAAAAAAATATTGCAAAAAATCTTGTACGAACTTAAGTAAGAAGAAAATTGTTGCTCGGAAAAATTGTCCACCTTAACCCCTGCCTCAAAAATATGATGGTTCATTCCTTACACGAACACAATCATTATTGGCTTGTGTTGTAGTTCAGTTTGCGTTAAGTAACATAAGAACCACTCCTTAGTTTAAAGGAATACTTCAATATATACATAGTTAACAGAGGGAAATGGTTAAGAGGGCCGGTAAACATCAAAGAAGCAAATAATCAGACTAAGATTTATGTTAGAAGGACCTTCACCTTGCACATTTTTTGTTTTATGCTCACTGACTGTGCATGAATTACATGATCGCAATACTTCCATTGGTTAGTAGTATGAGCACACGTAACCGGCCACCTTTTGTATTTTGCCAGGTTTTGTGCAGGGTCAACCCCCAAAATAGCAAACAAAAACATACAACAAAGAACATTAGCAATTTTCCTAGCCATTTCCCTAAATTAACTATTAATTATTAGCTGCTTTAATGTGTCAGGTTTTCTAGCCAAAAACAGAGGCAGCCTTCGTAACAATCGCTCGTAAACGTACTAAATACAGCACGTAACACGTAAAGCGATGTCATGTAGAAGAATTTACGCATTTAAGTCCGAGGGATAAAACTTGGATTGCTTAATCTTAATACTTTTCCCTGCAAAGAGAAATGGTTCAAGTCTTTAATTTCCAGCTGACACTTGCCATGGCTTGCAAATGTGGCAAAAACTGATGTCACTTCTTCCAGGAGCAATGATTTAAACACAAGGAGAAAGGGTTTTCCACGCTGCTTAAACAATGGTGAAAAAAAAAAACAAACAAACAAAAAAAACACCGTATGTACTAAAATATGTGTAAAAAGTGTTCAAAAGAAATAAATACCCTAAACGCTCTCTTAGCCCCGCCCCCTTTCCCCCCCCCCCCTTCAAATTAGTAAGGGGAAGGAAGGGGAATGCCCTGTTCTTTTCAAGTCCTTTTGGGTAGCATCTCTACATCCATTACTACTGAAAAAGGGCTTAATAAAGAGGAGATGCTTCTTTCAATTCTTAATTAATTTACATTTAACGTTCATGAAGTTAAATGTTAATCAAATGATTACAAACACCTCTCTACAAGAAAGTAACAAGAAGATAAATGAGGCAGACAAAACATTTCAGCCTCTTCTTGGTTCATTTTAAGCCTTTTCAGTTTTCCTTTCCAGCAATTGTCCAAGGTTACCGGCCATCGTAGCAAGGAAAAGTCAGTCACACCTTATTTGAAAATTGAACCTATGGTTATAAAGGGCAGGCCTAACGGATTTCGCGGTATGAAAGTTTCGAATGATGAAAAAGGAAAATGTTCAACTACCATATTCAGGATATTTTCCGGGATTAAGTTACATTCCAATCACACTACAGTTAAGAAATTAAACTTACTTGAGTAGGAAATTAACACTGATTTATACTTAAAATGCCAGATTGATTGCTTTTTACTTTTCCAACGAAGTGCTGACACATCTTTTACTGTTATTTCGTTATAATTCTTTAAGGGCAAACCTTAATGTAATACAAGTTAAATTAAAGCTTAAAGATCTGGTTATCACAGTATACCAAGAATTTTAAAATAAAATGAGTTGTCGAATATTTCACGACCTTTATATGTGAGCATCCGAATCACCATATGGGTCCCTTATGAAAACTACAAGTCAAAGGGAATTTGTTCGTTTGCCTTCGAATTTGGACAGTGTCTAGTTTGACACATAAACAACAAAAACGTGTTTGTGATTTTTTTATTTTCCAATATTTTTTTTCTCCGAGAGCGATTTTTTTACGGACACTCCACAATTTTTTTTACTCCTATTTCGAAAATGTTCTGTAACTTTTCACTAAAATTGGATATGGCAAATCGCAGACATTTTTTTTTAGCGCTTTCGCTCCAGGAAATTGAGGAACAAATCAACTCAGCGAAAAAAAAAAAACTTCGCGTCGACTTATAGCTTTCAAAAGGTGATTTGGACACTTGCACTAGTTAGAGGTCGTAAAAATCAACAATTCATTTTATTTCAAAATTCTTGGAATAATTTGATAAGAATTGTAGAGTAATATAGCATAATAATATAGCAAGAGACGACACACAAAAGAAGTCTTGACAAGAGATCTCGAGACTTTCACATTCCTGGCTAAATTTTTGTTTGCGGCTAACGGTTACAATTTTCTTATTCTAATTCTACGCCTAACGGCTAAATATTTGTCTCCATCTACGGCTAACGGTTAACCTCATCAAGACGCTCGCATAATTTCAACTGGTAATAAGTAAATAATATTTAGCTCTAAATAGCGGTATTGCTCGAGGGCGCTTACGTACGACGGCGACGGCGACGGCGACGACGGAGTCGCGCAACATGGCGGCCATACTCCAAATAATAGGTTCACAGAGACATGCAGTCTTGGTTTACCGTGTACTTTTTTTGATAGTGGACATCCATTTTATGATCTACTTTTCGCGCTTTTCGCTTTTCACGCTTCTCTTCTACTTTTCGGAAGAAAAGGTCCTGTTATTGACGCGCATTCATTTTGGTTTCATTTTGGTCGACTCACCAAAACCAGTGAGTATATGTGTAAATCAATATTTTAATCGCCTTGCCCATAGTAGACTGAAATCACTGTATAACAGTTGCTCTACTTTTTGAACGCAAAGAAAGAACCTGGGAGAATTTGTAACCGTAATCACTGACTACTTTTAACTCTGACGTCATGTAGTTATAAAACAAATGAAAAGTAGTTGTAGTTAATGACGCTGGTGTTACTAAAACCAATAGCTTGGCGCGCGATTGGGAAGCCGTTTTAAAAGACTCATGTTCCGTGTCTCATCTATGAAAATATCTACTCAGGGTGACAGTGACTTGACAGGCGGCAGTCAGAAATTCTTAGGTAACAATTTCTACAAAGATTATCATCAAGTCAAAACCAGTTGTAGTTAATGATGCTGTTGTGACTAAAACCAAAAGGTGTGAGCGCGATTGGGAAGCCGTTTTAAAACCTCTTGCTCATGTGTCTCATCAGGGCTTTCAAGGTAGATGTTCAGTCACTTAGTAGGCCTGATCATGATTTGCTGGTTTTATTTTTTTCATCCCGCATCCCGACCGTAAATATCAAATTTATCCCGCATTTAAGCTTACATGTACATCGATCGTAAATCAATTTACTCATCGAGTTCGGCATTAAAACGAACGAGCGAAACACTACGAAAAATACATTATTCCAGTTCCTTTGTTTTATCGTTGTTCACTTCATTCACAGTTGTTATCATCGTCTAAAAATGAGTAGCTTTAGTTTGAAGAAAAATAAATTTCGGTCAATCGATCTGACCTGCTGGCGATCACGTAACCACCGCGTTTGCGATTCTTAAATGAAAAGATTGTGGGCCCGAGGGCGACAGCAGTCAATTTGAAAATTCTCCATCCATTCAAATATCCTGGACTTGGAGTGATGTCTTTCGAATAGATGAAAATTTCATTCAGAAACTGTCCGCCATTTTTCCTTGCCGAGATGGGCAAAGGTTACGAGCTTAGTAACCAAGCTCTAGTGGGGTGAATATAGCGTCATATGCCGAGCTTTTCTACCAATCAGAAGATCCAATTCTGATATTCACCTCTGGAAATTATACTAATGGTACATATCTAAGACAACTCTTCTGTTATTTATGCAGAATTTACTTCTGATAGGATTTGGTGCCCTTGTCCAGACTAACAGGCGAGATACGTTTCTAAAGGAAACGCCGGACGTACGTTTGATTTATACTCGACTTTTCTAAGCTGTTTTCCATAAACAAAATCGTCGAGGAATTTATTCTAAGAAAAAAAGGTGAGATTCCCTCTCAACAATTATTTTGAATACCTCATTCACGGACTCTGGAAAGAACTCAATTTGCACTGGCAGCTCTCCAGGCCTGTGTTCTCTTCTCTAGCTTGCCACGATTGTTTTTGACAGGCCCAGTTTTACCCTACATACGTGTTATATAAACGCCAGTACTCGATATCACTCACTGGGTGGGAAGTACAATCAACTGACAGCAGCCCTTCTTTACCCCGCTTAGTTACTAGAGCTCGCCATCAGTTTTTGTGGGACCCGATCGTAAGAAAAAGAATCAAAGAAGTAGTGACGTCTTCTAAGATAATAGTAAAATTTATTTTAGGCACTCGTTTCAAAACCCCACTTTTGGAAAAGGGCCTGTTCCAATAAAATTAACGCCAGGTTTAGCCGGTCAGAAGTCTACAATTTCCTTTGTTTGACGCAGTTATAAACCACTGCTGCCGAAGGTTCAAAGTTAACCATTGAGTGCGTAGAGAGAGAAACAACTGTCAAAAGATTAATGAAATCATATTCCTCATGATTCAGTTATCAGGACCTAACTATTCATTATTTCAGATGCTTGAACCTTAAATATTGAATATTTATTTCCTTTTGCAATCAGACTTGAAATAACTGCAGGTCAACGGACAATGTCCGGTCGAAAACTAGTTTTGTCCGGTCAAATCATTGGATGACCGGATATTTTGTCCGGTCGTTACACTTCAAAGGGAATATCTGGTTCAGAGCTAGTTCTAAAGTAAGTTGTACAATATTCGCGTTTCTGAAAGAACTGAAAAAAAAAAAGAATGCAAACGGAAGATACTACCAGACCACCTTTGACCACAATGAAATTTCCTGTAGTCGCAACCCGTATTTGCAAGTTTTCGATTTGTCAGCCATCGGCCATGAGTGCAAATTAGTGGGTCTTCCAGGGTAGCGTGTCTATCGGTGTGTATGCTAATACAGTCGAATTTCCACGGACGGCTACCTCTCTACAACGGCCACTGCAACTTTTTTTTATCTTGTTGGACAGTCCATACATTCATTCTTAATTTACCCTACTTACAACGACCGCCTCTCCACAGTGTCAACAGCCATTAAAGTGTGTCCCAAATGCCAAAAATAACCTTTCGTCAACGGCCGGTTAATCAACAATTTACGAGCGGTGTATACAAAACCGTATTCTTTGGCGCGTCTTTAGTCTCTGTTTCTGTTTGGTTTCTGTTTTATAGACATATTTTGATAGTGTTATGTATTTACATGCTAAATTAAGCATTTTTAAAGATAAAAAATGTGTATTCCCCACCCCGACAAAAGGTGTTGTATCTATGCCCCTACCTCCCCATAACGGCCACCTCTCTACAACGGCTACTTTCCTCTGTTCCCAAGGTGGCCTTTGTGGGGCGGGGAGGCTCGACTTTAATCCCTATTGTCCCCGTGGAATTTGTCGCTAGCTCAAGTTGCAACCTAAAGTGGGAAGTGAAACACACGCCTCCTAAAATGTCTAGTACAAAACTCCGCGCAACTCTCTAATAGAAATTCAATCTAAACGTGTATCTTTAAACTTAAGGCCTTTATATTAAGACAAAATTAAAAATAACAAATACGTTTGCGTGAATCACTTAAGTTTGAATGCAAATAGGACAGTAGAAGTGATAGGAAGTGATAGTGGGACGCAAAAGCGCAATTATATCGATTTTTAAGTAAATACATGAAAGCTCATATATTTGAACTGCGGAGCATGATACGAAGGTACCGTTATCGCTGGGGTCATGGATTCGAATCCCGTTCAGGCCTGAATTTTTTTCAAGCTTCAATTTCACAACTGCTTAAGTTGAGTGTATAGCTGCGATGATCAATCCTATCTTCATATCTTTCTCCGCAGTTCCAATATATGGTTTTTTAAATATTCACTTGTATTCTTCACCGTCTACGGGTATATTACGAACTCACAAAGTGACCAGCTCCCAGATGGCTTGATAGCTCAGTTGGTAAAGCACTGCACCGGTATCGCAGAGGTCATGGATTCGAATCCCATTCAGGCCTGAATATTTTTCAGACTTTAATTCAGCTTTAATTCACAACTAAATAAATTGTGTGTACAACTGCGATGATCAATCACATTTGCATATATCGATTATTACTGAACATTGCACTGAGCTATGTTGTGTATTCCGTACTTTTTGCGCTGAATATGAGTTACTTCTACAATAAACAGTCACATAATGTACTTGCTTGATTTTTAAGCATCATGCTGTAGGGGGAGAAGCACTTTTTTTAAGAGTTATGATGCAATGCATATTTGTCCGGCCGGCGGAGATCGTTTCTTGTCCGGAGCAAAAATAGACTTAACAGGACAACGTAACCGGCACCAGGCGGAAAATTATTTCTTGCCCTGTCTGTTCTTCATTATTTATCACTCCACTTAGCTTCCTGACCCAATTTTTCCAAATATGACACTTAACGATAATAATTGTTTCTCGAAACAGTCAAGAACCCCCCATGGTGATTTTAACACGCTTCGTCGTGTATATATAAGTACAGCTCTAGGTAACGTTAAAGTGTCTGGCTACTATTTAAACCACTTACTTTAGAATAATATTTTGCTTTATTATAGTGACCACGATATTCAGACAATCATAACGTAATGATAAATCGCAAGCCCGATGGTTTGCTTTTACACAGAAAAGTTGTTTGGTTCGGTGATCTGGTGGCTGTCACCATGGGAGGGCGGAAGAATACAATTAATCAAATGGTGCAAATTACACGTTCAAGGACCAACTGCCAACAGGCAGGTGGAAAAATTAGTTCTTCTTTCTTTGCCCTTATTTGTTTTGAGAGCAAGTTAGTCTTTTTTTATGACAGGATCTTTTTCTTTTTGTTTTGCGCTTATCTATTATGCATGAATTACAAAACCGAAACGTTTCTATTGGGTATTCTCTTGAACAGAAGTCAGCATCATTATAGCCACACGCCCCTTGTGAATATCAGCTTTCCTAGTTACTGATTAGTTGATTGGGCAAGCGTGTTTAAATAATGGTAACCTACCTGCGTAACAATGAAATACACTTATATAAAGATAAAGTAAACGAAATCACCTATTTTCTGTCAGTGTTAAACAACAATGGATGTTGAAAAGAATTCAACCTAATTTCGTATGTTTTTATTCGATTGATTTGTACAACGTTTGAAACTTATTTCAAATTTAATGTGTTTTGACTTCCTGTTACCCTGCAGGGAATTTTCTCGGTATTTTCCCAGTTTCCATCACTATAGATATCTGATACTTTAAATTTACAAAGGCAAATAGTTGCATGAGTGGCTGATTGATTTTCTTCAAGCCGAATTGCGAGAGTTAACATTACGCAAGTCAGAGGAATGATCGCTTGGAGGCACCGTTCGCATTGTGGACTAGAAATCTGCTTCACCGCTGTTTTTTAAAGAAAAAAGCTCCTGTTGTTGACGCGTTTTGGTTCTGTTATCAAGTTCTGGTGACTTATAGTGGTGAGTTTAAAATAAAATTTTAGCTTTGTTATTCAAAATAGTCAGACAGGAGGTTCATGGGTTTGCGAAATTGGCAAATTACTTTTGTTCAATTTTTGTACTCCTAAATGGAAACAAGAGAAGACTATGGATTAAGTTGCAGTACAACAGCGCAGTATACTTCGAAAACTATTTTCTGTCCAAGAAAAGAATGGAGATAGAAAGCCGGAAAACATTCCACCGAACTTAGCATGTTTTTTTTTTTTTTAATCTGTCGGATTTCCTTGCACAAAGTTTGAGACTTATTTTAATGCTAATGTGTTTTGACATCTGTTCTCGTAACTTGCAGACAAACTCCCTCGGTGTTTTCCCTGTTTCCATCGCTATCAGTGTATTATACTTTTAATTTACGTAGGGAAAATAGTTGCATCAGTTGTGTGATTAGTTTCAACAAGTCGTGAGAGCAAACGGTGAGTCGTTTGAAAATTTAAGAGCAGCTTCGCCTAAATATCAACTAGACTTGGAAATAGCGAAAAAATCGAATTTCTTCAAACTCGCCCAGAATGAAGCCCTACGGGCACTAGTTACAAAAATATCGTTTTAAGCTCGATAAATCAAAACTTATTTTTTTCCGCAATTTTTTCGTTTCGATGCCCCAAATCGGCCAAAATCCATCGAAAATGAGCGGCATATTCAGACGCTCGTAAACTCAAAAATAAAAATCTTCATTACAAACTGATTACACGTCGTATTTGTACTTCCTTTTTTGTCTATTTAGAGCTAAATAGATCGTGATTTGATTAGAACTTAAATATTTGACGAATTTTCTAAATTAACGACCCAAGACAGCTTTACAAGAGGTCTACATTTAGCCTATTTTCAAATGCTAAAAAGGCGTTCTGGTACACGGCTTTTCCCAAAACGACTAGTTTGGTGTGAAAGAGCATTCTTTCTTCTTCAAATTAGTGAAATAAAATTTCTGGGTAAATAAAATCGCGAGCGCTGAGATAGCGAACTAAATGCAGCACTTCTTCCTGAAAACGTGACCTTTGACCCGAGCGTAACGAAACCGATTACTGCAAGAAAACCCGGAAGAAAAGCAAACGCTTCGTTATTTTGAAACAATTTCTAGTGCAAGTTTGTCGTAAAACCAACTGAACTCCACTGACAGTTTCCATGGGCAACCCCAAAATAAACAATCCCCAAAAATGTAAAGTGAAATTGGCTGTCTTCATGAACAGTTAGAAGCTAAAGTCAAGTTCCATAAAAGGTTTGCTTTGCCTTTTAATCCTCGGTCGATTTGGCTACCCTGAATTAAAGAAACGATAACAAACAAGCATATTGGAAAGGGATACCCATATATCACAAGGGATTTAAGTATCCCACTTTTCCAGTGTTCAAAGGACGTAGTCTTGTCTACTTTATTTGCATTTTTTATAGAATTGTCTCCGAAGAAAAAAACTGCTTTAATGGCAAAATCTAATAGGAGGGATGGTTAAGGAAAGTGCGAGAAATAAACAAGTCTAAGACTTTCCCTGTATCCAAGGATTAGCCTTGTCTATACTTTATTTACATTTATTTTGGTTTTGTCTCCGAAGCAAAAAACTTATTTCATGGCATAGAGAACTGTTCCCCGGCAAAATCTACGTACACTAGGAGGGATGGTCAAGGAAAGAGCGACAAACAAGTCTAAGCCAGAGTTTATTTCCGACAGGCAACACATACAGAGGTCGGTCACAGCTTGGGACCTGCATATTGCGTGACGGCCGTTCGTTCGCATATTGATTTTAATCGCCGCACTATCGGAGGTTTAGAAAGCGCCTTTCTCGTTTTAAATAACGTGCATTTCAAGGGTTATCGATAGGCACCAAGCGCATGTTCATACAAGGATCTTTGGCGCGTGAATTCGGTTTTATATGTCGTTATAACTGCGGACTCGGATCAGACAGTCTGTTATGAACTGCGACTATTTTCAGAGATGTATTGTGTTTATATCAAGCTAAAGAACGCTTTAATTTATTGAGACAAAGCTTCGTAAGAAGATAAATGGGTTTTGAGCAGAATTGTGGATGATTTCACTTGCATCAGTTTTACGCTTTCAGTGTTTCGGGTACCCAAAACACTAGGGATTTGTGACAGCGTTCGGGGTAGTTCAGGGGTTGGGACGGGGAATTTTGTTGAATGACGATATTTTGAATGTCCGGGAACTTTATTGTTGAATAAAAATAATTGTGGTTGAAGTTGAACAAATATTGTTGTTGAATGAAATTATTTTTGGTTGAAGTTGAACAAATATTTTTGTTGAATGAAATTATTTTTGGTTGAAGTTGAACAAATATTTTTGTTGAATGAAAATAATCTGGGTTGAAGTTGAACAAATATTGTTGTTGAATGAAATTATTTTCGGTTGAAGTTGAACAAATATTTTTGTTGAATGAAATTATTTTTGGTTGAAGTTGAACAAATATTTTTGTTGAATGAAAATAATTTGGGTTGAAGTTGAAAGAAAATGCGTATCGTTGAATATAAATATAAAATGTTGAATATAAATATATGTTGTTGAACATAAATATAAGTTGTTGAATATGAAGGTCCAAGTTGTTGAATTTTGCAACATTTGGCTAACCATAGACGTTTGACCGCTGTGTCACTGCAGACACTTGTTTGGGCTTTTCATTGTGACTCGTTTTTTTGGGTCTAGTTAAAAAATAGTGTTAAATATATCTGAAAGTCTGTCATTTATCCACAGGCTGCACAAGCGCAGAATTGACTTTTGATTCAATAGACAAACGCGTACAAGACTTTGTATGGGAAACTTACTCAGTCTGCACGGTCTGCAGTGTTTTGGCGTGACCGATACTACGCAGTATTCGAACGGGACAGTAACTACTGAGTGAACAAAGTAGAATCAAGCACTTTCAAAAGGTATTGGAACTTGACTCTAGCTTCTAACTGTTCATGAAGACAGCCAATTTCACTTTACATTTTTGGGGATTGTTTATTTTGGGGTTGCCCATGGAAACTGTCAGTGGAGTTCAGTTGGTTTTACGACAAACATGCGGTCGGCATGTGCATGGAATTTAAGCTAATTTATAGCAGCGGGCAGGTCATGGAACATTAAACATTTCTTCTTTTAGAGGTTTTCAAATCTGGATCCTGCTTCTTTTGAAGGTTAATCCAAGAAGACGACTCTTCTATTAATATAAATATTCAGGTAAGTATCGGCTAACATACTTCAAGTTTGCAAATTTCACTGGAATTCGTTAACGGTCATTGACTTCAATTCTCAGCAAACAAAGTTATTGTGTCAAAATGCGCCCTTTAGCTCCTTTTTTGACCCTGTAAGATTTCATATCTGGAAATAGTTTCTTGCAATCATGGTTTCGGAGAGATATCACTAGAAATTGTTTCAAAATAACGAAGCGTTTGCTTTTCTTCCGGGTTTTCTTGCAGTAATCGGTTTCGTTACGCTCGGGTCAAAGGTCACGTTTTCAGGAAGAAGTGCTGCATTTAGTTCGCTATCTCAGCGCTCGCGATTTTATTTACCCAGAAATTTTATTTCACTAATTTGAAGAAGAAAGAATGCTCTTTCACACCAAACTAGTCGTTTTGGGAAAAGCCGTGTACCAGAACGCCTTTTTAGCATTTGAAAATAGGCTAAATGTAGACCTCTTGTAAAGCTGTCTTGGGTCGTTAATTTAGAAAATTCGTCAAATATTTAAGTTCTAATCAAATCACGATCTATTTAGCTCTAAATAGACAAAAAAGGAAGTACAAATACGACGTGCAATTAGTTTGTAATGAAGATTTTTACTTTTGAGTTTACGAGCGTCTGAATATGCCGCTCATTTTCGATGGATTTTGGCCGATTTGGGGCGTCGAAACGAAAAAATTGCGGAAAAAAATAAGTTTTGATTTATCGGGCTTAAAACGATATTTTTGTAACTAGTGCCCGTAGGGCTTCATTCTGGGCGAGTTTGAAGAAATTCGATTTTTTCGCTATTTCCAAGTCTAGTTGATATTTAGGCGAAGCTGCTCTTAAGTACCAGGAATGATAGCTTGGAAGCACCGTTAACATCGTAAACAAAGCTGAGTAGCTTTAAGCGTAATTCAGCATAAACACCAAGGAACGCTGGGTTTGTTACATATAACCGGAGAAACTGAAGGATCGTTTCCATTTAGTTTGTAGCCTTAATCGCAGACGCTATTTAAGTCATACAGAGTCATGTTGCGTAGCAATACGAATCACCTTGCAAACGGCTGACGCGCGGGAAATTTAAATTGACCAATCAGGATTCAGCAGGCGGGCAAAACTTTACTGTCCTGACGTCAATGTAAGTTTTAACAACAATCAGGGAACTTTTCTCGCTGGAGATGACATTAGCTTTTCACGAAACGGGATTTACAATTCCAAAAACCATGTCAGATTGTAAAAAGTGAAAAATAAGAAACAGTTTTTGGCCTCCAAGCCTCTAATTTGGCGCCAAAAATGGGTCGCCGGCGTTCGGTATGGCAACTAGCTCGTTGCTCCACAGGCGGCCCAGACGTTGAATACGATTAATACGTGACATTATGCCGTTGGCGATTGCGTTACAATTTTAGCCGTTTATAAGACAATGTATGAGAATGCTTCGAAAATTACTCTAAATGCTACGTGTAGAAAATAATGTGAATAAAATTGCTTACCTTGCGTTTGCATTGCGTTATTTTGATGTCTCTGGGTTCCTGGAGGTGGTTTAGAGCCATTTAGGCGAGTTTTACTTTCTGGCGGTTTGCTTCCCGTAAAGAGAAACGAAAGGCGGGCGACCCACTGGCCCGACGGCCCGCACTACGACGGTTGGGGGCGACTTTGTCACGATGGCGAGGTCGTTAACTTGTAGAAATTCAAATCCTGTGCCCAAGATAATCGGTTACGGATCGAGACGGAGCAGAAATGGAAAGTAGGAGCTGGCAAACCAGCGATTCTCGGGCGGTTAAGATCAACTTTGGAACCCTGGGAGAAGGCGAATGGGAAGAAGAGTTATCGACGGCTGCCATGAGGCAATTTTGACGAGATTAGACCATTTTTGTGGAATTTACGGAGCTTTGAGTGCGGGCCGTCGGGCCAGCCCAGTGGGTCGCCCGCCTTTCGTTTCTCTTTAGGGGAAGCAAACCGCCAGAAAGTAAAACTCGCCTAAATGGCTCTAAACCACCTCCTGGAACCCAGAGACATCAAAATAACGCAATGTAAACACAAGGTAAGCAATTTTATTCAAATTATTTTCTACACGTAGCATTCAGAGTAATTTTCCAAGCTTTCTCATACAATGTCTTATAAACGGCCAAAATTGTAACGCAATCGCCAACAGCATAATGTCACGTATTAATCGTATTGAACGTTTGGGCCGCCTGTGGTTGCTCGTCGAGTCTCGCCAGGCGCAATAATAGTTGTGTTATGTTGAAAAAAATAGCCTATTCCTTGCCAAATTAAACCCGGAATTCTCAAGTTAACTATTAGATGAGGCCAGAGCAACTTTAGCATTGTCTTTATTTTTGTAAGCTGGGAAGAAAGTAACTATTATCATGTCGTTTCGGTAGGACAGCTCAGTTTTGACTGCCGCTCGTACTGCGGGCGCAGCCGTCATATGCAAGGCACAACCAAGAGATTATTTTATAACAAAGTTATTTTGATCAGGTATCTTATAGGGAAGCGGAAATTATAGGTTCGATCTGTAAAACCAGCAGGTAGCCTGGTTATCCACTGAACGTAACTTAGGGCCTGATTACATGACGAATTTCAGCCCGGGCTAAAATTTCAGCCTGGTTAGCCGGGCTGAAATCTCAGCCCAGCTTCTGAAACAAATTCTCATGGAATCAAATTGGCGATTACATGGAGAAGGATTCAGCCCGGGCAAACGGGCTGAAAAGTCTGAAAAAATCGCATGTAATCGAAACGGAATTTCAGCCCGGGCTGAAAAGCGGGAAATAAGATGTCTGCCGCTACGAAGTGGAAGCGATCTCAGTGGAATAAAGGCGATAAAATAGAGAACCTCTCTCATTTCAAAGTTTAGGTGGAATATAAGAACATCGAGACAAGGTTAAACAGCACGAGGGTGTCAGGGAGGCTACGAACTCGGCAAGCTTGAGGACATATTTTCTTTCTATGCAAGTACGTCTTTCTGGCTAAGAGACAGGTTTCGTTTCAGTTCCATCATCATTGTAGGGTGTTACTATCCCAAAAAGTTAAAAATTGAGCGCCAAAAAAAGGTCAAACTACGAGAGAAGCAATGCGCCTGTTTTCACGATTCGTGTTCTCTGCACCATTTTGATTCTCTGGAGACTTTTCGCACACAATTTCATATTTGGCGCCGAGGCTAATATTTCAGCCCGGGCTGAAATTCGTTATGTAATCGCAACAAAATTTCAGCCCCGCTAGCCGGGCTGAAATTTCAGCCCGGGCTGCAATTCGCCATGCAATCAGGCCCTTAAAAACATTTCTGAATAAGTTTGCGCTTGTGACAAACACATTTTTAATTGCTTTAAACTTTTTTTAAAAAGGATTAAAATTACGTGCTTATACCTACACTACTTGGATAAATACTGAGAAACTTGAGGGGATTAAGCTGTCAACGATCGATTGGTGTAAATTAAACAAAATCTTAGTTTAACGTTCAGCTTTTTTTCCTGTGCCTCGTTACATATTCATCCCCTCATTATTTTCTTCTTCGATTTCCAATGGACACCGTTATTACACTACGCAGTACCTAAGTTTCTGCATTACGTTCGGCATTATGACAGACAGTAAACCGGTGAGAAAGTGGAGGAGAATTTTCCGTACCACCTTGATTTTCAACTTATCTCGAAACCCGTCAAGCTTTTGTTTTGACAATCTGATAATAACAATAATCTTCTTCCATGCATGACGTAATATACAGATTTAGCCAAGCCTAATAGCGGAGCTCCTGATTGCAATAACTAACCACAAAGGAAAATTAACAAATTGAGGTCAGTTTCTATGCGTCTGTCCTCTTATTGATGATAAATTGCGTCATAACATTGTCAAAGTGGATCTGGAACCACAACCCGCAGGCGAGAGGTTCCGAGGTAAACTTGGACAATGATATGACGTAATTTATCATCAATTTGAGGAATACGCATAAAAACTTGACCTAAATTTGTTTATTTACAATAACAAGACCCCAATGTTTTCAAACGCGGGAATAAATGAGCTAAAAGAGGCCGTCAACTTGCCGTAAAAAAGATAAGTGAATTTTACTTAAAATGACGCCAACATTGTCAATAGCTTTAATTTTATCGCTTTTTGATTGGCTACTTAAAAAGGTCAATAAAATCCCACTGGCTAAAAAGTTGACAGTTCCACAACTGAAAGTTGAACTGTTGAAAGCTTGCATAAATAAAAATTTTATCCGTCTGCACTCTTATTGATGATAAAAATGAGCCAATCAGCGCGCGAGAAATAATACAGTTATTGTAAAAAGAAGACTTGTTTTTCTTGGATCACACTCAAAAAATGATGAGTTGTGAGCGTGTAATTGTTCAGCGTGTGGTTTTGCTATTTTTTTCCAATTAAATTTAACAAACTTACCCAATAAGAGTAACCAACATAATGTGAAGTATATATGAAATAATTCATATATGAACTGCGGTTGTAGATGAAAGTGAAGAATGATCATCGCAATAAATTTTCCAATTTAAGCAATTGGAAAGAAGAGGCCTGAAAAAAATCAGGGCTTCAACGGGATTCGAACCCGTGACCTCCGCGAATACCGGTGCGATGCTCTACCAACCGAGCTATGTAGCCACACATTGGGAGCGAGGTCAATTAATTGAGTTCATATCTTCCCGTGAGGAGTGAAATGATGTGAAATATATATGAAATAATTCATATATGAACTGCGGTTGTAGATGAACGTGAACAATGATCATCGCAGTAAATTTTCCAATTTAAGCAATTGGAAGGAAGAAGCCTGAAAAAATCAGTATATATGAATTATTTCATATATACTTCTCATCCTTTCACTCCTCACGGGAAGATATGAACTCAATTAATTGACCTCGCTCCCAATGTGTGGCTTCATAGCTCAGTTGGTAGAGCATCGCACCGGTATTCGCGGAGGTCACGGTTTCGAATCCCATTGAAGCCCTGATTTTTTCAGGCTTCTTCTCTCCAATTGCTTAAATTGGAAAATTGACTGTGATGATCATTCTTTAATTTCAGTAGCCAACATAGTAGCAATTACGAAAGCAATATATCGAGGATTTTCCAAAAGACGATTGATAATGGCAACAGTACTGAGTGGAGGCCAATTTGGTCTGTAATCATACGAGTGATTAACAAATCGCTCGCGCGCCCTCGGCGTGCAGAGGTTCTGCTATTATAACAGCCAGTGTTTTCTAATTCTCGAAAAGTGGAGAGCCACTGCCAACAGTTTTCAGTCGCAGTTTCACTTTCAAAAGGAAGCTTAGGTTTGGTAAATAATGGTAATCATAAGAGTGATTAACAAAATCGGACGACCGCGACGCAGGAGTCCGATTTGTTAATCACGAGTATGATTACAGACTGAATTGGACGACACGATGCCCTGTAACCAATCAATCATAACCATTACAATTTCCCACAAAAGTAAAAGTTTCATTCGAAAAAAAGCTTTTAATGGTAGAATAGCTTGCAAAATGGCTGTTAAGTTTCTTTCAAGACGGTCACCGGAGACTAAACCTCCACAATTTTACAAAGTCAGTTTCTTGAATTGGTTACCACAGTAATTGTAATCAATGCTGTGATTGGTGGATTTAGAGGAGAGGACTTAAAATGATTGGCTCATTTAACTGTCCGATTACATCGTCCGATTACATCGTCCGATTACAGCGTTACAGATTAAAGTGCACCAAATCCCAAAATGTTTTTTCGCTAAACTGAATACACTTGTTATTCGAAGTATTTTGGCGAACAAATTTTTGAATTTGGTTGAATCCTCGATTTTCTATGCCCTTTCAAAGTCGCGCTTGAAGTGTTGCGCGACCGCGTTTTAGGGTGTCTGGGGCGGCGGTTGCTGATGACGTCTACCCAGGAACCAAACACAATGAGGGTGTCTGGAAAACCCGAATAGCGAATAGTCCCGAATAACGAATAGCGAATAGTACGAATAGTGCGAATAGTGGCGACCAGTCTCGAATAGTGGCGAATAGTGGCAAATAGTGGCAAATAGTGGCAAATAGTAACAAATAGGGCACCCAGTATCTCGCAGTCAACCCCGTAGCAACTTAGGATGGGACGCAGACGCTTATCAGGACAAAAGGAGTTTCTAAACGTAATTTCTTCTGTTTTAACCGCTGCAAAAGCGTAAATACGTCTTTATTAGGTTATCCTTGTGTTTTCTGTTTTCTTAATGTCGGCGATGGACAACCTACTAGCCTGAGTCCGGAGAAGAAAAGGTAATAAATTCATTGAAATTCTGTTGTTTATTTGGATAATTTATTAACGCTGGATATTAGATCTATAGCGGTGACTATAGACGACTATTCGTCACTATTCGCCACTTTTCGCGACTGGTCGCCACTATTCGCACTATTCGAGACTATTCGCACTATTCGGGACTATTCGCTATTCGCTATTCGGGTTTTCCAGACACCCAACACAATGACGCCTCAGCCAGCTCTTTGTATTTGCTCGAGTAAACGGAAACAAAACTAATCGTTCCAATATATTTTGGGGCTAAAACGTCCAAGTTTTGTTTCAGAATCATTTCTATTTCGTCACTGGAGTCAGAGTTAAGTTTCGATTCGGAAGACTCCGAAATAAACTTCGATTGAGCACGTTCGGCAACTGTGAACTCACTGCTTAGAGCTTTGAGAGCAATTTCCAATATTTCAAGCGACGACGGAGAAGATTTCTTTGCGGACGAGCTGCTTGCATATTAGGAATGGAAAGCTAGATACGAAGTGGAGGAGCAGGCAACCGAAAAGTAGAAAAGAAAACTCAAGGACTGCTTTGGATGGTAATTCGTCACCTAAGCACAAGATTCCCACCCTTTTTGCTCATGGATGTTACATAACATCCATGAGCTTAGGAGGCAGTCGGATGGCGCTCACCCTCTCACTCCATTCTAATTAATTTATTCATTAAACCTGGATTAAACAATTTTCTCCTACTTCCCTTGCTAAGTATTGTTTTTGTCCAAGACTGTTAAGTTGTCTTCAGGAAGGTTCTTTGACGAGGGTGGACTAGAAAGGCGTACATTTTTGCCTGATAAATCGAGAGCCTGGGTACGATTTTGTCGAACACCTCGAAGATTGAAGTCGGCCATTTTGGTTTCGTGTGATTTTCTTTCGTAAATATGTTGTTTTTTGCCTACGGCTTGTGTTCACACCTGGATGAAAGCTGGTAGAGGTATTTATGACTGTGGTCATGTATCGTTCACAACAGCACGGTCGGCGAGGTCAAAGAATTGATACAAGACACCCGGGAAGGCAGAGCCAGAAAGTGAGATCCTGATTAGCTTTTTTTCTTGGCAAGAGAATTTGATGGTTTCCACTCGCTTTCTCTCGTTGTGTAGTCTAAGGTAAGCTTAGGTTCTCGTTAGGTTTTGGTTTCATTGTTTCTTTACCGTTTTATTTTGTGCGCACACATTGAAATTTTGCCCGTGTTAGGCCCAGTTCAGACGCCGTGCTTCTGCCGTGCCGAACTAAATTCAGGAATTAAGTTCGACAAAAGCACGGCAGAAGCACGGCGTCTGAATCAAACTTTTTAATTAAGTTCAGCAAGCAATTAAGCTCGACAAGCTCTGCCGTGCTACACGACTCTGGCACGGCAGCGATTCAAACGTCGTGCTTCTGCCAGCTAAACAAAATTCATAAACTATATTAATGTATTTTGGCGAGATTGCGTTTCCACGGGGAATTAGTAGGGCAATTGTTTCAAGGCATCAGTATATCCTGAATTTGGTTCGACTCTGGCACTACGTCTGAATCAGAGTTGTTTTCCTACTGTGCTAAAGTCGAACCTAATTGCAATTTAACTCGGCACGGCAGAAGCACGACGTCTGAACTGGGCCTTAGTATCGCAAGCTCGATGTTATGAACTCGTAACATCAGTCGTTGATTTTATGAATTCGTTTATTCATCGATCGAAAACATATCCGGTGAAAATTCACACGTGTCGTAAAATATATACAAGTAATTTGATCATGATATATAAACCGGAAAATCAAGTTGAAATCAAGTACGATCTGTACAAACAAAACCAAAACTTCGTGATTAAATGTTACATAATTGTTACGCGTGACTATTCGTGACACTCGAGATTTGAAAGCTTGTTTTTAAATACTTAGGGGAAAAAAATTTCGAATTGCCTTATCTTTTAGTTTTGTTGTCGTTCACACTACATTTCTTTTGTATTCCATGCAGTTAATAATAATAATAATAATAATAATAAAGTAGTTTATTAAAACTCTCTTGCAGTAAAACAACTGAATTAACGAGTACATTTTACAATCTTAAATTATCTAAAGTACAGTAATTTACAAATATAACAGTGGTACTATCAATTAAGTCACATAAAATATTTAAATGTCAAAAAGACCTCTACTCTCTTTGTCGTGCAGGCCTGCATGTTTACAAGTATAGCAGTGATACTATCAATTGAGTCACATAAAATATTTAAATGTAAAAAAGTCATCTAGTCTCTTAGTCCTGCAGGCCTGAATGTTCCGAAAAAAATAATACTTTTATGTTTTCTGCCTCAGGGGATAGTTAGGCACGTCCAGGAGTGGACTGGGGAGCAGATGATGCAAAGGGTGGGTGGGGGACTTCATTTTCGCCATATATTTATAGCACAAGTGTACTCTTCTATCATCTAACCTATCTAGTTTACCTAATAGTAATGCATGAGCCTACGACTCTGCTTCGGGGTAAATTATGTTAAGCGCCCTTTTTTGCACTCGCTCTATGGCTTCGGACAGATAGGCAGGAATATCCTGCCAAACCGGTACTGCATACTCCAAAACTGGCCGAACTGAGCAAAGGTATATCCTCAACATGTTGGGTTGGCACACCCTGGCTCTGCGCAGAACTCTAAGGGAATATAACTTCGACCAGAGTGAAAATTTCTTCACAGATGATATGCAAGGCAACCCTACATGTACGACTGAGTAAATATACACTGTAATATTTTAGTGATGGATGAGCAAATTAAGTCCAAGAGACTGTGTAGATCTATTTTTTGGGGGAGAAAGAAATGCTGTCCAATTGTGTCAAAAAGCCGGACGCATGGTGGCTGGTGACGTAGGGTTTTTTTTTCTTGCTCCTAGAAATGAGAGATTTAAACAAATTGACACCAAAACTTGAATTATGGAGAAGAGAATGCTTGATACTTGTCTATATAAGTATGTTCTGTAATCGTTGCAAAATCTATTACTAGTGAGACTTGCACAAAAAATTACCAAGATATATAGGAATAAAATACCGTGATTTTTGTTTCCAAGAAAGGAAATTATTGTTATTTTACTTGCATGCACTACAATATGTACTAACCTTATTATTGTATTGCACCAAGCTGGGGGACTTCTTCCTACAGTTGATTAAAGGTGCACTTTTTTTCAGGCTGGAGGTATTATAAGACTTAACAGGACAGGGATTTCAAACATTAATTGATTATGTATCCCAGAAATAAGAACTAGTGGGCCACATTAGGTTTGTGAAAGGGGTTTCAGGTTAGAAGCTACATCTTTGACCCTGGGCCAGAGCCTCTTTGTATAAAACTTTGTTACTTCCCTTCCTCCTCTCCATAGACATAGTTCTATAGAAAAAAAAACCTTATAAATTGTAAATAAGAACATTCCCTTCACTTCAGGTTCATGATTGAAACAAAACTGTCTGAACTCATTCTTAAAATATTGAAGGAAATACTTATTTTTTCTATAGATTTCCTGTTTACCCGCAAGCTACAATCAAATTGTTTATGTTTGACTTAACTTAAAGTAAACAGGATTTTGCCAATATCCATGTCTTACTTAAGTGAAATTGAGCAAAATACTCTTGACAGTCCTGGCATTCTCCAGTTGATTGTCTAAAATAAATTTCAAACTCATGTACTGTAATTTTTGCACAATAGTAATCATTGTTATACAGCTGTTTTATAATGTTAACTGAACAAGGACCATAACTAATTTACCTTGACCCAAAATGCACTTCTGACTCATATACATAATTACATTGTAGAAATTTTCAAAAATAATACAATTTTTTCAATTTTCACAAACATGTTTCGACGGTACATCCGTCATCGTCAGTGTGACGGTTATGAAAGTTTACAGTGATTTAAAATGTGCCTGTTACAAATCATACGTTACATTACGTTGGAAAACAATACGCTAGATAAATTTCGAAGTTAACGGAAGATGCGCGTGCACGTGCAGCTGTAGGAAATACGTCAAATTGATTTAAAAAGTCGTATTATTTTTGAAAATTTCTACAGTTTTGCTGCTGTCTCGACCAATTATATTGTCAATTTTGGACTGACTGGTAAATATGGTGAACTCTCATTTGGTGATTTCATTTTGAAACAGACTGTTGTTATTCTTTGACACTACATCATGTACAAGTTAATATGATAACAATGTTCCAATTCTAATGAAAATTAATTATTATTCTTTTTAGAATTTATAAACTGTCGGTGTAAACAATGTGTTATTTGATTTTTGTATTTCTTTTCTATTTCGAGCAGTCTGGCCTCGAGCCCTGGCTGGGAACATTTTATTGTGTTCTTGAGCAAGACACTTAACTCTCACAGTGCCTCTTTCCACTAAGTGCTGGCAAATTTAATATTGCGGGGTAACCCTGCAATGGACTAGCATCCCATCCAGGGATAGTAGAAATACTCCTAGTCGCCTCATGGAACAGAAACTGGGATAAGTGCCGACCTGATGGGACACTTGGCTCATATGCAGACTTAACTTTCACTTCGGAGTTGCTGTTTGCCTCTTTTTTAGAACGAATGCTCATGCAAAACATTTCATATGAAAATGACGTGATATTCAAGAGAATAAACGTACAGGTGACGTACATTTTCATACGAATAGTTTTGCACAAAGACTCGTTTTGCCATAGTGGCAGAAGTCAGCTATTCATCTATGAGCTGGCTCAGGGAGCCTTTGATTTATGGCCCGCTTACTTTTTTCCTTAGCGAGAATGTATTTTGTCAAGATATGGTTGTTCTATTAAATCCATTTTGTGTTTTACTTTCTGGAATGCTTAATGTTTAAAAAAGCGACGTAAGTGTTGCAGCTTTCGAGACTTGATGACCGAAATTCGTTTTACTTTGCTTAGTTGTATAAAAACTCACACTTTTCGTGTTTCGATGAATGACGTGTCGAACCAGCGGTAGCCCTAAGATATCAGATTACTTTGTACAATAGCTTAGTCCTGTATCATTTTTTAAACGACTCTAAAAAAAAACTAAAAACCAGCTACGAAGGTAATGCAAAAGACTACTGCACAATCATAACAAAAAAGTAACAAAACAAGAGCGCGACTTGTGTTGTTGTGATGGCATGATAAAAAAAAAAAAAAAAAAAACAGTACGCGCGCATTTAATGTCGCTCGCTTATTATCAACTTCACTGGATGCTTTATTCTATGATCTGACGTCTGCCAGGTACATATGTGACCATGGGAAGGCGGAAGTAGGAAATCGATTGCATCGTGCAAAGTTCATTATGAAGTGAATATTCACACAGAGCAAATTCACGGTCTCTCGTGTTTTCAAATTGGATTGAATAGGAAAATTAAGACCGGCAGATAACAAAAGCAGTTGTTCATTACCCAGCTGAAAATTTACCATCTTTATTCATTTATCACAAAAGTCGTTGTACTTGAATTCCGTTTGGTATTTGTTTTCAGATCCAGTCAGTTTCAGTCATATATAAGAAGGTCTGTAATGGAACTTCTGTCAGTTAATCGGCCAACAAATGGCAAATAAAGCGCTATCGTAATGAGGCTCGAAAAAACTTGAAAGAAGCGGCAAACAAACATGCCGAGATTCATATTGGAAGGTCCACGACTGTGACAATCCTTTGTTTTGCACTCAAAGCGTCTGCGTGGGAGGTTATGAATTTCGTAACTGAAACGTCGCTGTTGTTTAGCCTCTCAACAGAAGATACTTTTAATTGTGTGTTTTAAACAGTCAAGGTCAAAAAGCGACCAAGAACATACAGCAAAGAAAAGTGTAGAAAATTGCACGAATATATGAGCCAAAGTTTTTGTTATTCTTTATGCGAATTGCAGTGCTAGTTATCATAATAATTTCAACCCGTGTGGTATTTTTGAGACAATTACGTTATTCAATCAAATAGATATCGAGAATGGGTCATGGGGGCACTTTAATTTGTTTTGACTTTCTCTTGTCTTGTCGGAAATTCTCAGCTCAGTTTCCATCGCTATCAATGTTTAATGATCTACACTGAGTGATATTTGTATGACGGTTTTCTTCAAGTTGTGAGCGCTAACAATGAGTCGTGCAGAAATTAAGTCACACGAATGAGTGCAGTGCTCGCAAGGAATGGGTACATTGTGCACCCGTAAAGGTATTTTAATCCGGCATCCCGCATTTTCCATACCATCCCGATCGTATCACGCATCCCGTTAACCTTAAAGCTTTTCACTCCAGAATCTTCGTAAACCACCTGCTTCCATGCATACCGTATTATGATAATCAGTGTTTTCTGTAAAAGTGGAGAACTCCTGCTAGCAGTATTCATTAGTAGTTTCACTTCCTAAAGCAAACTTCGTCGTGGTAAGTACAGCTCTCTTTATCGACTGGCTTTCATCTTAACCATTTTTAATATTGTGTAGCTTAATTATGATAGCCAAGACATTTATGCAATCATAAAGCGATGATTAATTGCAAACCATACCGTTTCTTTTACTTAGCAAAGATTTCTGGTTCTGTGACCATGGGAAGACAGAAGTATATTATCGATACTATCGTACAAAGTTCATCATTAAGTGAATACCCAAAAACAGCAAATTCACGGTCTTACATGTTTTAAAATTAAATAAAAAAATAAACTTAAAAATTTACATATACAGATAGTAAAAGCAGTTCTTCTTTAGTTCCGTTATTTGCTTTCAGAGCAAGTCAGTCTTTCTATGATAGGAGGGCGTTGCATGCGAATTTTGTCGAATGAGTCAGCAGACGCCGAGCTACTTCATAGAGGGCAATAGTTACGAAAAACATCAAAAGAGCTTAATTAAAGTGTCAAGATTTACGTTGGAAGGTCTACGACCGTGCTTAATCTTTTCTGTTTCGCTCATAAAGCATACATGAATTTCGTAAGCGCGACATTTTTCTCAGTTAGTCTCTCAGACAGAAATTAACACCTGTTGTTTTTTTTGCGCGAGGCCAAGGCCTGCAAATATGCGAATAAACACAAACAGCACAAAACTTTGTCGGGTTTCATAACCATTCCCAACTAGTGACTATGTCGACAATTTACTTTGGAATCTTTTAACTAAATTTCGAATGCTTTTTGGATTGTTTTAAAATCCAGTTCTAGTTTTATTGCTGAGAAAATAAATTTATTGTGATTTGCTAAGAGTAGGCCGATACATCATTAAATTATTAAATTGTGCTGCACTTAAAAGTAACGTAGGCGTGTTTGTAATTTACTCAGCGACATAATAAGAAAGCTCGAGCAATTAGTAAGGATTGACTCATTTCTGTTTTAATTTGTTTTGCCTACCTCTTGCCGTTGCAGGGAAACTCCCGTCAGTGTTGCTTAAGTTTCTGTCTTTCGGTTTTCACCTTTATTAGACGATCGACAAACTAAACATCTTAAGGCTGTTCGCGACTGAAGGAGTTGGATATACTTTTGACGTGTGTAACCTCAATCTCTAATTTGCGAGATGTGGATAATCCTGGATATTTTTTTCATCTGTCGCGCACTGTTGCGTAGATACAAAGGTTTTCTGTTTCTGATTTTTCACAACGAAATAAGGAAATTGTAGAAAATGTTGGCCGATGTTTTCGCGGAAACCACGAAGAAAACAACGTAAAAAGTGACGGAAAGACAAAGGTTCAGTGAAACCTTGCCTCGTCCTTAATTATTGTGGATATCACGAAAAAACCTTATAAACTCACAAAATTCATAAACTATATTAATGTATTTTGGCGAGATTGCGTTTCCACGGGGAATTAGTAGGGCAATTGTTTCGAGGCATCAGTATATCCTGAATTTGGTTCGACTCTGGCACTACGTCTGAATCAGAGTCGTTTTCCTACTGTGCTACAGTCGAACCTAATTGCAATTTAACTCGGCACGGCAGAAGCACGACGTCTGAACTGGGCCTTAGTATCGCAAGCTCGATGCTATGAACTCGTAACATCAGTCGTTGATTTTATGAATTCGTTTATTGATCGATCGAAAACATATCCGGTGAAAATTCACGTGTCGTAAAATATATACAAGTAATTTGATCATGATATATAAACCGGAAAATCAAGTTGAAATCAAGTACGATCTGTACAAACAAAACCAAAACTTCGTGATTAAATGTTACATAATTGTTACGCGTGACTATTCGTGACACCCGAGATTTGAAAGCTTGTTTTTAAATACTTAGGGGAAAAAAATTTCGAATTGCCTTATCGTTTAGTTTTGTTGTCGTTCACACTACATTTCTTTTGTATTCCATGCAGTTAATAATAATAATAATAATAATAATAATAATAATAAAGTAGTTTATTAAAACTCTCTTGCAGTAAAACAACTGAATTAACGAGTACATTTTACAATCTTAAATTATCTAAAGTACAGTAATTTACAAATATAACAGTGGTACTATCAATTAAGTCACATAAAATATTTAAATGTCAAAAAGACCTCTACTCTCTTTGTCGTGCAGGCCTGCATGTTTACAAGTATAGCAGTGATACTATCAATTGAGTCGCATAAAATATTTAAATGTAAAAAAGTCCTCTAGTCTCTTAGTCCTGCAGGCCTGAATGTTCCGAAAAAAAATAATACTTTTATGTTTTCTGCCTCAGGGGATAGTTAGGCACGTCCAGGAGTGGACTGGGGAGCAGATGAGGCAAAGGGTGGGTGGGGGACTTCATTTTCGCCATATATTTATAGCACAAGTGTACTCTTCTATCATCTAACCTATCTAGTTTACCTAATAGTAATGCATGAGCCTATGACTCTGCTTCGGGGTAAATTATGTTAAGCGCCCTTTTTTGCACTCGCTCTATGGCTTCGGACAGATAGGCAGGAATATCCTGCCAAACCGGTACTGCATACTCCAAAACTGGCCGAACTGAGCAAAGGTATATCCTCAACATGTTGGGTTGGCACACCCTGGCTCTGCGCAGAACTCTAAGGGAATATAACTTCGACCAGAGTGAAAATTTCTTCACAGATGATATGCAAGGCAACCCTACATGTACGACTGAGTAAATATACACTGTAATATTTTAGTGATGGATGAGCAAATTAAGTCCAAGAGACTGTGTAGATCTATTTTTTGGGGGAGAAAGAAATGCTGTCCAATTGTGTCAAAAAGCCGGACGCATGGTGGCTGGTGACGTAGGGTTTTTTTTTCTTGCTCCTAGAAATGAGAGATTTAAACAAATTGACACCAAAACTTGAATTATGGAGAAGAGAATGCTTGATACTTGTCTATATAAGTATGTTCTGTAATCGTTGCAAAATCTATTACTAGTGAGACTTGCACAAAAAATTACCAAGATATATAGGAATAAAATACCGTGATTTTTGTTTCCAAGAAAGGAAATTATTGTTATTTTACTTGCATGCACTACAATATGTACTAACCTTATTATTGTATTGCACCAAGCTGGGGGACTTCTTCCTACAGTTGATTAAAGGTGCACTTTTTTTCAGGCTGGAGGTATTATAAGACTTAACAGGACAGGGATTTCAAACATTAATTGATTATGTATCCCAGAAATAAGAACTAGTGGGCCACATTAGGTTTGTGAAAGGGGTTTCAGGTTAGAAGCTACATCTTTGACCCTGGGCCAGAGCCTCTTTGTATAAAACTTTGTTACTTCCCTTCCTCCTCTCCATAGACATAGTTCTATAGAAAAAAAAACCTTATAAATTGTAAATAAGAACATTCCCTTCACTTCAGGTTCATGATTGAAAAAAAACTGTCTGAACTCATTCTTAAAATATTGAAGGAAATACTTATTTTTTCTATAGATTTCCTGTTTACCCGCAAGCTACAATCAAATTGTTTATGTTTGACTTAACTTAAAGTAAACAGGATTTTGCCAATATCCATGTCTTACTTAAGTGAAATTGAGCAAAGTACTCTTGACAGTCCTGGCATTCTCCAGTTGACTTAAAATTAAAATTAAAATTTACGCTGGGAGAGGTTTGCATGAATCGCTTGACTGATTTTCTTCTTGTTGTAAGACCTATTAGTAAGTCACGCCAAAAGTTGAGTCACGCCAAAAATCAAGTCACGCGAATTATTGTTTGGGAGCATCGTTTGCTCAGGAGTCTATCTTTTTGTCGAGGGTTGAGGGTCCCATGTCGAGGGTCGAGGGTAGCATATATTTTTTTCTGAGTTTTTTTTTTTTTTCAAATGTCATAAATCGTAGGAGTCGTGAATCCAAGGCTTGTCAACCCCATTTTACATGACCATTCAGTACATTTGAATGTGCATTTGCACATTGTATTTGCTTTGTCATAACATACAAACGAAGAGCCCGGTGGGGAAAAGGTTTTATAGTTCTGACCGTCGCTTCCAACTTCCGGTCAATCAAAATTCAAAGTTTTGGGAAACTTCAAAGTTTACCCGCCCACTTGGGAACGTTTTGGCGCCACTCCGCAAACACTTGAAGAGAAACAAAGTCAGCAACGCATACGGGCATTTTGTCTTTTGCAGTTTTGAAAATCAGAATGAGTGATAGGAAATTAATAGAGGATTTTCTGTCGGATATCAGTTACTTAGCCCATGTGAAAGGTTCATCGAGGAAAAGAGGCAAGAATTAAAGTTCAAGCTTGAGGAAGCAAGCGCTAAAGAATTAACAAATAAAAAGCCTCGACTTGCGCATCCCTAAGTTATGAGCCCGTGCGCGTGCAAAACGTGAGAGATTTCCCTCAAACTAAGCTCGAAAGCAAAATAAATGCTTCTTTTCTCTTAAACGAGCACGGTGATCCCCGATTTTTTCTCGGGTATATGCTAAGAACAGTCTAATAAAGAACACATTTAAGGAAGAAGAAAGTTTGATAGTAGAACATGGTTTTTTTTGGAAAATAGTACGGTACTGGGTGTATTTTGGCCAAGGCGAGGACAAGCTAACCACGGAACCGTCCAAAAAAGTGCAATATTCCCACAACCAGGCAATCAAAAACGGCTTAAATAAAGCAATCCTGCTTATGTGAATAAAAGAAGCTTTACTTTCAACATAAAATTTTGTGTCTTTCAAGCAACCAAGACTTAATTCTGGAACGACACCGGTTTCGCCCCGTGGCGAGTTCGCCCCCACTATAAAATTTCTATTTCGAGTTCGTCCCAAAATTTTGTGTTCGTGTTTACGTAGTTGTTATCGAGTTATTATAAGTTCTCGAAGAATCATTTCAGTCTATGTATGTTTATGTCATGTCGCCATCAGGGAGTCTCGCCACCAACGAACTCCCGGTCGCCACCGGCGAAGTCAACTCGCACCAAGCGAAGTCACCTCGCCACCAAGCGAAGTTTCCTCGCCACCAGTAATCTAATAAGGCAGTGGGTAAAAGAACGAAGAATAATCTCTATATGCGACTCGATCTGGTTGGGGGCGAACTTGATCAAGTTGAGTCGATGTAGGGGCTAACTCGGTGGGGGGCGAACTGGCCATGGGGCTTAACCGGCAGCTACCTAATGCAATTTTGTATGAAGGTGATTCGAATTTTTAACGCGCAACCAGTAAAAACACCTCATTTTAAGAGCCTGCTGACGCGTTAACAAGCACGGTGACCCCATTCTTTTATCGCATTTTTTTTAATGTTCATATCATGAATGTTAATTATGCCAAGTTGCAAAAAAAGTTTGATAGTAGAACAATTTCAAGGGATTTGCAAAAATTTTTACTAACATTTTTACATTTTTTAAACCAGAGTAACGTTTTTCAATCATGAATTAACCACCTGGTTACAGGAACATTTTTAAAATTTCAAGGGAATTACCTTAACTAAATTTATGGCTCGAATTGCAGAAGCGATCTTTTTACACATGCAGTTGATGTGGAAATGCCACGTCAGATTTTCATTGACATTTACTCCAAGTGATTTCGCAGAGGAAACTTGTTCAATCGGAACATTATTATTGGAGAGTTCGAGTGTATCAGATAGAGTTCTTAATCGTTGCCTAAAGCCGATCAATATAAATTCCGTTTTGGTAGCGTTCAAGGTAAGTCTGTTAGACACAAGCCATTTGCTTAGTTTTTATATGTCGTCAGATAGACTAGACTGAATCGGATGCAAATCAGAACCAGCGTAATTAGTGTGGGTGTCATCAGCATACATTCTAGGTATGCTAAATGATAGACAGTTAGGCAAATCGTTAATATAAATTAGAAATAAAAGAGGACTAAGGATCTTTCCCTGTCGCACACCACATTCAAGAGTGGTGAAGTCAGAGAGACAGCCATAAATGGAGCACCATTGTGTCCGCTTAGTCAGATACGATTTAAACCAATCAAGAGTTTTCTCTGGATTTCCGCGCCGAAATTAGTCATATCCCATTAAGCCAGACTTAAGAAAATCACCTCAATAGCCAACATAGATCCATCCTTTGTCTCGGCCTCGATTTGATGCAAAGCCCCAATATTACATTGTGCATGCCGAAACACAGGTTTCTAAGTTTGAATATCTTATTACTCTATATTGTAATGTTCAAAATAATTACTTCTTTTTACTTGCGAGGAAAAACGAGAAAGAAGAGGAGAAAAAACAAATATTAATCGTATTAATACAATATTGGATATTAGTTTATTGTTTATTGAAAATGATGGTCACGTGACTAATCACGTGACAAATGTTTCGATTCCCAGATACTTTATAAGCAGCTGTTATATTAAAAAGCAAGAAATCTAGGCAAAGTATTCCGGAAAAGGCTTAGAAATAAGCATTTTAACTTAGCCTCGCTCCCATGAAGGGGCCTAATATGTCATTTTTTGACATGCGCGTAGCGTGCTTCTGAGTGGAAATTTGGGATGGCTCCATATCAGAAAATGTTTACCTTATAGAGGTTAGCCATCCTGGGAAGTTTCATGCTTTTATCACCAAATGAACAACTCTGGTTATTTTTGGCTCTTAACAGCAGGACTAGATGTTTAATTTGGGGCAAATTTGTCAAAATTCCGAAGCAAAAATTTGAAAGCCAACTTACCGTCATCAACCCGTGCTCTGTTCTCTGATAAAGCACGCTCTTTCAGCCAATCAGAGCGCGCGTTATATGGAAACTTTGTTATAAAAGAACTTGAAGAAACCCCTGCCAAGATAAGAGACGTAGCTTCCGCGCTTGGAAATACCGGTCAACGCTATGTAATTGTCATGTAAGAAAGCACACAGTACGCACCTGCCGAATGACAAAATGTGAGTCAGTGTTTTTCTGCGGAGAGTTGAGTAGGCATCCAGATGAAAAACAGGAGTTTCAGGAGCAAAAAAGGGAAATAGCAGCATTAGAGACGGCCGCCGCGAAAATAAAACTGGATTTGAACTGGCTTTCTCCCGAGTAAAAATAGTTCTTTGAATAAACACGTAGAGGAAATTTTACTTGAAAAGTTTCCCCATTGATTTCCTATCATTCATTCTGACTAGGTGTAGAATACTAGGTGGAAGATTGTATTCAACAAGTCTGAAGGATGTAGCTTAGCTAGAAGACGCTCAGTTAATTTGTATAATTTTCCATGCATTTGTCTGTATTTTTTTTTCCGCGAACCGCGTCCACCCAGCCAAATTTACAGACAAATGTATGGAAAATTAGAAAAATAAACTGAGCGTCTTCTAGCCAAGCTACATCCTTTAAACGTGGTGAATACAATTCTCTAGCTAGTATTTTAACGTTGCGATCCACAAATTGTGTAAAATTCAATTTTGGAAAAGTTATTTGCCATCGGATTCCCATACAAACACTGTAATTTCTAATATGTAGTCTATTGAAGCTCGCAAATCTCACAGATATTTTTCATCGCGACCCATCGCAAACACCTGCAAGTTTACCGAAAGAGAGTGGTAGTTTAGATCGCAGATCAGATATTTATTTAACAGCGAATTCAGCGGAGGAGGAAAATAGCCTTAAATTTGCCCCCATCGCCTCCCGGAGGGGGCGGGGGGGGGGTAAGTCCCTTATATGGGCTATGTAGGTATGTGCGGCCCCAAGGGGTATGGTTTTTCAGCCGTTTTGGTCATAAATAGGGTATCGATTTTAGCCATTTTGGTCATAAATAGGGTGTGGATTTTGCACTCTAGCCTTGATATGGGTATGTTTTTAAGAAGCCACTTTTTCATCATTATCGAAAAGAAAATCAACCACCCCTTCACAAATTATGTTTACAGTAATTTAACATTGGTCTGAACTAGGGAACTACTTGTTACGCAGGTCTGAAACAAGGTTTTGATTTAAGGGTCAGGTCATAAATAGGGTTTCAAATTTACGGTCGGGTCATAAGTAGGGTAAGGAATGTCGCAGATTTTGGTCATAAATAGGGTAAGGGTTTTGGGCAGCGGGCTACACACCCCCGCCCAATTTTTACGGGTGTACCCCCCCCCCCTCACTCCCGGGCATCGCCTCCAGATTTCACCTACAGTTCCTGTTTGATAGATGGCAAACGAATATTTCTCATCGCGCCCGTCAATATCACTGGAAAACAATGAAGCCAACACTCCACGAAATCGCATTGGTAGTAACACGACCTAAACCATTACAACGAGATAGAAAAAGAGGTACACAAACGAAACCAGGGAAGGCGTTTTTATTTGTTTTCCACAATGAAAAATTTGAGTGAAGCTAAAAATGTGAAATTCGAAGCGAGTGGGGTACTTTGACACAACATTGTCATGATCAATACAAATGTTAACGCGAACCACATTCCGTTATCCCTGTGTGTTATCTTTTTGTTGAAGAAATTAAAAGTGTAAAACTGAATGCTTGGATTTATTTCTACGCAGATAGCCACTCAAAAGTTGATGGCATTAGTACATCGGCCAAAGCATCCAGCGTGATGAAGTCACATGAAAACCGGACTTTGAATGTTATAGAAGGTTATAGATAAATAATCAGGGCTGTGAAATATTATTAAACCCTCCACATGGGACCCAAAAAGATATCTGAATCAAGCAGACTACATAAATTATCTTTCTCGCTGTAGCACAGACGTTTGTGATATGAAGTGCGATCATGTTAGCAGACATTAAACTAAATCGGGCAGGAACATGTAGACCGGACTCGGCTAAGCGGCGGAAATCGATCCTACAGCAAAGAGTAAAAAAAACAAACCCAGAAAAAAAAATATTACCCTCGACCCTCGACATGGGACCCTCGACAAAAAGATAGACTCGAAAAAAATATATATTAACCTGGAACCTCAACCCTCGACCCTCGACCCTTGACATGGGACCCTGGACCCTGGACCCTCGACAAAAAGATAGACTCTCGATCTACTATTTAAACCCAAAGAAAGAACCCAGGAGAATTTGTAACCGTAATGTCGACCGTAATCACTAATTAGCTTTAACCCTGACGTCATGTAATTTAAGACTGATCATAATCAGTTGTAGTTAATGACGCTGGTGTGACCGAAACGAGATTGGAAAGCCGTTTTAAAAACTCCTTGTCCCTTTCACTCATTAGTGATTCCAAACACTCCCGAATGGTATTTTAATTTCTCAAATCACTGTGTAACCGTGCTGTTTTTGCTGCTTTTCATCCCGCATCCCGTCCCTCAACTTCAAAACTATCCCGCATTTCCTGGTTGCACTGAACACATGCTGCTCAGGCGAAGATATGTTCATCCCGAATCCCCCTGTCCACATCCCGCCTGGATTTTCAGCTTATCTCGCAACCTGTCAAGCTGACGTTTTGACACTGCAGAAACTTCACAATACATCTGCCATGCTTGACGTATTATGATAATCAGTGTTTTCCCGAAACTGATCGAGAGCTCCTCAGGTGGTTTTCTTAGTGTCACTTTCCAAAGCATATTCCACCGTGGTTCACACAGCTCTAGCTAACTTTGTATCGTATAGTTTCTATCTAACCAGTTAGAATAATACATAGCTCTATTATGAAAGCCACGACATTTAGACCATTATAAGTGACGGTTAATTGCAAGCTCAGTCCATCGTTTGCAGTTTTGGGCTCTGTCAGTTCTGATGTCTGTTACCATGGGAAAACGAGAGTTTGAAATCGACCAAATTGTACAAAGTACATTATACAGTAAAAACTGACAAAAATTTACGGCGTTCCATATTTTAAAGCACATCGATGGCAAAAGTTGCTTTCATTAGTTGTCTTACAGTAATAGCCCACGTATAAGAACCTGGGTTTTAAGAACCTGTTAGGCTAAAATTTTAATTTTAAGCCCCCTCCACATAAGAACCTATTAAGGCTAAAATTTTAAGTTAGGTTCTTATCAGTGGGGTTGCTGTAAAAGTGTATAGGTAGAAGCTGCTGAATTAAGATCATCATCTATTTAAAAGCAACTTGACATAACTTTTATTTCAAGCTTAAGTACCATGTTGTATGTCGATTGTGTTTGCCATTCAAATAATTCCCGAAGTATTTGCAAGTACTGTACTCTACTACAATATCAAGGAAAGCTTTCTGACCATCTCCAACTCTGTGAGAATCACAAAATATTAAATGTAAAATATCAAATTATGAATTTGGTGTCAACATGAGTTTCTTTGTTATGTTTTGTTAAGGACATATACTGTACCTGCACTGAACTGCCTAGAGGCATTGCTCTATGGTACAAATAAATGATTTATACAATGTACTGTATTATGAGATGATATTTATATTGTATATAATATTTTCAGATGAAATTCATATGAAAATATAAGAACCTATTTTAAGAACCATGGTAGCCTAAATTTGCTTTAAGTATCATTTATATAAGAACCAATTTAGGCTAAATTGAAAAATTCAGGTTCTTATACGTGGGCTATTACTGTATTTCTCTTCAAGGCAAGTCAGTGTGCCTATGAAAGGAACCAGCGTGGAATGTTAATTATATTAATCAGCAAACACAGAGTTTAATAGTAAACTTGAGTGGGTTCTAAGCTCGAGAAACTTTAAAAGAGTAATCAAAGATATTAAGATTTATATTGGAAGGCATCGGAAGGAACACAAGCTTTCGATTTGCGATCATACACATTGTATCAGTTACATAATCGGAACGTTTCTGTGGACATTCTTTAAAACAGAACTGAGTTAATAGCTATTGTGTTTTATGCACGGTTAAGAATAAAGAACTTTGTCTAGCTTAATGAATATTTCATCGATAATTAGCCATAGTAAAAAACCCAATATGCTTTGAAAGCTATTGGACTTTAACGTCATGCAGTATTTAACAAAGAATGGGGATCGAAAAATTGTAACTTACTTTCGAATGCTTTCATTTGATTGTTATGCACAACATTTGAAACTTTTTGTTTTAATTTAATTTGTGTTGACTTCCCATCAGACCTCCTATTGTCTTTTAAATAGATTCATGAGTGTATCAGAGAAAACTAAGATAACTTTGTGGCTACCCTTGGTAATGATGATACTGGCCTTGATTTGGTTTTTATTGTTGGTTTGCGTTTGTTGGGGCACCTATTTACTAAAACAACAGTACTGTTTCTTCTTTGTCTCTACTTTTGGAATAGGTGTATTGTTACAATCTAATTACCCTTTTAGTTCCCTAAATTTGTTGAGCATCTTGTATGTATGGTTAGAGCGCTCATTCCCATTAGTCTGGTCTCGATTTAATTTAGATAGGAAACCAGGCGCCATATGTGATTAAGTTTCTTGTGTCGTCCTTGTTCAGGTAATGCGACTTCAAAACAAAACCTCTGACTGCCAAATTGAACTCTAAACAACAAAAATGAGAAGTTAGAGAAAAGATTTGTACGCGGCCTAAACCTTAACGGTGACTCCTGAGGGAAAAAAAACGGAACAACAAAAAATTAAACGCTTACAAACGGAAACGGACTCACTTCGGGTGGCATGAATAACTCTGACGTCATGAACTAACTGTACTTTATGACGCTTGTGTGGCCCAATAGATAGGGCGTGATTGAGAAGCCATTCAAAAACTCGCGTTCCGCGTTTTATCAGGGCTTCGAGATACTGGAAAACAATAGCAGGACTCAGCTAACGAACTCGTCCTTTCATCATTAATTTTTCGCGTTTGGATCAGCAATATTTGTACAGACGAGATACTAGTCCAAAGCAGGGTTACCCTACCGTTGGATTCTCTAGTAACCACTCATACACCTACCTCTACAATCGTGGAAAAAAGTCCTTGGGACACTTATGTAATTTAACGAATTGTATGTGTTTTACTACTGAAGTTTGAAAAATGCGCTGCTTCCGGCTTTTGAAAACACGTTACTGTTCCCCCTCCCCACCCAATAAAATGTTGAAAATCAGAAGACATTGTAGCCTGCGTAGCAAGCGTTTCCGTGGGGTTTGGAAGAAAGACCGAGGAAAGGGATTTTCGGTGTTTTGTCTGCGCGAAAAATGGGGCGAGAGCCAAAAAAAAAAAAAAGAAAGAGGGGTGTGGGACAGGGGAAGGAAGGAAACGCTTGCAGAAAAACCCCTGCATTTTGAAAACCTCCGTTCGCCAGCGAACGGAGCTCGTGATTGGCTGGGCCAGTCCAATATATTGACATGTGTCGATCAAAGGTATCTTTTAAAATACCTTTGAGTGCCAGACAAAGGGAGAAGACGCGTTCGAAGCTTGTTTACAAAACGTTTTAACTTTTCTCGCTGAACGAGGATTTAGTCGTCAGCCTCGACAGTACGGTAGAAATCCTGTAGTGCAATGCCGACGCTTTGGTTTTTCGAAGCCTGCACATTATTGCAGAAGCAAGCGCGGCACAATTTGCAGCTGTTCCTTTAATTTTAACATCACTTTCTTGAATGCCACATACGCCAAGGACAAGATAATAAACCACGGGACAGAAGATTCGCGCTACTGCGTGGGAAAACTTAGTGATTTCGTCTGGCCAAGGGGAAGATTATCTTTATTCAGATACTGGTCAAGATTATCGTTATTTTCCCTCTCAGATGTTTGAAGCCTCTCCTAGCCAAATTTCAAAGTTTTTCGAGAAGACCTTCCGTTGTTTGTTTTTGCTACAGGAGATAACACTCGAGCCCATTTGCGGATCTGTCGTTTCCCGCACACGCTTCATTACTGGAGTTGCCTTTGTGGGAGTTGACTTGCTAATTTTACCTTGTATCGATTCCTGGACGAATTAATACAGTGATCCAAGATTTCGAACCTTGCGAACACAAGGACTACTACCGCGACTTGAACACTTCTCACATCTTAACTTTCTGGCAGATTTGTACTAAAACTTCATCCTTGCAGTTCTTCCTTGCAGTTCTTCCTTGGATTGAGTAGAAATATAGCTTGATTATAAATTACAAAATTTTATTCATCGAGATTTCTCCGTCCCACCGTGCGCTCGTTGTTTCAGACATATTTTGACAAGTTTTAAGTTTATTTTGGTTCAAAGTTCACTTCCGCCAAGGAAGGCCGAAGATTTTATTAGTTAATTTTATGACAGCCGATGACAGCACGAAATCTCAGTGTGCGTACTCAGACATGAAAGGCCAAGTGGGCGGTTTTCAAAATCCACGGGTTTGTCTGCAAGTGTTTCCTTCCTTTCCCTCCCCCTCCCCCCTCTTTAACTCACTCCATTTTTCGCGCTTTAATTCTTTGCTCCCGAGCCCCACAGAAACGCTTGCTACGCAGGCTAAAGAAATTGAAGGTAGTAGTTTTCAACATTGTATGGGTAGGGGGTGGGGGGGGGGGGGAGGTAATTGAGGGGCAAGATTTAGGCAGGTGAAGTTGTATTCGCGTCTTGGGCAAGACTTTTTTATATGATGGTGGCTAAGAGGACGTACGACCGAATATTATTACTCTAAATAGCTAAAAGGCTTGATTTGTGTTATTTTTATTAGGGTACATAGACGAGAACGCCATGAATAACATATACGACATTTTACACGTCGTCGTTATTGGCTTGGTTGTTGCTACTTTCCTTCTCAACACTGGTCGTGCGCAAAAAGGCATTAAGGTCTGCAAGGAATGTTTAATCTTCCTAAATAACACAGGGCTAAAAACGGAAGGAGAAATTTTCAATTCCCTTCATATTGATATTTATGGAGCAATCTTCAGGGCGTACTGTCTTATTCCTGATCACACAAAAGCACTAATCTACGGCAGGAAACTTCTTACCATTTACCGCGAGTGTGGTAGAAAAGACAAGGAAGGAAATCTTATGGTAAAACTGGCCAACATATATCAAGAGCAGTATAAATACCTAGAAGCAAGAGAACTTTATGAGAAAGCGATTCCTATCACGAAAGAAATGAGAGACAAAAAGAATGAAGCATACATCGATGAAAAGATTGGCGTTATATCTTATCATCTCGGTGACTACGACAAAGCTAAAGTATATCTTAAGAAAGCCCTTGCCATCAGATTACAATTTGGTGGCAAAAAGGGACAAGCCAGCTCGTACGGAAACTTAGGAATTGTGTTTAAATCTCGTGGTGAATATGACAAGGCTGAAGAACATCTTGAGAAAGCACTTGCCATCAAAATACAAATAGGTGACAGAGATGGAGAAGCCACCTCGTACAGAAACTTAGGAACTGTGTTTAAATCTCTTGGTGAATATGACAAGGCTAAAGAATATCTTGAGAAAGCACTTGCCATGAGAATACAAATTGGTGACAAAGAGGGAGAAGCAGCAGATTACGGAAACTTAGGAACTGTGTTTCAATCTCTTGGTGAATATGACAAGGCTAAAGAATATCTTGAGAAAGCACTTGCTATCGAAATACAAATCGGCGACAAAGATGGAGAAGCCACCTCGTACCGAAACTTAGGAATTGTGTTTAGATCTCTTGGTGAATATGACAAGGCTAAAGAATATCTTGAGAAAGCACTTGCCATCAAAATAAAAATCGGTGACGAAGATGGAGAAGCCAGCTTGTACGGAAACTTAGGAACCGTGTTTCAATCTCTTGGTAAATATGACAAGGCTAAAGAATATCTTGAGAAAGCACTTGCCATCAAAATACAAATCGGTGACAAAAGGGGAGAAGCCACCTCGTACGGAAACTTAGGAATCGTGTTTCAATCTCTTGGTAAATATGACAAGGCTAAAGAATATCTTGAGAAAGCACTTGCCATCAAAATACAAATCGGTGACAAAAGGGGAGAAGCCAACTCGCACGAAAACTTAGGAATCGTGTTTAAATCTCTTGGTGAATATGACAAGGCTACAGAATATCTTGAGAAAGCACTTGCCATCAGAATACAAATCGGTGACAAAGATGGAGAAGCCAGCTCGTACGAAAGATTAGGAACTGTGTTTACATCTCTTGGCGAATATGACAAGGCTAAAGAATATCTTGAGAATGCACTTGCCATCAGAATACAAATCGGTGACAAAGGTGGAGAAGCAGCAGATTACGGAAACTTAGGAATCGTGTTTACATCTCTTGGTGAATATGACAAGGCTAAAGAATATCTTGAGAAAGCACTTGTTATCAGAATACAAATTGGTGACAAACAGGGAGAAGCAGCAGATTACGGAAACTAAGGAATCGTGTTTAAATCTCTTAGTGGATATGAGAAGGCTAAAGAATATCTTGAGAAAGCACTTGCCATCAGAATACAAATTGGTGACAAAGAGGGAGAAGCCATCTCGTACGGAAACTTAGGAGTTGTGTTTAGATCTCTTGGTGAATATGACAAGGCTAAAGAATATATTGAGAAAGCACTTGCCATCAAAATACAAATCGGTGACAAAAGTGGAGAAGCCAGCTCGTACGGAAAATTAGGAACTGTTTTTGAATCTCTTGGTGAACATGACAAGGCTAAAGAATATTTTGAAAAAGCACTTGCCATCACAATAGAAATCGGTGACAAAGAGGGAGAAGCAACAGTTTACGGAAGCTTAGCAGCATTTTATCAATCAGTTGGTGAATATGTCATGGCTGAAGATTATATTGAAAAGGCACTCTTAATTGCTGGAGAAATCAAGGACTTAGAGAGAGAGTTTAAAATTCTTTGTCTTCTTACTGTGGTGAAGTTATCTCAATACAAGATCCAGGAAGCGTTTGACTGTCTGTTGCTGAGTATGAAGAAAAGCGAATCTTTACGAAGTTTTCTAAGGGACAACGACGATTTTAAGGTATCGTCTTCAGACGTTCGCGATTTTACCTACCGGAATCTTAGTGCATTCTTTTGCTTTTCGCAAAATCCAAACCATGCACTTTATGTTTTAGAGCTGGCACGGGCTAGAGCATTGGCGGACTTGATGGCAACTCAGTATTCTGTTGAAAGCCACATCTCAGCTGATCCGCAATCCTGGATTGGTATTGAAAATATTATGAAAAACGAAAGCAACTCTTCTTGTCTGTACATTTCTTATCATGATTTTGATCTGATTTTCTGGGTTCTCAAGACAAGTGGAATCATTCATTTCCGAAGAATAACAGTAGATGAGAAACTAGTTGGTGCCGGACTAGTTGGCAAGTTACATGATTTCTTCGCTACAAGCTTTCGAAGATTTGGTATTTTACGCGAGGAAGATTGCGAAGATCGATCTTTAAATGACGTTCAGACCCTCGCAGCATTGAGACTTATACAGGAAGAAGATGAAGAAAGTGGAAGCTCCGAATCGAGCTTTTCTTTGTACTACAGAATGTTAATCAGTCCGGTAGATGATCTACTTGAGGAGCCCGAGCTCATTGTTGTTCCTGATCGCTGCTTAAACCAAGTTCCATTTCCAGCGTTGACAGATGAAGGCGGGAGGTATTTATCAGAAAAATTCAGAATCCGCATTGTTCCTTCTTTGACGACTCTCAAGCTCATTCAGGACAGTCCTTCAGACTATCACAGTCAGACTGGTGCTCTAATAGTGGGGGATCCAGCTGTCGGTACTGTGCGTTACAAAGGAAAGAAAATGCCCGTCTCTAGGTTACCATGGGCAAGAAATGAAGCAGCCATGATTGGACGACTGCTAGGTGTTCAACCTTTGCTAGGAGAGAAGGCCACAAAGCAGGCGGTACTTGACAGGTTACATTCAGTGAGTCTGATACGTTTTGCAGCCCATGGTAATGCTGACCGAGGAGAAATTGCCCTTTCTCCGGTACGCCCTTCTGACAGGACTCCAGAAGAAGAAGATTATCTTTTGAGGATGTCGGACATTGCACAAGTTGAATTGCGTGCTAAGCTGGTGGTACTTAGCTGCTGCCATAGTGCGTGTGGGAAGATTAGAACCGAAGGAGTCGTTGGGATCGCTCGAGCGTTCTTAGGATCTGGTGCACGGTCCGTTTTGGTGGCTCTATGGGCCATAAGTGACAAAGCAACAGAGCAGCTGATGCTTCAATTCTACGAGCATCTTGTTCGTGGTGAGAGTGCCAGTGAATCTCTTCACCAGGCCATGAAGTGGATGAGAGGTAACGGCTTTGACAGGGTTTCCGAGTGGGCACCATTTATGCTGATTGGAGATAACGTGACACTTGACTTTGGAAAATAAGAATAAGTTTCCTTAAAGAGGTACTATGACGAAAATCGCATCTTTCCTATTTAAACCATTTTAAAACATAGACAAGTAGTCTGCATGAAAAGAAAAACTCTGTTTACTATATTTAATTATCTCTTATCGTTCTAGAGGTATTCAAGTTTTTAAAATAGATGCTCCACATTATGAGCATAAGATTCTGTTACCATGGCAACATAATGGGTTTCAGACCTCCCCGATATTGAAGACTTTTCTGGCCATCTGTAGCGTTCTACATTGATATTTGCCAATGATACCTGATTTGCATGATCCAGCAAGCATATAAATATGTTAGGTCGAGTTCATAGCCTTGTTTAATATTTGTTGAGCTGTAAATCATTAAAATATTGAAATCAGGTTGAAGATTACTTGGAAAGAGTGAGTTGCTTTGGGAACCAAAATTTGTATAGCCTTAGGTGTGTTGCATGTAGGAATAATAGCCTACCAAGTTTCAATGGTTTCTGCCGCAAATTGACCGAGATAGTTCTATTTATATACTTGATGTAGTATTTGGTTGAGTGTAAGACGTCTCAGCCCTCTCATTTGCATATTTTACGCAATTTTCAAACATATCTCCGAAACCAATGCAGATATTTGCAAACGGTCAACGGATTTTTTAACCTCTCGTAGAATTCTATTTTATTAGAGAGTGTGCAGTATAAGTGTTTAAGCGTAATCTAGGTGATGCTCTGCTTAAAATATAATGTCGTTAAAAGTGATTTATTGGCATTTTTTCAATTATACCTTTGAGCTATAAAAACGCACGAAAGCTCATAATACTATTGGAGGTGCACTCTGAATGCCCTTGTAGGCAAAGACATTGCGAAATTTTTCCTGCACTGAGGCAGATACTTGAGTATGCTAAAAATCTACACAGAGCTACCACTAATAACATATCACGTTATTTTGCTAAAGCTGGTCCATTGCGTACTCCTCTCAAGCAAAACAAAATCTGCTTTCTTAAAGTGCACCTAACCCCCAATTTTTTTTTCGCTAAAGCGAATGTACTTGTTATTTGAAATAGTTCTGCGAAAAAACTTTTGGATTCCGTGAAATCCTCGATTTTCTGTGCCCCGACGAAATCTCGAAAATAGCTCCAAAACATCGTCATTTTGTTTCACGACCGAGTTTGAGGAGAATGGGTCTAGCGGCTCTTGTGACGTCTACCCAGGAAGGTTCGATATCTCACGTCCTCTCATTTCCTTCAGGATTGTGCAATACACATTCCAAAAGTGCGCAGAAACGCCTTCCAGAGGTGCTATCGGCTGTTGCAGTAATATCCCAGGTTTAAAGAAAGATATACTGTACAATTTACTGACGATGATCGGCTAATGGTACAATAAAGACGTAAACGACGGTTGATTTTGTCGAACCGAAACAAGCGAACTGAATCTGTGAGAACCATTAAAGAATTCTCACTGGAATTTGTTCCGCAGACTTTCGAACGCTATTTTCATAAATTTTCTGCTTAAAGCTAACCAGAAATTTTTAGAAATACTACCGAAAACCTATATCTTACAATCCCGCAGTATTTATAACATAACCGGCAAAGTTGTGTGATCCGATCATGATCAAGAAGCGTATTAACTGATATGTAAATAGGTCGCAACTGTACGCCGCTAACCAGCACTTATTTCTCTTTCGAATTAGATAAAAGTAGAAAATTAATCCTTTAAAATTACATCATAACAAAATTGTTAGACTCACAGAGTTTTTCGAAGGTTTGGAAATCAGCAGTGTGACAGAGATTCTGTGCAATAGCGTCGTAAATATGACCGCGGAACATTATCTGCGGACCGCTTAGGGAACACATCCTTTTCGCTTATCCGACGAATTTCACTGCAAACTTTGAGAACAATTTACATTGGTTATTTGGAGTTACGACTTAAAACGTGTGACAATGTGAAATCGGTAATTGTATGAAATGTTTCCTTCCACCTTGTTCTGGCAGCTTCAAAAATACAGGTTCAAACAGTACGTTTTGCAATGGATCGAAGCCAATGTTTTGGAGGTCGTCAAGTCTCGAAAACTGCAACGCGTACGTCGCTCTTATAAACATGAAGCATTCAACAGAAAGTAAAACACAAACTGGATTTAACAGAACAATCATACCTTGACAAAATACATTCTCGCTAAGGACAAATGTAAACGGGCTATAAACACGAGTGGGAAACTTATGTTTAGTTGACGAAATTACCATCCAAAGCAGTCCTTGAGTTTTCTTTCCTGCTTTTCGTTTGCCTGCTCCTCCACTTCGTATCTAGCTTTCCATTCCTAATATACAAGCAACTCGTCGGCAAAGAAGTCTTCCCCTTCGTCGCTTGAAATATTGTAAATTGTTCTCAAAGCTCTAAGCAGTGAGTTCACAGTTGTCGAACGTGCTCGATCGAAGTTTATTTTGGTGTCTTCCAAATCGAAACTTAACTCTGACTCCAGTGACGAAACAAAATGATTCTGAGACAAAGCTTGGACGTTTTAGCCCCAAAATACATCGGAACGATTAGTTTTGTTTTCCATTTTCTCCAGCAAATACAGAGAGCTGACTGAGGCGCCATTCTGTTTGGTTCCTGGGTAGACGTCATCAGGAACCGTCGCCCAAGACTCCCTAAAACGCGGTAGTGAAATACCTCAAGCGCAACTTTGAAAGGGCATAGAAAATCGAGGACTCAACCAAATTCAAAAATTTCTTCGCCCAAATGCTTCAAATAAAGCCTAGATTCGTTTTAGCGAAAAAAAATTTTGGGGTTAGGTGCACTTTAAAGAAAGAAGATATTTCATACCTTGGTTATATTGAGAAGACCTTTGATCTGTTTTATATGAAGAAGTAAATCGTTTTATTTGGCGAGCATATCTCAGTCAGAGATACAATCATTCTTTACGTTTCTACTTTTGGAGGCTTGCTTTGCACCAGCGTCATACCCAGGGTCTGACATTGAAATTCAAGATGCCGCCCAGCTTTTCCCTGAATATATGCACAGTTTGAATTAAAGAGACGATTTAATTTTTGCCAGGAATAACTCCGCGACAAGACTGGTTAATGAGAAACGAACGTAGTAGTAGATGATCAGTGAGTAGTCCGTAGTCAGACGCAAGTACTCAAGATATAGTTTCTCCTCAGGAGGGTTACCCCTCCCCCTCCTATTCTTTACTGGTTATGTCAAAAACTCAGGCCCCCCAGATGTCGAGTTTGCTCGTGCTCTTTAAGTCCCAATGTATCCCAGGTAGGGGTGGTGTCTGCAAGCCCCTTGCCTTCAAAGCAACTTGTTCTCTACCCAGGGTCACCCAAGATTTCTCATGTAAACGGTTCTCTGCTATTCAGAAACTACCAAACAATGTTTTTCCATATACAAAGGCTCTGAGTTTACCTAGGACCATCTCTTAATGATTTACGCGGCAAAAGCATGGCAGTAGAAGCTAGAGTGAGCTTAAAATATGCTATATTTCATTATAATTATCGCAAACTTCCTCGCGCCGGTTGATCATGTAAATGACAGTTGATGATAGCTAGGGAAACCAATTATTTTTCTCGAAGTATCATTGACTAAGATGCACCGTGCGACCAGAGCACAGAGCTTTGACTTCATTTTTTAGTGTTTAAGTAGCTTCAAGTGAAAGTTCAGGTTCTCACAATTGTTTCAATTACAATAATTAGTCGTATTAAATAACAAACAAACAGAAAAACAAACAAAACAAAAAGAAGTCTGTAGTGGTCAAGGAAGCAGACGCTTTCGAGTTGGCAACCAAACCAGTGAAATCGGTTAAGTAGTAAGTTAGTCGACTAGGTGATAAGGAATAACTTAATAAATAATACGCAACTAAATAGAGTTGTAAATAAAGTAGCTAATGCGAGTGTTTTCAGTATTCATGTCTCGCTAGCAAATACAGGCGTTGTACAGAGGTCCTTTGAACTGATTAAAAGACGTGCATATAATATCAATTGAATTTTTTTCTAGATTTACGAGGCATTTTCTCTTTTTAGTGTTGTTCTTTAATTTTGGCTTTTACCGACGGTCAAATCAGAAAAGTTCAGGGCAATGAAAGAGACTTTCAGCAAAGCGAAAGTAAGACCTTGATAAGTTTTAATCATAACTTGATGTTTTAGGACTCGAAACCAGATGACAAATAACTAGTTCACTCCTTTAGAGGCTCTGGAGGGGATCATAGAAAGGAGGGCACGTCATGCACCGCGCGCCTTCCATTTATCCCTACCCAGGCTTCCAAAGCGCGCTTCGAGGTAAATACATCAGTAACCGCTGAGAAGAAGAAACATTCATTGGTGTATTTTTTGCTAGTCCCATATTCAACTTCTTGGCCGCGCTTGTAAATAGCCAACTGGTGTGCCTCCTGTCAGTTTGGATTCCCCATGTTACTTCATTAACAATTACTGAGTTTAGGCAATTCTTTGAAAAGCCATTACATGTTGCAACACTTCTTACTTCTATTTCTCTGGACAATTCATTGAATCAAAAAGCAAGGATTAACTGTTTGGTTCCATGATGTCGTGGTTTTGTCACGATAGAAATGATGAAGAATGTCATCTCTTAAATCATGCAAACTACATTTATTATTATTCCATGCATTTCTTCTTCCTTTCCATTCGCCGAAAGCCCACCACGTGACCTGCAAATTACTGCCTACAAATAATGGTCTGCTCATGTGTAATACCGTCTAAATGTGTTTTGCTGCAAAAAATATTTTACTTATGCGTAATTGTAACCGGGCTCTCGGGTGAAAAACTGGCAGATCGCTTCGGTGAGCTGCCAGAAATTGACTTAAATATGAGAACAAACTTGGCGATCGAATGATAAAGCAATAATGTAGCCATCTCCGAATTACCTTTAGCCTCTTTCTTAAAGCGAGTCTTGATGCCCATCCTTTCATATGAAAATGAGATTTCATTCACATGCAAAGTAAACTCATTTTCATATGACTGGTTGTGAACCAGGCCTCGTTTTGATAAAGAGGCTGAACTTGGTTATCGTAAATTATGATCCATCAAATGTTTTTGCTGTCGCACAATTCCTCCAAATGCTTCAGCTGAAATGAAACTGCACACGTCATTTTATTGAGCACGGCCGTGCGTACATAAAGATTTTGTTTATGATGGCTCAATAGGAATTAGGTAGGACTGTTATAACAATGCTTAATTTCAAGTTCGAATCAGGGTCTGCGAGCATGCGAGCAGTGCGTTTAGTTTTGCGAGCACTTTAGAAACTACAAATGGCGAATGCAACGAGCACTTCGTAAATTTTGCGCTAGCCGGAATCTCTCCTTTATTAGAAGGAAACATTTTGCACCAAGTAATCCAACACGCATTTCGAGTTGCGGATTCCATGATCGGCAAACCGGTTTCAAGCTGATTGACTGAAAAAGATTCAACGCAATGAAAATTCATTCGGAGGCTTCTAGGGTCTAGCCAATGGCAGCTATACAGATCTTACAAGCTCTGAGGGTGGATTAGTAATAGTAATATTCCTTATGTCCTCATGTCTCTAAGTTACTTTCTACTTTTGCGGGTGCCTTTCGTTAAAAATTCTTGCGCGCGTGGTATGGTAATAGGACTGAGTGGAGTCTAACTCGGTCTGTTATCATAAGAGTGATAACAAAATCGGACGACCGTGCAGCGGGAGTCGGATTTGTTCATCGCGTTTATGATTACCGACCGAATTGGACAACACGATGTCTTATTACCAATTAATCATAAAAATTACAATTTCCCAGAATAGAAGAATAGCCAAGATATGAAAGAAAGGGAAAATTTGCATTAAAATACCTACAATGGAGATGTAACATTCTAAGGTCACGGCACCTCCTACCGGTAATTAGGCGCCAAAAACATAAAAGCAAGCGCGCGCACCCACGCATGCACGTAACTACAACTTTGAATGTGATTGGCTTATTGAACTGTTAAATAACAAACTGTCTAATAACAAACGGTCCGATAACAACTTGGCAAGTAAATTAGTGGAAAATAGGAATTGTTTAAACCAATCACAATCGAGGAAATTGTAATTTTTATGATTAAACGAGGAAGCATGTTTCCAGAATGAATGTTTCCAGACGCATTTATATCACGCGCATGTCTTCCCAACGTTTCCCACTTTCACAAAACTAGAAACATTGTTTCCAGCGTCAATTTTGGTTCCAAGATGCAAATTATGCTTCCGCTACACGACAGAGAATCTGAACAAGAATCCGAGCATGCGAACAGCTGTAAAACATTTTCGAGCACGAGCAAGGAGCACTCATCTAATTTTTGCGAGCAATTCGAGCAAAGGCTAAATTTTGCAAGTACTTTTAAACTGAATGGGACCAATTAATACCCCTACTAAAAAATTGCAATTTGCTATATTTTTTTATTTCGTATATCGCCATTAATTTTAAAAGCGTGGGTATCCTGCTTGCGCAGCGCATATCATGCTTTGACGAAGAAGTTTCATTTCGTATCCCGCCTCGAAATTAAGCTCATCCAGAATTCAACCAAAAACCTACGTAATATGTCATCCCTTTCCTCGAAATTTTGTGGCTCAATATGAAATCCTGTTAAAATTGACAAGAGGAAGAATAGCTTTGATCAAATCGTAAAAACCACTTGATGTAGTGACTGACACATATAATAAATTCACGATCTTCCGTGTATGTGAGATGAGCCACTTTGGAAACGATCTCACAGTCTTGTCCCTAGTAACCGTCCCGCAAAGGACTGCGAGATCAGACGTTTCTAAAGCGAATTGTCATTTAACACTTTGAAATTTAAAAGCTTGATTAACAAAAGTATGCATTGGTCAAGGCGAAATTATTCCAAGCGTGCTTTTTTTAAAATTCTGTGAATACAGAAAAAAAAATCTCTTTTGTTGTTTCCGCTTGTGACGTCAGATACCCAAGACTATTCCACTGTTCCACTTTACTGGAGATAAAGCTACCACACCCGTCTGTCCAGTTGATATGCAGCCTAACCTGAACCCATCGAGTGGAGTTCAAAGCTACCAAAGTGCTGGCGCAGATTGCACACGAAGTGCAAAATACAACCTTCCATTTTTCCTGGGAAATTTAGGTCGCAGATTCTCTGAATGGAGCGTCAACGCTGATGAGGCGAGGCCTGGACACCATACACAGGTTAGCGTTTTACTAGACTTAGTTTATTAAATAATTTTCTACCAAGGCAATTAAGTATTACCCTTTATACCATACCATAGAAAATACAGCCAATCAGAATACAGGAAAGCCTTTGTATATTCGACAGTATTACATCCAACCTTTCCATCGTGCGCTGCGTTTTATGTGGTATTGATTGCGCTGGCCACTGTATTTTCTATGGCATTGTATAAAATAGTTATGCAACGCTCTCTCGTGGTATACCATGGAATATCGATATATCCCACGTGTCTCATTTTTTTTTTGGTATTCACAGTCGCCTAAAGACACGTGTGTATATCGAGAGAATGCAATTGACTCGTGGGATATTCCACGGTGTACCATTCAAAAGTGTTACATAAGTAGTTGTATCTTGCAGATTCACTGTGGGAAGCAGATTACATTTTATGTATCTGAAATTTCTTGCCACCTCAGTACATTTAAGAGATACAAGAATTCAACGGCAGAGTTATCTACAACAAGCACCTACTTTTTATTATAACATTTTATGTAATACATCAAACAGGAGAGACGGTGTTTCATCGGGATATCCAAACACCGAGAATAGAGTTGAAAATACGACGCACAGCGTAGTATTTTTGACGAAATTCGAGGTGTTTGGATAGCCGATGAAACACTGTCTAGAGAGTTTGATATATCTTCTAAATCGAAACGAAAACTAAGGAGTAAACAGACAAGTAAAATCATCAAAATCTATGCTAACTAAGACCGGGTATCCAAACCTACCTCACGGTTTTTATTTTCCTTGTTTTAACTTGATGAATTATTAATGAGTTTGAGAAGTAACATTATAAGTTCCTATATCGAAAGGGTTATTTTATTTTTAAAATTTAACGGCAGTTACACACAGTCAACGAGTCGCAGTAGTGTAACTCACTGTTCACTCACCAAAAGAGGTTGAAAGCGGTTTAATTGTTCGCGGATGTGCAACACACCTCAACTACTGTTCGCTAAATAACATTTAGATTTTTCGCTCTCGATTTCTATGAGGTGATCGTTGATGAAGCCAAAAAGTTGCGAAGCTTATTGGTTCTTTTAGTGAGGTCAACTCGCTAATAAAACCCAACAGCCCGCAGGTTAACGTTTCTCGTAACGAAAGGAAAACTATTCCAAAACTTTTTGACTGAAAAATATATAGAGCGGTTTTCATTTGAGTATCGAAAGCCATTCGCATTTGGTTTGGTTGCGCATAACTGTGACGCTAAGCAATGGACTTAAAAAACACGTGCCACTTTGTCATCTAATCAGAAGTAACCAATCATTACTCGCTTCCACACGTTTTCCCGCGCTTTGCATTGGCTACATGTATTGCTTTGAGTTCTGATTGGTTTACTGGATTGTCTGTGAAATTTTTAATTGGCCATAATGATTACTTCAGTTTTGCTATGAAAACTGCTCTACAACAATGAGCAACACCCAGTTATCGAAACACATGAGGAAATTTGGGAGAACGAGAAATGCTGTGGAAACACAAGCCCCTATAACTCGATAGAAACTCGGAGAGCATGTTTTATATTTCTTTTTGAAAACACCGCGACAAAAAAAATCATTCATTTTGATCATCAAAATGTAGATTCTCTTTGCTCGCGCTATCATTACATCAGCAAGGCTCGTGCTAGTTCTGTGTTCCTGTCAAGTTATTGTACTAAACCTGCCTGGATTTGGTGCTCAACGAAACTGTTCCTCGTCGATTCCTTGCTCATAGAAAACTCGTTCTCATAGTTATTCCTAACGTTCAAGGTAACACAGAACATTTCCGTGACAACTGCGGCGGTGTGATTAGTTGGCTTGACAGCGTCACCTATTACACGGCGTTTACAGAAGATTGGGCTCTATATACTGACAATCCGCTCATAGCTGAAGATACAGACACTTACAAGTATAAACCCATGCAGAAGTTTGGAATGCTGAAGTGGCAGGTAAGGAGAGAGTGCGCCAATCAAAGCTATTGTTTACTCATTTTTCATCTACTGAAGAAGGGCTAATTCTGAAGCATTTTGGAAACAACCTACTCTTTGGCATTTAAAAGGGCTCTCAGGCTCAAATTTTAGTTTATCATTTTAGAGTAACACATCATTAACTTTTAGGTCGGTTCTACTGGTTCTTTATTGGTTACTCATCTTGCTAGATGTTGCATGTGTGTCATGTTACGTTACGTTACTTTACGCTATGCTATATTACGTTACGTTATGTTTTGTTACGTTACGTTACATAATGATTGTAAGAGTAGTTTTCCGCCGTCATCAAAAATTTACTGAAGATCATCCATCAAATTGTACCAGCTTGTTGTATCAAACGCGAACACGCAACGAAACTGCTAAGATTATTTAACAATATAAGAATATATCTGGATAGCTTTCTACAGAAAGAGGCAACTTATGTGGTTATGCAAAGTGACGCCATATATCATGCCTCGTGAACTCAATGGCAGATGTTTTTATGTTTTAATTCCCTTAATTATTGTTTTGTTCTATTGCAACACCATCACTCTTAAAGAAGCTACGTCACGTTTTGCGCATCCTGAAACGCTTAGCTTAAATTTTTCAAGTTCGTCGTTTGTAATCCATGTCAATCTTCTCCATCCTTAACGGTCCTTGTTTCTTTATAGTTTATTATTATCCCTCTAGTGTTTTTCCATCTTAGTCAACTACTACTTTCAGGTTCCCTTCAATTTAAAAGTAATTTCGTACGTGGCCAAAATAACTTAAACTACTGTGACTGAGTTCCTTTAAGAACGTAATTGTGGTGGCAGTTATCTCTTATTTTGTTCCAAAAACGACTCTTTTCCTTGTAGTTATCTCCACTCTTGTTAATGTAGGTATGGCGAGCTCTTCGATTGATCTTGGACACTTGTTTGCACTATTTTTGTTTCACAAGAGACACGGCCCTGGATTACTTTAGTAAATACGCGTGGGACGATACAGACCTTGCCCAGAAGGAGGTGAGAAAATAGCTCTAAGTCTATACTGACAGCAACAAATTTCCACTTTTCTATCAAGTGAGCATTACACTTGAACCCCTGATATTCATTTGTAGCCCGCGAGAGTTAAAAAAAAATGGCCCAGCAATTCACAATTCTTTACTAAAAGTACAATCAACGACTCGCAGCGAGAAGTGAAGGAGAGGGGGTTATATTTCTTGTGGTTTTATGCTCGGGAGAAACTCTATATATCAGGGACGGCGGAGCTGGGAGGGGGCACAGGGGGGTTAACTCCCCCCATTTCCAAGCAAAAAATACATAAAATGATAATTTTACAAACATCTCCAGACACCCTACAAGTTAGCGCAGAGCTTGTAAGCCCTCCCCCCCCCCCCGGCCCAATTCAAAATACGTTCCGCCATCCCTGTATATCTACGTGAATACTGATTTAAGATCGCAGTTAATTATCCCTAAGATAGTTTCGTTTCTTCATACTAAACACTTTCTACAGACCATACAGTTTCTACAAAACAGCAATAAACAATAAATATTTCAACTAGACATGACGTAAGGCTGATCAACGGATTACTGAGAAGTTGAACAAAAATACCAGATCCAGTACCTCTCGACATAGCTGAGTATGTTGAATTATTCTAATTAGCTGGACGTTAAGATAGGTCAGAACGTATTGACCCAGCAGGGAGCTTGATTAAGAATAAGTTCAAATCCCAGTGGAGCCTAAATTAACCTGCCAGGATGTGTGAAATCATTTCATTTCTCACTAAAATCAATTCATTCAGTTTACTTTGGTTTATATGTTGTCCTCTTCACATCTGTTGTTAAGCAATTTTTGAACATATCCGAGCAATGTTCTTTTATACCCTCGTCAGGTGACTTGGTAGCAGAGCGACCCCGGACAAGCGACCGCTTACACGATTGGTCAGCTAGAGATAAAGAAATCCAGAAGCTATTCTAAGGGAGCTCTGGGCAAAGATTTCAGTCTAAGAGACTTTCACTATCAGGTGCGTTTGCTCTTACTTGCACTCTCTTTTTGAGACTTTTCAAAGGAAGAGAGAGGGATAAACAGATCAGAAAGCTTGTTTGCCGGTCAACTAAGTTCATGTCATAGATGTGCAACATACACTGTAGCTACGAATGGGGTCCAAAACGGAGAAAATAGGGAAAGAGTGCTGGGGTACGGAGATGGGTCGTAGGGCGTAATTTCAATGTAGTGTAAAGATGTGTGGAGCTCATTTATACAACAAAAACACTCACTGCAATCCTATGTATCAAGCCTTGTGAGGCAAACGAAATCCAAGGCCCAGAGGGTTTGAATAGAGGAAAATCTTAGCAGAAGAGGCGGCAGTGTTATTAGTTTTAATTTGGAAGCTAAATTCACTGTTCATGTTCTTTAGGTTCTTGCCCAGGGATCCTCGCCACATGCTTACTTATCCGATCACGTGACAGAGTATGTGGCTTGCGTCAACGATAAAGCAAAAGAAGGTTGTGACGTCATCCTGAATCCACCAAAGAAAACCGAGGCAAAGAAAAGAACCAGTGAAGTCCGCTGGCAAAAACCACCGAAACCCATTGTACACTACATATGAAGCTTTGTTGATAACGCTGGTATCGCTAAGACAGTACATTCTTTTGTTTAAATGTGAATTCAGCTGAACTAAGGTTACATTCAGCAGAACGTAATGAACATCACTGATTGATTGATTGATTGATTGATTGATTGATTGCTTGCTTGCTCGATTGCTTGATTGATTGATGGATCGATGGATCGATCGATTGATTGATTGATTGATTGATTGATTGGTTGGTTGGTTGGTTGGTTGATTGATTGATTGATTGGTTGGTTGGTTGATTGATTGATTGATTGATACACTGATTACACGGGTTATCTAAGTAACAACAGCAATTGCTGCAACCTGTGCGGCCATTAAATTTTTTGCCCGAAATAAGAGACCTCGCCCATCCATTAAGAAGAAAGGACGAATTTTTTTAGACTTTTAAATGTACATTAATATAGAATTTTAGAATATTAAACTTTAATTGATATAACATAATTCAGGTGTTTTTTAGGACAACATATACGCTTTTATATCCTTTCTTTGTTTGCTAATCTTTCAATTTTAAATTTTTTTTAAGAGAATCTTATAATGCTATTAATGAAAATATTTGGGTAGAGTTAATACAGTGTCCCCAGTTAGCCCACGTGGGCTAAATAAAATTGACCCTTAAATAAAGTTCTTACTTACTTAACTTAATAACTAGCTGATTGATTGATTGATTGATTGACTGATAGAATTAACGAGCTCAAAATTTAGTTTGTACAGCTGCATGTTTTCGTTATAGCTTTGTAAACTAACACACGATGGTGACATCAACTAGGTAGTAAACGGAGGATAAAAACGTTTTGTAGTCCACAATTCTTGACAACACAGTAGGGATAAATGAATTTGCCAACTTCGTCACCAATGACTTTCTGCGCGTCCTTTTTAATATGACCATTCACCATATATAAGATCAAAGGAATGGCATTCTCCTAGGGCTGAATTGTAATAAGGTGTTGCGAACTAAATACAGTAAAGAACGAAACAATCAAATGATCTCTTTGAGAACCACACGCGTGTTTGGAAAAAAATTATATATTTACATTGCAAATCACATTGTTGCTTTACGTTCGTTGTTTAACATGCACGTTCAATGTTTAAACTGGTATAAATTTTCCTTTTCCCTCGCCATTGGGTATGAAAAAGTTTCAAGCATTCCGTTTGTTGCTGCGCTTCTGTTGAACGAAAGTCGTTAGCAATCTAATGACCGTCAAAATAAGAACCTTTCAATGATGATCTCCAGTTCAGTGAAGGACATAACGAATTACTTCTCTTGAACTCTTTATCTCACGAAGTTGTTCAGAGCTATTGCATAGAGGACAATTTTGACAGCATCCTCTGGCTTTACACACATAACGGTAGAAAATACCCTGAACCTGCTTGACAGAATGCTTAAAACATTTTCACTGGTGCGTCGTGTTCTGGAAAGCCTGCCGTTGATGATCCTGTTCTCTTCTGAGAGATTTCCTTTGTTACTTTCCAGTGGAAAAGCAGCTAGATAAAAAACGGTACCGGCTTGTTGGTGTAACTACCATTGAAAAATTTGTCAGTTGACTCGGGAAGCAAGGTAATTGTAAAAGAACTAGTAATGTATACTGCTTTTTGTTTTGTTTTGTTTTCTAAAGGTATTAAGTAACTTTTTATCTCGAAAAGCGATGAGAAAAATCAGTTAAAAATCTAAAAAGAACCTTTCAATGAGTATTCCCAGCAAACTGAAGGACATCACGAATTCATTTGGCTAAAGTTGCTTTTTTAATGGCAGAAAAGTTCAAAGGAATGATGATATCGACGGTCAAATGTTTTGCCCAGTAATTATCGGCATATCGGACTGTACCCTCTCTCCACCGTTATCGATTTAATATTGATTACTGTAAGACATATTCAAAGTCTTACGACCATTCCGGGATGGAAAAAGGTATTATTATTATTATTATTATTATTATTATTATTATTATAAGAATTGTAGACTAATATAGCAGGCTATAAATACCAATGCAAGCCACAAGACAAGACACAAAATGTCTTAAGAAGAAATCTTGAGACTTGAGACTTGAGGCTTGCGGCTAACGGTTAAATTTTTCTAACAGCCAAATTTTTGGCCCAGTTTACGGCTAATGGTTAACTCCATTGAGACCTCCTTGCTAGATTTAAGTGAAGTTCCAATGTTGTACGCATTCAAAATATGGAATAAAATTGGGTTCTAAAAAAGACCTTGAAAAGTATGCATCACAATAGGAACTTAATTTCTTTTTGGTTTGAAAAAGAGTCATCACTGGATTAAAAAAAAAACTCTATAACTGATGCAAGGCTATTTAAAAGGCTTAAAGGAGCTCAGTCACGGTATTTTGAGTTATTTTGGTCACAAAACGGTAGAAAATCTGAAAATAACAATTTAATAAGATAGAAAAACACCGAAGAGACAATGATAAACCATAAAGGAACAAGGATGGCTAAGGATACAGAAGATTAACCATGACAGCCCCTTGAAGGGTTTTGTTTTAATTCTTTTGAGCTCAGCCCAGAAATGAACCTTATAAGCTTTTGAAGCTTTCCTCGGGCAACTTATGGCCTGAAACGTTATATTAAGGCGAACCACTACTGTTAGAAGAACAAAACAAACTGAGCTATCCGTGAGAGGAAGAATGAATTTCTTCCCATAATGCATTGCGACTGAAACTAATAGAATTTATTTTAAAAAAATCGTGAGGTCATTATTCGGCGACGAGGACTCTCGTGACATCATCATCATGGCGTCCTCTTTGTGTCTGGGAATGGTGAGCTCTTTTATAGTGCGCAACTCCTGTATTTAGCGGCTTGTGTGTCAGTGAAAGACCAATGTACAAATGCTTTGTGTAATTTGCCTTGATTATACTGTGGAACCCCGCTCTACGGACACCCACTTATAACGGACAGTCTCGTTTGTCCCAGCAAAAAACTCATATAATTTCTCTAAAATTAACCCGCTTTATACGGACACCGGCTAACGCGGACAACGGACACTTTTCTGTGTTCCGAGTCACTCTCATATATTGTAAACCCCGCTTTACGGACACTGGTTGCTGGAGTCTGCACATTGTCTATTTTCATTGTCACAATTATGAGATAATAGTAAATATTGTACCCTGTTCAAATAATGAAAGATTTGCACGGGTTAATAAAATTTCATTATTTAGAAAAAAAAACAGTAACAAAATAGCGTGACATATTAAACTTTGAACAGTCTGTCTTTCTTCCGCTGTTTGACTCTTGTACTACGCATAGTCCTTAAATAAATTTTTCTGCCTCCTCTTACGCACGTTTCACTTCCTTGGCTTTATGTTGCAGTCGTTGCTCTTAATCTTCTTCCTCTTTGATGTTTTTTGCTTGCTGCAAGTTGTACCAGGATCATCTTCCGCTCGTATTGCTGGGTTCACTTCTTGTTAACGTCCAGTAATTGTTCAAGTAAAACCACGTGTTTGCGATGACCAGTCGTTTCAATCTGAATCTCTAGGATACAATTTTTTTTTTTAATTGTTTTGTTCCGTTTAAAGTAAGTTTGATATAAAAATGCTTTTGAAAAAAGGGTATCCACTGTAAGCTTCCTTAAATTGCCTGACTAGTCATGCCTTCATTCTATTCTGAAAATATTTCTTAATCCATATTGGTTAAAGAAAAATTAGTTTCCAAGTAACACCTATATTGTTGTTTCACCTATTTAGCTATTAAATTTTCTAAGCTTGTCAAGGGGTCCCCCGGTAGCCCAATGGGTTACGCATCTGACCTGCTGTGCGGTCGGAAGGGCATATATACGCTCGACGCAAGGCGGGGACTCCGCTTCTATTCTTTTTTTTGTTTTCTCTTTCGTTTCAACTTCAATGGATATTTTTTTTGTACAATCCTCTTTTCTTCCGTTTAAAGTAATTTGACGTGAAAATGCTTTTTAAGAAAGGCTATGCACTGTACGCTTCCGTAAAATGCCTGACTAGTCATGCCTTCATTCTATTTAAGCCCTAACAATTACCTACTGACCAATATGAAGATACCAGAGCCAATGGAACACCAAGTGTTTTAAATATGTGATTTATAACGAGTTTTTCAACCGACTTGAAAAGGGCTTTCTTAAAATAAAAAATTATTTTAAATTTTTAATGATGGTTTTATTAGAACTTTATCGGACTCAATGTGGCAGACAACTCAACTTTGGCCTTAGCTTTGGCAGCTATAAAAAGGTTTGCTAAGACGACGAGTTACTATTGTTAGAAGAACAGAAATCCTTAGTGTAGCTATAAGTTGTCGTGACGCCAATGTGTTTCAGGTCTAAAAACATTTGTTTATTTATATTTGTGAAAGCAAAATTAGTTTGCCAGTGACACTTATATTGTTGTTTGACGTATTTAGCTTTTAACTTTTCTAAGCTTCTCAACAACTCCCCCGGTAGCCCAATGGGTTACGCATCTGATCTGCTGTGCGGTCGAAAGGGCATGTATACGCTCGACGCCAGTCGGGGGACTCCGCTTTTATTCTTTTTTTTTATTTTTCCTTTCAACTCAATTTTTTTTGTACAAACCTCTTTTCTTCCGTTTGAAGTAGGTTTCATGTGAAAATCCTTTCTAATAATGGGTATACACTTTAAGCTTCCATTCTTTTTAAGCGCTAAAAATGACCTACGACCCAATATGAAGATACCAGAGCCAGTGGAACACCAAGCACTTTAAACACATGATTTATAACAAGTTTATTAACCAAGTGTGGCGCATTTATCCAAGTGTGCCGCATTTTTCAAGAAAGCCGCATTTTTCCAAGTGTCTTGCATTTTTCTAAGTGTGCTGCATTTTTCCAAGTGTGCCACATTTATCCAAGTGTAGCACATTTTTTGTGTGGCGCATTTTTTCCAAGTGTGGCGCATGTTTCCAGGTGTGGCGTATTTTTCAGAGTGTGCCGCATTTTCTTAAGTGTGGCGCATTTATCCAAGTGTGCCGCATTTTCTTAAATGTGGCGCATTTTACCAAGTGTGGCGCACGTTTCCAGGTGTGTCGCATTTTTTCAACTATGCCGCATTTTCTTTAGTGTGGCGCATTTTTCCAAATGTGCCGCATTTCCTTAAATGTGGCGCAATTTTCCAAGTGTGGCGCATTTTCTTAAGTGCGGCACATTTGTCCACGTCAGGCGCATTTATCCAAGTGTGCCGCATTTTTTTAAGTGTGGCACATTTTCCAAGTGTGCCGCATTTTCTTAATTGTGGCGCATTTTTCCCAGTGTGGCGCATGTTTTCAGATGTGTCGCATTTTTCCAAGTGTGCCGCATTTTCTTAAGTGTGGCGCATTTTTCCCAGTGTGGCGCATGTTTTCAGATGTGTCGCAATTTTCCAAGTGTGCCGAATTTTCTTAAGTATGGCGTCTTTCTCCAAGGGTGCCGCATTTTTTTAAGCGTGGCGCATTTTTCCAAAAGTGCGGCATTTTCTTAAATGTGGCGCACTTTTCGAAATGTGCCGCATTTTTTTAAGTGTTGCACATTTTTTTGAAGTGCGCCACATTTTTTTAAGTGTGACGCATGTTTCCATAAGTGCCGCATTTTTCCAAGTGTGCCGTGTTTTCTTAAAGTGTGGCGCATTTTTCCAAGTGTGCCGCATTTTCTCAAATGTGGCGCATTTTCTCAAGTGTGGCGCATTTTTTGGCGCATTTTTCAAAGTGTGCCGCATTTCTTTAAGTGTGGTATATTTTTCCAAGTGCGCTGCATTTTCTTAAGTGTGGCGCATTTTTCCAAGTATGCTACATTTTCTTAAGTTTGGCGCGTTTATCGAAGTGTGCCGCATTTGCATAGGTGTGGCGCATTTCTCCAAGTGTAGCGCATTTTTTTTAAGTTCGTCGCATTTATCCACGTGAGGGGCATTTATCCAAGTGTGCCGCACTTCCTTAAGCGTGGCGCATTTGTCCACGTGAGGCGCATTTATCCAAGTCTGGCGCATTTTTTTCAAGTGTTCCGCATTTTCTCAAATGTGGCACATTTTTCCAAGTGTGGCTTATTTTCTTAAGTTTGGGGCATTTTTCCAAGTGTGCCGCATTTTCTTAAGTGTGGCACATTTTTTCAAGTGCGCTGCATTTTGTTAACTGTGACGCATTTTTCCAAGTATGCCGCATTTCCTTAAGTATGGAGCATTTTTTCAAGCGTGGCCCATGTTTCTAGGTGTGCCGCATTTTTCCAAGTATGCCGCATTTCCTTAAGTATGGAGCATTTTTTCAAGCGTGGCGCATGTTTGTAGGTGTGCCGCATTTTTCTAAGTGTGCCGCATTTTCTTAAGTATGGCGAATTTTTTCAAGTGTGGCGCATGTTTGTAGGTGTGCCGCATTTTTCTAAGTGTGCCGCATTTTCTTAAGTATGGAGCATTTTTTCAAGTGTGGCGCATGTTTCTAGGTGTGGCGCATTTTTCTAAGTGTGCCGCATTTTCTTAAGTATGGAGCCTTTGTTCAAGTGTGGCGCATGTTTCAAGGTGTGCCGCATTTTTCTAAGTGTGCCGCATTTTCTTAAGTATGGAGCATTTTTTCAAGCGTGGCGCATGTTTCTAGGTGTGCCGCATTTTTCTAAGTGTGCCGCATTTTCTTAAGTATGGAGCATTTTTTCAAGCGTGGCGCATGTTTCTAGGTGTGCCGCATTTTTGTAAGTGTGCCGCATTTTCTTAAGTATGGAGCATTTTTTGACGTGTCGCGCATGTTTATAGGTGTGCCGCATATTTCCAAGTGTGCCGCATTTTCTTAAGTGTGCCGCATTTTCTTAAGTGTGCCGCATTTTCTCAAATGTGGCGCATTATTCCAAGTGTGGCTTATTTTCTTAAGTTTGGGGCATTTTTCCAAGGGTGCTGCATTTTCTTAAGTGTGGCGCATTTTTCCAAGCGTGCCGCATTTTCTGAAGTATGGAGCATTTTTTCAAGTGTGGCGCATGTTTCTAGGTGTGCCGCATATTTCCAAGTGTGCCGCATTTTCTTTAGTATGGAGCATTTTTTGACGTGTGGCGCATGTTTCTAGGAGTGCCGCATTTTTCCAAGTGTGCCGCATTTTCTTAAGTGTGCCGCATTTTTCCAACTGTGGCGCATTTTCTTAAGTGTTGCGCATTGATCCACGTGAGGCGTTTTTATCCAAGTGTGGCGCATTTTCTTAATTGTGGCGCATTTTTCCAAGTTTCCAAGATGTTTTTTAAGTGTGGTAAATTTTTCCAGGTGTGCCGCATTTTCTTAAGTGTGGCGCATGTTTCCAGGTGTGGCGCATTTTTTTAAGTGTGGCGCAATTATCTAAGTGAGCCGCGTTTTCTTAAGGGTGGCGCAGTTTTTCAAGTGTGCCGCATTTTCTTAAGTATGTCGCAGTTTTTCGAGGGAGGGGCATTTTTCCAAGTGTGCCCGATTTTCTTAAGTGTGGCGCATTTTTCCAAGTGTGCTTTATTTTCTTAAGTGTGGTGCATTTTTCCAAGTATGCCGCATTTTTTTTAAGTTTGCTGCATTTTCTTAAGTTTGGGGCATTTATCAAAGTGAGCAGCATTTTCTTAAGTGTGGCGCATTTTTCGAAGTGTGCCGCATTTTCTTAAGTTTGGCGTTTTTATCCACATAAGGCCCATTTATCCAAGTGTGGCGCATTTTTCTTAAGTGTGGGGCATTTTTTCAAGTTTGCCAGATATTTTTAAGTGTGGCGCATATTCCCAAGTGTGGCGCATGTTTCCAGGTGTGGCGCATTTTTCAGAATGTGCCGCATTTTCTTAAGTGTGGGGCATTTATCCAAGTGAGCAGCATTTTCTTAAATGTGGCGCATTTTTCCAAGTGTGCCGCATTTTCTTAAGTGTGCCGTATTTTCTTAAGTGTGGCGCATTTTTCCAAGTTTGCCGCATTTTCTTAAGTGTGGCGCACATTTCGAAGTGTGCCGTGTTTTCTTAAATGTGGCGCGTTTTTCGAAGTGTGGTGCATTTTCTTACGTGTGGCGCATTTATCCACCTGAGGCACATTTATCTAAGTGTGGCGCATTTTTCCAGATGTGCCTCATTTTTTTTTAGGTGTGTCACATTGTTTCAAGTGTGGCGCATTTTTTTTAAGTGTGGCGCATTTATCCACGTGAGGCGCATTTATTTAAGTGTGGCGCATTTTCTTAAGTGTAGCGTATTTTTTTGAAGTGTGCGGCATTTTTTTTTGGTGTGGCAAATTTTTCCAAGTGTGCCGCATTCTCTTAAGTGTGGCGAATTTTTCCAAGTGTGGCGCATGTTTCTAGGTGTGCCGCATTTTCTTAAGTGTGGCGCATTTATCCAAGTGAGCCGCATTTTCTTAAATGTGGCGCAATTTTGCAAGTGTACCGCAATTTTTTAAGTTTGGCGCATATGTCCAAGTGTGCCGCACTTTCTTAAGTGTGTCGCATTTCTTTAAGTGTGCCGCATTTTCTTAAATGTGACGGATATTTTCAAGTGTACTGCATTTTCTCTCTTTTTTCAAGTGTGCCGCATTTTCTTAAGTGTGGTGCTTTTTTTTGTTGTGGCACATTTTTTCAAGTTTGCCGCATTTTCTTAAGTGTGGCGCATTTTTCCAAGTGTGGCGCATGTTTCCAGGTATGCCGCATTTTTCCAAGTGTGCCGCATTTTCTTAAGTGTGGTGCATTTATCCACGTGAGTCGCATTTATCCAAGTGTGGCACATTTTCTTAAGTGTTGCGTATTTTTCCAAGTGTGCAGCATTTTATTAAGTGTGGTGCATTTTTCCAAGTGTGCCGCGTTTTCTTAAGGCTGCCTCATTTTTATCAGGTAAGGTGCATTTATCCAAGTGTTGCGCACTCTTCCAACAGCGGCGCAAGTATCCAATTTTGGCGCTTTTATCTAACTGACTTGAGAAAGGCTTTAATAAAATGAAAAATTATTTAAAATTTTTTATGAATGTTTTATTTGATTTTTATTGGATTGAATATGGCACAGAACTAAGTTTTGGCCTAAGCTTTGGCAGCTATGAAAGGTCAGTGCTAAGACGACGAGTTACTATTGTTAGAAGAACGGAAATCCTTAGAATAGCTATAAGGTATGGAGGCGCCAATCTGTTTCAGGTCTGAAAATAGTTCTTAATCCATATTGGTTAAAGCAAAATTAGTTTACCAGTAACACTTATATTGTTGTTTGACGTATTTAGCCATTAAATTTTCTAACCTTGTCAAGGAGTCTCCCGGTAGCCCAATATGTTACGCATCTGACCTGCTGTGCGGTCGGAAGGGCATATATACGCTCGACGTCAGTCGGGAGACTTCGCTTTTATTCTTTAATTCTTTTTGTTTTTAACTCAGTAGATAATTTTTTTGTACAATCCTGTTTTCTTCCGTTTAAAGTAAGTTTGATGTGAAAATGCTTTTTAATAAACGGTATCCACTGTAAACTTCCGTAAAATGCCTGACTAGTCATACCTGCATTCTTTTGAAGCCCAAAAAGCTACCTACTAAGCAATATGAAGATACCAGAGCCAATGAAACACCAAGCGTTTTAAACATGTGATTTGTAACAAGTTTATTACCCGACTTGAAAAAGGCTTTATTAAAATAAAATATTGTCTAAAATAATTTATGATGGTTTTATTAGAACGTTATCGGACTTAATGCGGCAGATCCTCTTTTTTTCCGGTTGAAGTAGGTTGGATATGAAAATACTTTTTAATAAAGGGTATCCACTGTAAGCTTCCGTAAAATGCCTGACTAGTCGTGGCTTCATTCTTTTTAAGGCCTAAAAACTACCTACTAACCAATTTGAAGATACCAGAGCCAATGGAACACTAGCCTGCGAACGCAGACGTATTTCTGGCTGTCGCTCGTCTCCGCCGAAACATAACGTCTTCCAACCCGAGCCAGGAAACGATTTCTGTGGCGTAATGACTTTTGTTAACCCTTGGCCAATCAGATTCCATGATAAAATGAAACTCGAGTGCTCCTCGCAGCGAATACCTCGCGCAGTAGTTCTGGGGTTACTTGAGCTAAACTGTGATTGGCTTAAAATTCCTACGTCAGAGAAATCGTTTTCTGGTTCGGGTTCGCAGACGTTATTTTCGGCGGAGACAAGCGACAGCTAGAAATACGTCTGCGTTCGTAGGCTAATTGAACACCAACCTTTTTAAACATGTGATTTATAACAAGTTTATTAACCGACTTAAAAAAGGCTTTATTAAAATGAAATATTATCTAAAATTTTTCATGATGGTTTTATTAGAAGTTTATCGGACTTAATGTGGCATAGAACTAAACTTTGGCCTAAGCTTTAATTTGGCAGCTATTGAAAGGTTTGCTAAGACGGCGTGTTCCTTTTGTTAGAAGAACGGATATCCTTAGAGCAGCTATAAGTTATCGAGGCGCCAATCTGTTTCAGGTCTGACAATATTTCTTTATCCATGTTGGTTAAAGCAAAATTAGTTTGCCAGTAACACCTACATTGTTGTTTTACGTATTTAGCTAATAAATTTTTTAACCTTGTTCAGGAGTCCCCCGGTAGCCCAATATTTTACGCATCTGACCTGCTGTACGGTTGGAAGGGCATATATACGCTGGACGCCAGTCGGGGGAATCCGCTTTTATTCTTTAATTCTTTTTCCTTTCAACTCGATAGATAATTTTTTTTTGTACAATCTTCTTTTCTTCCGTTTAAAGTACGTTTGGTGTTTCATGATGGTTTTATTAGAACTTTATCGGACTAAATATGGCACAGAGCTAAACGTTGGCCTCAGCTTTGGCAGCTATGAAAGGTTTGCTAAGACGACGAGTTACTATTGTTAGAAGAACGGAAATCCTTAGAGTAGCTATAAGTTATCGAGACGCCAATCTGTGTCAGGTCTGAAAATATTGCTTAATTCATATTGGTTAAAGCAAAATTAGTTTGCCAGTAACACCTATATTGTTGTGTGACGTATTTAGCTATTAAATTTCCTAACCTTGTCAAGGAGTCCCCAGTGGGTTACGAATCTGACCTGCTGTGCGCTCGGAAGGGCATATATACGCTCGACGACAGTCGGGGGACTCCGCTTTAATCATCGCGCAGAATGCCGCGACATATCCGGGACTTAAATGTAGAGTGCGCGCGAAATTTAATTAAGATGAGACATTGATGGAATAAAGGAGACATTTTTTGAAATGTTACGAAAAGTGGATTTAGTCGTTTTCTTTTCCTGAATTTGGTCCATTTGAGGGAAAATATTATATGAGGAAATATTTGGAGGAAGAATTTTACTCCTTCAAAGTGCCCTTCTTAACGGTTATCATATGACTTTGAATGTATGTTGTTAAAGGAAGCTTTATGCCAAGTTTAACGGAAAATAATGTTTCGAAGTGGTCGTTCTGCCAACTTTCGAACACTCGTAACGATCCTTCAGCCTTCGTTCGCCTCGGAGACTAGAAGAACAATAGAGCGAAACTCTTTTGAATTTCCCGGCAGAATATTAATATATGCCAAGCTCCGCCTCCAAAAACAATAGGACACACGCCGACGCTATAAGGCATTGAAATTGAGAGGTGATAAAATGTATCACTTAACCATCGTATTTTGAAAAAAGATCTCAGAGTGTTCTGAACGTCGTTTTAACATCACTTTACATGTAATTTCATCAACATAAGAAGTGTTCGGACGGCTCCCATTTGTTTTCAGTTAAAGGATAATTCTTCCACTGAATAAAATACTCTGCCTTGCCCCCTTGATTTCGTTGAGAGACTATGCGCTCAACTTCATAAATGCCCATAACAACGGGCTTTTGCTTGGGTCGGTACTTATAACTGAGGCCACGATCATAAACGTCATCAAATAGTGATGGGTAAAAGCCGAGCTGTCTCGTACGCTTTGACATGTTACTCCAAAGAGGATTCTAATAACTGAATACTCGAACCTGGACCTTTCAAATGTTTTGATCAATTAAAACGGTTCCAATTTTGAATAATTATCTCACACATGCAGTGGACAACAATGCTCACTCAGGCGTAAGACGCGCTGCGTGCCTTTGCTTTTTTGTTCGGCTCTGGATTTCAAACAGAAATGTCATTTATTTTCCTCTTCATCTTTCGAATAGATAAAGACCTGTGTTGTCTTTTAAGTCCTCGATCAACGACAGACTACGTGAACCGATCGAGTAAAAGACTACGTCTGATGAACTGCTTTGACCGGTCGAGTAAAAGAGGACAACGATAAAGTAGAAGAAAGTTTTATGCGCACCGTTCTTTCCATTTGGCAACGCTTTGGAAAAAGAATTTTTTGTGGGAGAACCTTTGGCTCCCGCGCTCAAACCATTTCGAGTGTGACATGTCAACAAAAAAAGTGAGAATGTCGCTGCACACGACTTTGTTGACAAAAGTGTTTGTGAAGAGCGCAGGCCGCCTTTAAATTAGAGCGCTTTTGTTAGCTTATTACACCTTGGGATTTACATCACACATCAGACCGTTTGATTGACAGCCGCCGATTCATTGACGAGAGCAGTCGGAATTCCGACAGCTAATATTTGTAATTATTATTCCGCGCATTGAAAAACTGAGCACTGCAAGTATATGTCGCGAAAGACAATAGAATTCTGCGCGATGGTTAAGGTCAAAATGAGGGAAAAAAACCATACAACGAAGAACTTTGTCGGGCTTCATAATCATTTCAATCAATAATTAACTATGGTCAACATTGCGATATGGTTTGAAAGGCATTGGCCTGTACTGTCAGTCTTTAACAATAAAACGGAGATAGTAAAAAATGTTACATACTTTTGAAATAGTGATTAAACTCGATTGTTTAGCACAACGATTGAAAATTTTTCAATTCTAATTTGCATTTGCTCTTGTTTTTCAGATTCTATCACTTTTGATTCAATTTCGTCCGAGGATCGAGAGACTGAACACGGTAAGGTTATTAACTCCAAACTGTTGGTGACTAATACCGTGTCATCCACATATAAGATGTATATGTAAGCGATGTTTAGTACTTTTAATTTACACTGGAAGTGATTTGCATCAATGAATATCGCGTAACTTTTTTTTTTGAGTTTTTGGGCACTATCTAGAAGTCACGCGAATGATAAAGTCGCATAAATGATTGACTGCAACAACCGTTGGTAGAAAAATCAATCTTCTTAACTTTTCCCTGTTAATTACGTTGACAGGGAAATTTCCCGTTATCGGCCCATATTGTTTTTTGTTTTCATTCTGGCGACTCAGTAAAAGTGTTGAGTGCAAATCAGTGTTAACTTTGTTACTCGGGCTTCTGTAGGAAAGCCCGAGTCATAAAATGCAAACGTTTTGGTCGCCAAAAGGGAGTCATGGTCCAAGGCGTTCCATGCCTAGACCATGGAAACTGGGTACGAGAAAGGCGACATTGCTCGCTCTTCGTGACAGAACGCGGTGTTTTGCGAAGAAAGTTTTGGTGAGAATACGTTCCTCTCGCATACAAAGATGTCGATTGTTTTCGGAAAGCGTCGGTCCACGATTAATATTGCTTGAAAGCCAGCCAGGTAAGCAAAGGTCAGACTCGAAACGTTCTCGTGAGATAACAACTGAGCCGATCGCGGTATGAGTTCAAACTACGAAAACACTGACAAGAAATAGGCAGTCAATGACTGCATGTGGCTACTGTTGTTATTGTTTAGAACATTTCAGTAAAAATCATATTGCAATAAAACGAGCTAAATACGAAAACCTTTTTGGACTGGTAGCTCATTAAAGACATGCGATTTGTTTCTTGCGAAATATGTCGATCTCCAAATTTGTAAAGATAAGACTTTTGGTAACTTGAATTAAATATCTTACCTCCAAGCTAGCTGGCTTTCTAGTAGGGTGCAGGAAAAAAAAATAACGTGTGATTTTTGAGGCAAATTGTGCGGGAAAATTAGAACTTCTATTGTGCGGGGAATTGTGCGAGATTATTGACGAACCAATGTTTTTGCCAAGTCCTAAGGAAAATCTGCATTGACGATAGTTTAGCCAGATTTATTTCACTGGTGGTTCACATATATTTAGCAGTCTTAGAAATCGTCAATTCTTTTAGAAAACTGTGTCTGACTGCTTACGAAAATCATGTTGCGTGACATCAACTAGACGAGTATGAAACCAAATTAAATAGAAAAACAGAATGCCGGATCTGCCCTTATAAATGAGTTCCTTTTTGAAAATACTCCTTTCTTGATTCAATAAAAATTGTAGGTTAAATACTTCCTCATAAACTGCGTTAAAGGGTGCAAATGTTCGGAAGTTATCCGCAAAAACCACAACTTAACAGTTTATGCAAATTAAGTGCAATGCAATTTGCGCCTTGCCTTAGGACTGTTGTTTTCGCGAAGGAGTTTATCTATTCGCTCTCCAAAGAAGATAAGACTCTTGAAAAGGGTTAAAGATCGCAACACGGCAAAGATGTTCAGCTGCACAATTCACTCGGATCGCCACGAGTAGTAAATTAAATTCGTAAAATTTCTGCTAGCATGTACAATGTAATCGCCATAAGTTGTAACTAAAATGACCTGGGAAATTCTTTGCAAACAAGTTCTCCCTAAATGCGTAGAAAGCTGTGATTCATTCTTAAACGAAAATGGTTTAAACTCACAACTTGCGACTGGATTAGGAGGATACTGAACGAAGCAATTTGAATAGCAAATATCTAAGCGAAACTGCCGTGGTAATATACCCTGATTCTTTTGTTTCCATTGTGTCCAATACGCGTATTAAATTCGTAAAGTACGATTTGATACTGCGATACGAAGCCCGACTAAACGCTCTAAGAGCGTCTAGTTATTCATATTTGGTTGAAATTATCTCACAGACTGTTAAGAATCGCTTTACTTTATCAACGGAAAGAAAGAGCCCCGGAAAGTTTTTGCGAATTCCATGATCGAAAAAAAAACAGGGAACATTGATCAGTCCAATCATCACCATCATTTCAGCAGAGTAGAACAAAACTGGAAATAGTCACACATCAGACATATGCTTTTGACATATATTGGACTAATTAACCTTTAAATGCGAGACTGTGCTCGGTTTTGTTCAGTGTATAGCGCTTTTACTGATCTGATTTAATCTACTCGGACACTTTGAAATGGATTCATGAGTGTGCCAGAGGAAACTAAGTTGACTTTGTGGCTGCCTTTGCTACTAATGATGTCTAGATTTTGATATTGGCCTTAATTTGGTTTTTATTGTTGGTTTGCGTTTGTTCAGTACTGCTTCTTCTTTGTCCCTTCTTTTGAAATGGGTGTAGCGTTACAATCTAATTACTCTTTTAGTTCCCTAAATTTGGTGGGCATCTTGTTTGTATGATTAAAGCGCTCATTCCCATCAGTCTAGTCTCAATTTAATTTGCATACGAAATCAGTCGTCATATGTGGTTAAGTTTCTTGTCTCGTCTTTGCTCAGGTAATGCGACTCCAAAACAGAACAGCTCTGACTGCTCTGAGAGATAGGCAGGAGAAGTTGTAATTGCGTCTTGAGTGCGCGCAAAAGCGCCAAAAGTGCAATTTTTTCTCAAGACTTTTGTCCATGATTTTAGCAAGAGAATATTTTTAGCAACAGAATATTATTACCCTAATTAACTAAAAAGCTTGATTTGTGTTATTGTTATTAGGGTACATAGAGGAGGACGCCATGAACAACATATACGACGTTTTACAAGCCATCTTTATTGGCTTGGTTGTTGCTAATTTCCCTCTCAAGACTGGGCGTGCTCTAAAAGGCATTGAGTTCTGCAAGGAATGTTTGATCTTCCTAAATGATAAAATGCTAAAAACGAAAGGAGAAGTTTTCAATTTACTTCATATTGGTATCCATATGACAATCTTCAGGGCGTACTGTCTTATCCCTAATCACACAAAAGCACTAATCTACGGCAGAAAACTTCTTGACATTTTCCGCGAGCGTGGTAAAAAAGATGAAGAAGGGAATCTTACTGTAAAACTGGCCGACATATATCGACAGCAGTATAAATACTTAGAAGCAAGAGAACTTTATAAGAAAGCGATTAATATCACGAAAGAAATGGGAGACAGAAAGAATGAAGCATACATTGATGAAAAGGTTGGAATTATATCTTATTACCTTGGTGACTACGACATAGCTAAAAAATATCTTGAGGAAGCCCTTGCCATCACATTACAACTTGGTGACAAGAAGAGAGAGGCAACAGTTTCCGCAAACTTAGGAACTGTGTTTACATCTCTTAGTGAATATGACAAGGCTAAAGAATATCTTGAGAAAGCACTTGCCATCAAAATGCAAATTGGTGACAAAAAGGGAGAAGCCAGCTTGTACGGAAACTTAGGAACTGTGTTTACATCTCTTGGTGAATATGAAAGGCTACAGAATATCTTGAAAAAGCGCTTGTTATCAGAATACAAATTGGTGACAAAGAGGAAGAAGCAGCAGATTACGGAAACTTAGGAACTGTGTTTACATGTCTTGGTGAATATGACAAGGCTAAAGAATATCTTGAGAAAGCACTTGCCATCAAAATGCAAATTGGTGACAAAAAGGGAGAAGCCAGCTCGTACGGAAACTTAGGAACTGTGTTTACATGTCTTGGTGAATATGACAAGGCAAAAGACTATCTTGAAAAAGCACTTGCCATCAGAATGCAAATTGATGACAAACATGGAAAAGCAGCAGATTACGGAAACTTAGGAACTGTGTTCACATCTCTTGGTGAATATGACAAGGCTAAAGAATATCTTGAGAAAGCACTTGTTATCAGAATACAAATTGGTGACAAAGAGGGAGAAGCAGCAGATTACGGAAACTTAGGAACTGTGTTTACATGTCTTGGTGAATATGACAAGGCTAAAGAATATCTTGAGAAAGCACTTGCCATCAAAATGCAAATTGGTGACAAAAAGGGAGAAGCCAGCTCATACGGAAACTTAGGAATTGTGCTTACATCTCTTGGTGAATATGACAAGGCAAAAGAATATTTTGAAAAAGCACTTGCCGTCAGAATGCAAATTGGTGACAAACATGGAAAAGCAGCAGGTTACGGAAACTTAGAAACTTTGTTTACATCTCTTGCTGAATATGACAAGGCTAAAGAATATCTTGAGAAAGCACTTGCCATCAAAATACAAATTGGCGACAAAAAGGGAGAAGGCAGCCAGTACGGAAAGTTAGGAACTGTGTTTACATGTCTCGGTGCATATGACAAGGTTAAAGAATATCTTGAGAAAGTACTTGCCGTCCAAATACAAATTAGTGACAAAAAGGGAGAAGCCAGCTCGTACGGAAAGTCAGGAACTGTGTTTACATCTTTTGGTGAATATGACAAGGCAAAAGAATATCTCGAAAAAGCGCTTGTTATCAGAATACAAATTGGGGACAAAGAGGGAGAAGCAGCAGATTACGGAAACTTAGGAACTGTGTTTACATGTTTTGGTGAATATGACAAGGCTAAAGAATATCTTGAGAAAGCACTTGCCATCAAAATGCAAATTGGTGACAAAAAGGGAGAAGCCAGCTCTTATGGAAACTTAGGAACTGTGTTTACATCTCTTGGTAAATATGACAAGGCAAAAGAATATCCACTGCGTGAAAGCCAAAATATTCTAGAGTATTCTAGACTCGAATATGTGATGGTGACGCAATAGAATCCTAGAGTATTCAAGCCGCACACAACACGTGACGTACACCTGGAATATTCATATCGAATACGGTGGAATACGCTCCGTTCATAATCGTGCGAGGATTTTCGTTAAAGTATACCACACATCTGTCGTACTCCTATAGTATGATGGCGAACCCTTTCTAAAAAGAACTTTATAAAAGAAGGTAACAGTTCGGGTGCATAGCATTCTCCTGGAAGCAAAATTTAGACTATGAATTCAAAGTATGTGCGATCTGCGCGTGTATACGTTTATCCTCGAATACGTGATCTTGACGCCAAAGCTATAGAATTCTAGAGTATTCATGGCGTGTACAACCGTGACGTGGACCTAGAATATTCTTATCGAATATGAGCATACGGCAGGAGCACGACCGTGTATTCGTTCGTTGACCAGAGCAATTGGTTCATTCTGTCGGCGCGGCGCATGTGTTTTGCTTGAATCAAGAAATTTACACACTTGTGTTGTAACTTCGAATTCCCCTCATTCGGTTTTGACGGAGGTTTTCGGGATAATCACTACAAAGCGATTTCTCTTTGTGTGACCCGTCTCGTCTGAAGTGGTTAACACAGCACGAAACCACAAATTGGACAATCCGGGATACGTATGTATGTATGTATGTATGTATGTATGTATGTATGTATGTATGTATGTATGTATGTATGTACGTAAAGTTCCGCAAAGTTAAACTGACTAGAGACGCGTAAAGCTGCGCAAAGTTTCGTTAGTAAGAGGAATCAAGTTCGTTTCGGAGAAGGTTTGGTGTATTCAGTGGAGAAAGTCCCGAGACCTTCAGACAAATATCTTTTCTCTGTGGGATGACTTTAACTCCGGAGCCCGCAGGGCAACGAAACTCCTAAATAACGGCCCCGTAGCTAGCTTCCTCAGTCGACTCCCTGCCATCATATCAACATTGCATTACGCTTGAACAAGAAATCACAAAACGTATTACGAAGTCGAAAACACTTTAATCAGATTTTTTTCCTGGAGGTTACTTTTGAAACGAAATTGACTTTAAATGTGTTTCGAAACGACTTGTAACGAAATGAGAGAAACGACCTACATCAGCATCCTGAGTGTCCGACCTTCAACAAGCACGGATCAGCGGTTTTCCAAATTAGATACCAGGTTCTCTCGGTTCTCGCGCCATTTTTTGGCGTCCTTTTTGAAAGGTGTGAAATGTTGAAGCTTGCATCGATCTCTTGGTCCTTTTTCACTGTTTAAAAACTCTACTTTGGCGGACAAAATTCATTTTATCTTCAATTCTTATCTGTGCACGATTTCAAGCAGTTTTTGGTGGCATACAGCTGATGAAAACATCGATACATACGGAGGTACGAGTCAACAACAACAGGTAAAACGTAAGCCATTGTTGTCTTCCCGGGTTGTCTTGTACGTACGAGTAAGTTAAGCTTAAGTTTCCAGGGTAAAGTTCAGTTGTAATGTTTGTTTAAGATGTATGGAATTGCCTCTGGTTGTAAATGTTTCTTTATCAAGCAGAAGTTATACATTGGAAGTTAATGTAACCTTGACTTCAAGAGGGACAGCAATGGGAACGATGGTTAATTAAACTATTAAATCAAACTACTGTGTAAAATTTACTGATTGATTTATTGTGATATTTTATTAGTTCTCCAAGCTTGATTTGAGGTTTCCCAGTGTGGAATTACACATAAACTTAACCAACCTTTTATGCGTATTGTATTTTAATCATAGGATGAAGTAAAATTGGTAATGCCTTACATGTATGTATAATCCCTGGCCTCCTTATTTGAAGAAAAAAAAGGAAAACCTATGAGGAAGAACCCTGGCTTACAAGATACATGTATGTATTTATGACTATTTAGGGGTCATGGAGGCTTTTTAAGGTTTATTTTTGTAAGAGCTTTTAAAAAATTATATTGGCAAGTAAATTTTGGCATTTCACTAGCTAGTCAGTCTCTATATATTTTATATATAAACAAGGTGATTTGGAGATCTGTTTTCAGAGTGCTCAGTAGTAAACTAGAGCGTGATTATAACAGATGACGAACTGAGCAACTGTAGATCTGACTTGACATTTTATTACTATTTAGTTTCGTAGTACACAACTTGTGTGCAGCACTCGTGAGATAAAATTGCCAAATGCGAATTTACAGCATTACACTGATTTGAAATACACATGCAACCGTTGGAAATATGATAACTACAATAAGTGAACGCTTTTACAAAAAAAAGAGGGAAAATTGGAAATTATAGATAAACACTGTTAATATTGTGTAACAACAGAAGCTTTAAAAGTTAAAATTTAGCATTTTTCAGGAAGAATTTGTTTGAGTCTCTACATGAAGTTATCAGTTCATTCCATTTTTTCAGAGAGGCTAACTCAGGTTTACAAAGGTACTTCTCCCAGAGGCAAAGGTTACATTGATTTGAAGTGGGGTTACATGGGGCAGCTTGCTTTAAAATCTTTCAAGTAACTTTGAACTTTGATTTATTGTCAAAGTCACTTGGAGGCTGCCCCATATAACCCCGCTTCAAATCGATGTAACCTATGCCTTTGGGAGAAGTACTTTATTATTTGTAAACCTGAGTTAGCCTTTCTGAGCAAACAGAATGAACTGATTAGATAACTTCATGTAGACATGCAAACAAATTCCTCCTCAAAAATGTTACATGTTCAATTTTAAATTTTAAATCTTCTCTTGTATTTCAATAATAACAGAGTTTATTCCTAATTTCCAACTATCCTTTGTTTTGTAAAAGCATTCGCTTATTGTAGCTATCACATTTCCAATGGTCGCTTGTGTATTTCAAATCAGTGTAATGATGTAAATTCCCATTTGGCAATTTTATCTGATGAGTACTGCACACAAGTTGTGTAGTACGAAACTAAATAGTAATAAAATGTCAAGTCAAATCTACATTTGATCAGTTTGTCATCTGTTATTTTATATATACATTATGTTAAGGTACATGTAAACCCTGTTTCATTGATGACCACTACAAATTTCAAGACAATTTGCTATAGTAATGTCAGACTATAGTGAAACTTTGATATAACGAAGTGCCAAGGAATTGGCAAAGTATGTTCACTATAACGGGGTTTTGTATCAAGGTTCTTTTTCGTATAGTCTACTATTACTGGGGCCATGAAAATCATTCATTATACTGAGGACCTCGTTATATAGAGGCTCGTTAAATCGAGGTTCCACTTTACTAACCATATGCCTTCCAAAGGTAAATATTGAAAATTGAGGTTATTAGCCTAAGGAGGAATTTGTTTGCATGTCTACATGAAGTTATCTAATCAGTTCATTCTGTTTGTTCAGAGTGACTATTAGCCACTCATTTCAGGTTAAGAGCTGAAAATTCAGAACAATATTGAATTTGATACTCAAATTTTGATTGGATTAATTAATGCATAAAAAGTTTGCACCATATCTAGCAAAAAATGAAAGGCTTCTAGAGCTTGGTTACCTTTGTCAGTGCAAAATGAAACATAATCTGTAACCTTGAACATTGTTGCTTGAATCGTTTTTAATGTTTTTAAGCCCACAAACTCTGGCCCTCACATCCTTTCATACTTTGTTTGTACTGTAAACTTGATTAATGTGCAACACAACTCTCCTTCTCTCAAAGGCATCTTAAGTATGTTTTTGCATGCACTAGAAACCCAGGTGCTTACAGTATAGCTTTCCTAATGTGACTGTGAAACCTTTTGGTCATCAATCCTGTCAACACTTAGTGTTGATCTCAGGTCTTGGTTTGAATTTTCAGCTCTTTGTCTTGAGGTTACCCTATATCTTTCAGAGTGTCTTGCACCCACGCCATTTAGCATGTCTAATTCAAGCCAATAAAGCTGGCTATCAATCTACACGTACATGTATACCAAGAATTTTGAAATAAAATGAACTGTCAAATTTTTCAGGGTTTCTCTATGCGAGCATCCGATCACTTTTTGAAAGCTAAGTCAAAGTGAGTCTGCCTCAAATTTTCGACAGTAGCTAGTTTATCATCCATGTCCTTTAATTTTTATTTTGAAATACTTTTTCTCTGAGAGTGATTTTTGAATGATCACTCCACCATTCTTTATTCCTGTTTTGGAAATGTTCTGTAACTTTTTACTGTGATTGAATATGGCAACACGCAGGCAATTTTTTTAGTGTTTTGTGTCCAGAAACTGAGAAACAAATTAAGTTAACAAGAAGCAAAGTTTGCTTTGACTTGTACATGTAGCTTTCAAAATGTGATAATAATAATAATGACTTGGACGCCAGCACTAAAATGTCTAGAAAAATTTGGCAATTCATTTTATTTGAAAGTCCTTGGTATAGTTTGATAGCCAGCTCTATAAGTTTTAATTTGATATGGGGTTTACATACAGTGTTTACAGATTAAATCGGATGCACTACATCCCTCTTGTCTGAGACACCTCTAAAGGTATATGGTAATGATAAGAGGGTTCCAATTGTTGAACTGAATAATGATGATGTTAGAGTGGTTTTCAACTGAGTATCGGAAAACCAAAACTAAAACCAACTACTCACCAGTTTGACTTCTCAGCTAATCTTGAAGTGTAGTAAAACCAAAACCAAAACCAAAGTATTGTCTAAACCAAAGTAATTGTCTAATTACTTTCGACACTCAACTGAAAACCGCTCTAAATATGCAAAGCAGCAATTCATTAATTCACCCTTAATTCTCTTTTGTAACATAGCAGCATCTAGTTCTAAAGTTTGCATACAAAATGCAAGTGTTTTTTTAGACTGCTTCTCAGATGGTTCCTTCTGCTTTTTCATAACATAGCAGCATCTAATTAGAAAGTTGCATGCAAAATGTTATAGAAGTGGTTTTTTAGACTTTGCTTCTCAAATGCTCCATTATGCTTTTCATAACACAGCAGCATCTAGTTATAAAGATTGCGAACAAAAATGTTATAGCGTTTTTTAAAGACTGCTGCTCAGATGGTTATGCTTTTTCATAACAAAGCAGCATCTACGTGTAGATATAAAGTAAATGCATACAAAATGTTATAGTGTTTTTCTAGGTTTTGCTTCTCAGATGGTTCCTTATACTTTTTCATAACAATGTAAATTCTTCCTTCGTTTGATGAAAATAAACATACACGAACAAGTAACAATATACATGTAAGTTTTATTATTTCAGTATAAATAAAGTATTATTTGAAATGAAATGAAGATGTCATAACGGCAGTTGTTTACTTTTTGTTGGGATAACATGCATATTGTCCTGGTAATTTTCTTTCTTTTGGGTGGGTTTTGTTAGGAATCCAAAGGAATTTAAAAGTGTGTTACACTCGGCAGTTTGAACACAGTTTGGGGGATATACAAGCTTTGGTATGAGTCCTCAGTACTTCACGTTGGCGTCAGTATTCAATCACGTATACGTTTCATACTTTACATGAGTCTCGTGTCCCAGTCGAACACCACAGAACACTTGAAGTGTGTCGTTTAGAATACCTTAAAACCTCACGTATGCCTTAGTATTCAAACATGAACACGTTTCATACTTCGCGTGAGTCTCGTGTCCCAGTCGAACACCACAGAACACTTGAAGTGTGTCGTTTAGAATACCTTAAAACCTCACGTATGCCTCCGTTATCAAACACGAACACGTTTCTTACTTCGCGTGAGTCTCGTGTTGCAGTCGCACGCTTCGAACATTACCGTGTTGTCTGACTGAACAACGCGGTAGTGTACATTACCTGCATAAAACCCGTTCTTGACGACGCAAGACATCTTTGGCTGTGAAAAATGTGACACAACTTTCGTATTCATAGCGTGCGATTCTCAAAAATTAGAGCATACTTGACGTATTCAATAGTATTCGAAGACGTTCTCGTCAGAAATGGCGTCGTGCATCTCGTGTTCCAGTCGCAAACTCTCGAACAACTGAGAGTATTCGAAAATGTTCGAGTCATAAATGATCACTATATCTTCGAAGAACATTAATGCAACATTAATCTACCAAAACGTGGCCCGTATGATTTATCGAACACTTCGAGTCATTTACGAGTATTAAATTTGAATACGGTAAAACAGGCCGGATTCCTCTAGAATATTCCAGGTGTATTTCGAGTCAGCTGCAATCGAATACGTCAGAACATTGCGGCATACGGGGCGTGCGCCGATCCGTATTCGAGCGAATTCGGGCCCGAATATTTGGCGTTTCGCGCAGTGATCTTGAAAAAGCACTTGCCATCAGAATGCAAATTGGTGACAAACATGGAGAAGCAGCAGATTACGGAAACTTAGGAACTGTGTTTACATCTCTCGGTGAATATGACAAGGCTAAAAAATATCTTGAGAAAGCACTTGCCATCAAAATACAAATTGGCGACAAAAAGGGAGAAGGCAGCCCGTACGGAAAGTTAGGAACTGTGTTTACATGTCTTGGTGAATATGACAAGGGTATAGAATATCTTCAGAAAGCACTTGCCATCCAAATACAAATTCGTGACAAAAAGGGAGAAGCCAGCTCGTAGGGAAACTTAGGAACTGTGTTTACATCTCTTGGTGAATATGACAAGGCAAAAGAATATCTTGAAAAAGCACTTGTTATCACAATACAAATTGGTGATAAAGATGGAGAAGCGAGCTCGTACGGAAACTTAGGAACTGTGTTTACATGTCTTGGTGAATATGACAAGGCTAAAGAATATCTTGAGAAAGCACTTGCCATCAAAATGCAAATTGGTGACAAAAAGGGAGAAGCCAGCTCGTACGGAAACTTAGGAACTGTGTTTACATGTCTTGGTGAATATGACAAGGCAAAAGAATATCTTGAAAAAGCACTTGGCATCAGAATGCAAATTGATGACAAACATGGAAAAGCAGCAGATTACGGAAACTTAGGAACTGTGTTCACATCTCTTGGTGAATAATATAGATTTAGCCGAGCCTAAAAGCGGAACTCCTCAGTTATTTTTTCGGAATACTGTTACTAATGAAAATAATCGAACATGTATGTGAGGTAAATTGCGAACTATTTAATAGTTTCAGCTGGAAAAAGGATCACATAAGCAGATCGAGGTGTAAGATGGTGTGATTGTGAAATATAGAGCCATGATTTCAAGGATTTCTGGGAAGCCACTAAAAATCTTGATCACATAACAGAACTGTCTTCTGTGCTTTTTGGTGGCATTTCCTGTTCTTTCCTACCTTATTCAGAAAGACAAGACATTGTTATTAATCATTATATTCTTTCTTAGTTAACATGGGGACTCCCACACAAAAGAAGTTCAAACATTTTTTTGCTGTGGGGACTGATTGAAATGCAGTGGTTACAATACTCAGTCCCTAAATCTCTACCAAATGAAATCTCGCAAAAATACCAAAATAGTATACATATGTGAAAAGTTGGAAAGTTTTGTTTTCTAACTTGTCCCCAGAGATACATTTAGCCATCTTCACTTTTGTCTGGAGTCTCATCCTGCTGAAAGGGTTTGCAATAAGCAAAATCACTCTTGCATGAATGGTAATTAAGATATTTTTTTTGCTGATCATGAATACTTGCATAGGCTTCTAATAATAATTTTATTATTCAATTTCAATGTGATTTGTTCTTCTTCTTGACTGAGATTGTGGACTACAGGAGCTGTTATTGGGTTCCATTAATTAATTTTGCTATGATTAAATTATACCAAGAATTATAAGCAAGCTAAGAGTAAGTTATATTATGTACATGTATTTTGTCTGCACTACACAAATGCACTCAAAGGTTATGAGGCATAGGTACATTTGTCAGAAGAGCCCAGCATATCCAAGATATGTTTTGAGTGACACATCAATTAAGATAACTTACAGCAAAATGGATAAACAATACATCAATATCCTACATGCACCAAACTGGACATAGGGGTTATGAGGCAATCATTTAAACAACAGATTGAAATAATTTATAAACAAGAGAACACTATTTGTACAACAGTAGGGAACAAATTAGCCTTATTGGACGTTGCGAATGGCAAGGCTGTCTGTCTCCATTTCGTGTTGGCAAAATATTAATTTATGCCATGTCCAATGCAGATTATCACAAAATTGATTTACAAACACGATGAATATCATTTTAAAGCCAAAAAAGCAATTATTTAAACAAACCATGAGTAAATTATCTCTAAGAAAAACTGATTAATTTAACAGGCACCTTAAATAATTAGTTAATATATGTGTTTCTTAATAATGTAATACAGTGTATCTGTCACAATGTTGCAGCCATGGTATTACAACACAGGATGGGTTGCAGAACTCAACTTCTAAGCCAGTTTATTCAATGACCTTGGTGCAGAAATTATAATCCCATCAAGTTGTCTGTAAATACAGAGAAACCAAACAAATCATTGCAATCTTAAGTAATAAATTATTGAACTCTTTTGCATGTATGTACGGTGTATGTTCCATTTACATTGGGGATCTCTCAGAAGCTGCATCCATCATAAATTGATTTGTTCCTGCATGCATTTGTTTATAGAACTTTTCACACTTTAATATCTCTGTCATACTTATAGTGATCTCTGTGTTCTACAACAATTAGTACACAAGAAAAATACACTCAGTAAGATATTGTTTACAATAAAAATCAATGCCTATAAGCAATCATAAGGACTTTAAATTTATATTTCTTCAGAAATATCTCACCAGGCCATGGTTGCTTTGAAAATCTTTGATGTCTTAATACAGGCTGCCCATGTGTAAACTGTTCATATATTGAATGACAGGAACAGACATGTAATCATACTGTAGCTGCTACTTGAACACCACTGTTATTCAGATAAAAACATATCGATTATAATTTATTATAATCTTTACACACTAACAGATGACATTCCTTTCTTTGATATACAGTGTACTTCATTGTTAGTTGTTTACTGTGTTAGTGAATCAAATGCTAGGGGCTGGTACCCCGGGGGGGGGGCACTGCCATATATGGGCTATATAGGTATGTACCGCTGTGAAGGGTATGGTTTTCAAGCAGTTTACTCTAGGATAGGGTATATAAATCAGAGCGTTTGGGTCTAGAATAGGATATCATTTTTCACAAAATTGACTAGTTGGTTGAAGATTTTATTTGGACTAAGGAAATCAGGAATTGCCACTCAAAAATATAAAAAAATCAAATCAGCAAGTTTAAATTTAGGCAAATCAGCCTCAACAGTGTTGATAGATGGGGGGATTTGGGGAGTTTACTCTAGTATAGGGTAGCAAAATTCAGCTGAACTAGCTCTGGTGTAGGCTAAGGGTTCCAGGGTCCAAGCGGCACATCCCCACCCAGAAATTCCCAAAGTACCTCCCCCGGGCTGGTAACCCAACTTTCACAGTGGCAGGCTCCGCCTTGAGATGCAAAGAAAACTTAATAACTGAAATAAACTTGGCGGCTTGCTTTTGAGATCAAATGCAATTTGCTTTAAACAAGAAACTGGAACATTGCAAGTTACAACAATGTGCCCAGTCCCAATCAAAGGGCCATCCAGGCTGTTTGGTTGTAAATATAACTGTACAACTGCATATGAGTTCAGCTTCCAAAAGAAAATCAGACTTTGTCAGGATAAATACTGATGTTCTTGCTTACTACATGTAAATCTGAATGTGCAGTGCCAGAAGATATTCACACTCAACACCCATTCATGGCCAGTCTTCAAAAATTCCAAATTAAAGTATCAGGAAGATAGAGCTCTAATAGAGAAAAAAACCTCCATGTGGGGTATGAATCTTTTCTTGAAGAAAACAATGTCTGAGAAATCATTAATTACAAAATAATGTTTAAGAAATATCTTACCTGGTAATTCCAACTTTCAGAAAATTTTGTAATCTAGACTGTCTGGCCACTTCATATATTTGACAAGTTGACACTGGGCATGTTTGTCAATTTGTGGGCTTCAACATCACATTACAATAGTAGCATTGGTCAACTAAAAACAGCCTAATTTGGTTAATTAATATACACTGTACATTATTACGTTGAAATATTGGTGTAGATCGTTGCACACCAACAGATACAGAACCATCACAGATATGATATGATATTCTTAACCTCTCTGAAATTTCAGATTATTCAAGATTAACATGCACATACATCATTAAGAACAATCCTAAAAATCTGATCCGGAAACCGGAATCCGGAACTGGAAACTAGAATTCTGAATCCAGATATTATGAATGATGATAGAAATAATTCACTTCAGCAATGTGTAATAAATAAATATGGGGAAAAACTATTTTGCTGTTATTTACTTTCTTGGCTTTACTTCAGCTACAAACTGTAATTGCTAAAAAATTTTTGACTAGTTCTGAACAACCCTTAGCTATACATCTGGCCCAATTGTTCAAAAGCTGGATAAAGCTATCCATTGGGTAATCACTTTCCAGTCAGGGTTAGTGATTTTTCAGGTGGATAGTTACTCATAGCCTGCGAGCAGGCTCTACTATCTGTCTCTAGTGCCTGAGCAGGCTAAATAAGTGTCTAGTGTTTTTCTGCATTGGCATGTCAGCAAGTGCCTTCATGCAGCTTTACCGCTCATGTTCCCGGCCCAAACACAAGAGCCTGCTCAAAGGCTTAGTTACCCATCTTTTGTTCAACCTGGTTCTGGTGAGAGTGCAGTTCTTGTCTAGATCAAATTGCTATGAGAAGACTGGTGAGTAGCACAATAACAACAAGCTATTGTGGTGAGTTTCTGGCAGTCTTTAAGCATCTTTTACCAACATGTGGTCCGATCTGTTAGCAAGTGAGAAGCAGATGGAGGTAATTAAAGTGTGCAACATTTCTATAAATTGTTTTAATATGATGGCCGCCAAGAATATGAAATGCTGATTTGTCACAGTATCGGTGTGGAAATAGTGTTGATCCAGAACTAGTTTTGTATCTGTTGGACAAATCAAATATTATATTAAGATGAGCCAGGTTAGCCTTTGAACTTCAAAAGTGGGGGGCGTGACCGTCAATGTACAGGGGGCTGCCACTGACAGACATCCTGTTCTCTATGACATTTTCTACATGTATCTTGTTCAGTATCTACTAGACATAAAGGGTAAATTTATACCTCTGGTAAATTGCAGATCACTTATTAAACAAAATGGCAAGAACTTTTAAATCTTATACCCGCGCTTTTAAAATTTAACTGTTTTGTTAATACTACAGTCACAACGCAGTGCACATTCCAAAGCAGTCCTTGATGATTCATTGATTACTGTAAACACATCACTTGATCAACACAAACTGTGTCATATCTTATTGCACCATCAGTCTTAGCCTTTGCGAAATCTATGATGATGTAATGGTCTTAATCTGGAAGTTCGCTCGGGACATGCCCATGAATGATACAAAAGGAAACGAGTGTCACGCTATTAATAATGCTTTTAATAAACAGCTTTCTTCCTGAAACGTCAAAATTTAATTTGCTTGCGCTTTGAAGTGGTCACGCAAGTCACACAATCAGGGGGGTTTACGTTATCCACAGCTAATTTTGGAACGGTTGTGTTTTTTCTCCTAGCACTGACTTAAACATTGCAAGTTCCGGCAAGCTCTTGTTTACCTCGGCAAATACTTAATTTTTCTCCAAATCTCTTAACTCGCTGCGATGAAACAGCCAAAGAATTCATTTCATTTGCCGAAACCCACAAGAAATACTCACAAAATTGCACATAAATTAATGACCATCGCTTCTGGCAAAATAACCTTGCAAAGTAAACATTATCTTACAGTGCATTTGTCATGTAGCGAAAATGAAAGCTGCAACATCAGCGCATTCCATGGCTGACGTAATACCCTTTTTTACCGTTTTTAGCGTATTTATTATTTCCCTTTGAATCCAACGCTTCGATAAAACCAGAAGAAATATATATTATACACAAATAAAGAAAACAATATCCGTAACATTGTCCTTGTATTAACGTTTCAACAGCTTATGGCGAATAAACATCACAGGTTGCGTGATTCAAAATTTGGCTGAGAGGAAGTTTGGGTCTGGTCACCGACCACAAAAAAAAAAAAAAAAAAAAAAAAACTGGTAGAACATGAACTGCGCTCGGCCCATGGCCGTGCAGTTAATTGCCAGCAAGCTTATTTTAGACGCTCTCAGGGTGCTTGGAATTAAATTATGACGCACTCTACTAAGATTCTCATAATTATAGCCCTCACTAGAAATAACGGTTGCACGAATTTCAACAGATGGGGAATTTTTGTGTCAGCTTGAGGTCCTTTTTACTTGGCCGCTTACTTTTTACAGGCAAAAACCTAAGCAAAACAATTTTCGAGTATTTGAAGAACTTGTTTTCTTCGATTTGTGGATTCTGGTTTCCGGTTACTGGATTCCAGTTTTTCGTTCTGGATTCCGGCTTCCAGTTTCTGGGTTTTAGGGATGCCCCACCTTTAACAGAGTGTTTGCTTTACATTCAGTTTACACAAGGGTGTTATCCAGCATAGACAGACTTATAAGTTTGCCTTCAAAAATAAACTGCAACAACTATTGCATCTTTCATCAGCTATTCTTGTGATGAAATGACACAAAATCCAAGTACAAGAAGTCAAAAGCATAAAACAAACTTACCCGGTATTATGCTTACAGTTCCTCTTATTGTCTGCATATGCCTTCCATAAACTGGTACTGCCTGGACATTGTACTCACTATTTTTGTGATCACACCTTAAAACATCACTGTTATATAATTTGTCCTGAAAAAGCAATGCATGAAATGTTATGCCTTTGGCACTCACCAAATACCTTTACATGATGTACAAAGTACACCACATCAACATTCACAATTCTCTTTACTTTCACTGTAACTTTTTTTGTGTCATTTTCCCTAACTTGAAGACAGGACTTCCACATTAGGTGATAATTTGCCTCTGAAATCTCTATGAATTCACAGGGAGCGATAACAATTAAATCGTGACTAATTTTAGCAAAGGAGGCGTTCAAATGTCAGATTTTAATGTTAAGTTTATAACTTTACATTACTCTTCGTATATGTATATATATAACCTCCCAATAATTGCACCTGTAGACAGAAGGTGTGCTGGGGGAAGAGATGTTCTAAACTTTCTGAACTTTTCCCCCTTACCTGTAATAGGATGACTATTATGAACCACAATTTGCAACCAACACCAACATCAGGTAATGTATACACATGTATATTTTGTTGTCTCCTGTAATCATAAAAAAATAAAAATTTAACCCCTCCATAAAGTTCATACCCAATAACACTGCCACATGTAGCGCTGTTACTGGGAATTAATTTAAGTGAAACTGTTGAAACAGCTCTGTCAAAATTGTTTCTAGCAGTTAAGGCAGGATAACAGAATATACACGTAGTACACAGCAAAGCCCAGAGATACACAAATGTTGGTTATTAGTTAGGATTTTGTGAGCTTCTGTGCTAGGTATGGTGGAAAATAATGGACTATCAAAAATGAAGGTTCCTAAGACATTTTGACAGCAATGAGAGGAATGAATATATAAATTTACAAAAGAAAGAGAAGTTCTTGCCCTGTTCAGTTCTCTGTCATAAAAATATCATTTACATACATTTATTACATATGGTTTGTGTTTAAAGCTGATACAATGCACACTCTGATTGGCTAATTCTAGTGCATTATTTACATTTACATGGTATACGTCGGTAAAATCATAAAACATCACATGTGACTAAAATAAAAAATAAAAACTAAGAAGAAATGCCTACATGTAATTCATAATAATTTAAAAATACTTAACACTAAAACAGATCTAATTCTTTACTTTATTCAAAATTATGCCCATGGGTCAATTACGAGCATGCTAAAAGGTCCTAACACAAAGTAAAAGGAAATTAAGAAAACTATTGCTTTTTTCCTGAAAATTGTAGCGACTGAAAACAACATTTGATTGAACACTCTGAGAGTGCATTCTATCACCCTGACAAGATAACATTTAAGGAGAATAGAGAATTCACAAAGTTATATTACAAAGGAATTGGTACTGGACAGGACAAAGGAAACAGCCAGGAAGAAACTGAAACTTTCTTTGACGAGCAAAACAAGTATGCATGCACAACAAAGCAAACAGTGAGTGACATTCGGTTAATGAGTTACAATGTAGTTAATAACAAAATTAGTGTGAAGAAAAGAGCAGAGAGAGAGTGTGTGTGTGGAGAGAGAGGAGAGCGCTCTCACCAACTAAATTGTGTATGTATGTATGTATGTATGTAAAACTTATTTCTATTACCGAGAAATGGTCAGGGCAAGAACTCCTACTCCTTAAATTTTTTCTAAGTATGTAAATGTCATTTACACTGTTCAATTTACCGAGTAAAGCTCTTCGCATTTTTTTTTCCATTAGTACTATCTCACTTTTGAGGAACATTTCCATATTAAGTGTAAATACTGCATATTTGGGGAATAACCCATGTACCCCCAACCAAAAGCAGTGGCACCAATAAAATGAAATAGTAAATCAAAATGAAAGTAGAGCTTTATTTGCACACAGGGTTTACATGCACAATCGTCTACTCGACATTTGGACTATATAAGCATTTCACCAAACCGAACTGATTGGACAGACAACAAAATAAAACGAGGAAATCTACATTATAAACACAATAATTATGCATATCACTTCATCTGAGTATCAAAAGCAAATCCTTCTCGTTGAAAGGTAACCGAATGAAAGAACCTTGCAGTGTTAAAAGTTTAATAATTATTCACGCTTAAATTTGAATATTACAGTGTGCATTTTTGCCGACGGCTTAATTTAGCTTTGCAGTCATTTTATCGGCGGTAGCTTTGCCAGTCTTCAGCCAAATTAACCTGGGAATTCACCCAAGCATTTCGTCAAAGCGAATAAACTGAACTAACAAAACGAGGAAATCTCCATACTTTGTAATCACAATATGCAAATCTTCACATAGGAACGTTGAAAGTAAATTTAGCAAATCCTGTTTGTACACCTTTCTTGGTTTTCAACAACAGAAGAAGAAATTTTAGCAGTCTACGAGGCGGCTGTGCCAACTAAGACAGAGAAAACTTCAAAACTCGCCCGGCCGTGTTTACAAATACGGTTTTGGTTAAGCTTATTCTTAGACGTGAGGTTATAAGCTTAGGTTGACGGCGAAAATCAACAGAAAGCTTAATTTGTTTACAACTTACAACAACCTCCACAAAGCGATTCACTTGCTATTGTTTAGAGATGAGAGAAATTAAAACGATGCAATTTATAAATTGTCGCACAGCATGGCTTCAAATAAAGAAGACTTTCAAAGGATTCCAATTGAAAATAAGCTTATATCGCCGAGGCAACTTGTTAATTTTCATAGCAAACGCAACAACAAAAGTCACTTACCGCAAGTTGGCAACATCAGTTCGGCCGGTGTAAATCTTCCAGGCAGAAACTTGCAGCAAAAGTTGTGAAGACTGAACTGAACTAATCTTTTCGACAGATCAACGAATCAACCACTTTTTCCCGCTGTGTTTACTGTTTTGTAACACTCGGACATGTTTGATTTCTCTTCTTCATCACCTGACCAAATCATGTAACTTTTCTTGCACGGCTGCTCAGCGTCACAGTAGAACGCGCGAATTTTAAAAAACTTGGCACTGCAGTCTTCTGAGTACTTTCACATCCTATCTATGGTCCTCGTTAGCTTTGGTTAACGGCATTGTTCGGTATTATTTCACTTCCTTTCTCTAGCCCTTGACTCGCTTTAATTCACGCCATTGTTCAGTACTGTTTCGCCTCCTTCCCCAGCGCTGGCCCGCTCTTTTTCGCGATCTTCTTCGCTACTTCTTTGCCTGTTAATTCTTGCTTTCTTTTTAATTCCTTCAGTGCAACCCTATCTTAAAAACATTAGATCAACCTCCGCTATCGTTTGTCGACATAACAAATAGAAATGCGTTTTCTTTTCTTTAAAAATCCCGCCAAGAGAAATGGCATTCTTCTGCTAGAGACTGAGGGTGCATGTCTCTGTCGACCTATTAATTGGAGTATGGCCGCCATGTTGGGCAACTCCGCCGTCGTCGTCGTCGTCGTGTGTACGCGCCCACGAGCAATGCCGATAGCCATGAAAACCATGAGAAAATTCATCCATGGACTTCTTTTCTTTCCCATATGAGTATGGGGCTAAGCTTGGTGGCCCTTCGGGCCGCCGGAGCTCCGCTATGACAAGGCAAAAGAATATCTTGAAAAAGCACTTGCCATCAGAATGCAAATTGATGACAAACATGGAATAGCAGCAGATTACGGAAACTTAGGAAGTGTGTTTATATCTCTTCATGAATATGACAAGGCTAAAGAATATCTTGAGAAAGCACTTGTCATCAGAATACAAATTGGTGACAAAGATGGAGAAGCCAGCTCGTACGGAAACTTAGGAACTGTGTTTACATCTCTTGGTGAATATGACAACGCTAAAGAATATCTTGAGAAAGCACTTGCCATGAGAATACAAATTGGTGACAAACAGGGACAAGCAGCAGATTACGGAAACTTAGGAAGAGTGTTTACCTTTCTTGGTGAATATATCATGGCTGAAGATTATATTCAGAAGGCACTGTCAATTACTCGAGACATTAGGGACTTAGACAAAGAGTTTCAATTTCTTTGTCTTCTTACAGTGGTGAAGTTATCCCAATACAAGATCCAGGAAGCTTTTGACTGTCTGTTTCTGAGTATGGATAAAAGCGAATCTTTACGACGTTTTTTAGGGGACAACGACGATTTTAAGGTATCCTCTGCAGATGTTCGCCATTTTCCCTACCAGAATCTAAGTGCATTCCTTTGTTTTGGGCCAAATCCGAACCATGCCCTTTATGTTCTAGAGTTGGCACGGGCTAGAGCATTAGCAGACTTGATGGCAACTCAGTATGATCCGCAATCGTGGAGTGGTATTGAAAATATTATGAAAAAAGAAAGCAACTCTTCTTGTCTGTACATTTCTTATCATGATCATGATCTGTTCTTCTGGGTTCTCAAGACAAGTGGAATCATTCATTTCCGAAGAATAACAGTAGAAAAGAAGCTAGTTGGTGCCAAACTAGTTGCCAAGTTGGCTGATTTCTTCGCTACAAGCTTTCGAAGCTTTGGTATTGTACCGGAGGAAGATTGCGAAGATTGATCCTTAAATGACGTTCAGAGCCTCGCAGCATTGAGACTTCTAGAGCAAGAAGATGAAGAAAGTGGAAACTCCGAATCGAGCTTTTCTTTGTACTACAGAATGTTAATCAGTCCGGTAGCTGATCTACTTGAGGAGCCGGAGCTCATTGTTGTTCCTGATCGCTGCTTAAACCAAGTTCCATTTCCAGCGTTAAAGGATGAAGGCGGGAGGTATTTATCAGAGAAATTTAGAATCCGCATCGTTCCTTCTTGGACGACTCTCGAGCTCATTCAGGACAGTCCTGGAGACTACCACAGTCAGACTGGTGCTCTGATAGTGGGGGATCCAGCAGTCGGTACGGTCCTTTACAAAGGAGAGAAAATGATCTTGCGTAGGTTACCCTGTGCATTAAAGGAAGCAGTAATGATTGGACGACTGCTAGGTGTTCAACCTTTGTTAGGACAGCACGCAACAAAGCAGGTGGTACTTGACAGGTTACATTCAGTGAGTCTGATCCATTTTGCAGCCCATGGTAATGCTGACCGAGGAGAAATTGCCCTTTCCCCGGTACGCCCTCCTAACAGGATTTCAGCTGAAGAAGATTACCTATTGACGATGTCTGACATTGCAAAATTTCAACTGCGAGCTAAACTGGTGGTACTTAGCTGCTGTCATAGTGCACGTGGGCAGATTAGAGTCGAAGGAGTCATTGGGATCGCTCGAGCGTTCTTGGGATCCGGTGATCGGTCCGTTTTGGTGGCTCTATGGGCCATAAGTGACGAGGCAACAGAGCAGCTGATGCTTCATTTCTACAAGCATCTTGTTCGTGGTAACAGTGCCAGGCCATGAAGTGGATGAGAGGTAACGGCTTTGACATGGTTTCCGCGTGGGCGCCGTTTATGCCGATTGGAGATAACGTGACATTTGACTTTGGAAAATAAGAATAAGTTTCGTTAAAGAGGTACTATGATGAAAATCGCATCTTTCCTATTTAATAAGTAGTTTCTTAGAAATCGATTTTGAAATAAAAACTAACACTAAAAATTCACAACGTCTCGATCTCTCCGAGGTCATTTTCAAGTGAGTAAAATTTCTAAGTTAGCATAAATATGTTAAAAAACAAGTTATAATAGATAAAATGGCGAAAGCTAAAATGTGATAAAATATGTGAAAAAGTGAAGGAAACGTGTATCAACAAGTTGACGGTGTAGCTATGGGAACGCCACTGGGTTCCGTCATAACAAACGCCTTTACGTGCTAAATCAAGATACAGCTAGAAATATCTTCTACAAAGGCTTTGTAGATGATACACTCAGCGCGATGCCGAAACCGTAAGCAGCCTCAGAATTTCTGGAGAGATTAAACAAGAGTCATCCCTCTATCGATTTTACAATGGAGCTCGAAGAAAATGGCAGGCTTCCCTTTCTCTGATGTTATCAGGAATGGCTCCCGCCTAGACACCACGGTCTACTGAAAACAGACGGACAAAGCGCTTTTGCAACACTACTACAGCCACGTTGACGCCAGATACAAACAGTAACTGCTGAACACCAAGCTTAACCGTGCGTTTCAACTCTCGTCTACGTGGAAGTTTTTTTCACGAGGAATGTGAACGACTAAAACAGATCTTCTCCCGACTGCGCTATCCTGACGACCTTGCACAGTCAACCATTCGCAGATTCATTGAATCAAAAGTGTCCGAAGATTCGCATATCCGAGTGGCTGATAAAAGAGAAGCCCCAATCAGAATCGTGTTGCCCTACAAGGACCAGAAATCTGCAAACGTAGTACGCAAACAGCTGGCTGACCTCAGTCGGAAGATCAACGCAGATATTAGCCCAGGTTACACAAGTACAAAGATCAAGGATGAAATTAAGATCAAGGGAGACAAGCCGCCTCTTGTGAGTCAACTATGCGTAGTGTTTTCATTTCAGTGTGGGCTGTGTGATGCAGGCTATGTCGGCTATACGTGCAGTAGTATAAGGTGAATGAAACAAATACCGATTTTCATGTGTGTTCCTATGCAACCTTATCGCGCCCCGTACGTTCAAGTCCAGCCCTCACAAGCTCGGGCTGGACTCACGTACGGGGCGCGAAACGGTTGCATAGGGACACACAGGATAAAAATCTGTATTTGTTTCATTCACCTTATACTACTTGGGGGCGGGTCAAAACCGGTTTCAACCGCCCCTCGCGGGGGAGTGCGGTATGTTAGAAAGGTGCGAGCCGGGTGTAATATGGCTGGAGCGGGGAAGGCAAGAGCGCCAAACAAGTGCGGGTGGCTGAAGCGGGGCCGGAAAGAGAGCTGCGGAAAGCGCTGTTACGGGGCGTACTGCGGCCAGCATAACTACCAGCTGAAAAAAGGAATGAGAATGCCGGAGCCGTGCAGAAGCTACGGGATCGGTCTTCTATGCGACTACCGACTGTGCCGCCAGTGCAGCGGGGGCGCGCTAAAAACGAGGCTTTTCCGCAAAAAAGAAAAAGCGAAAAAAGGTTTTCAGCGTGTTTTGCTGGAGCTGCAAGAAAGAAACACACCAGTTAGAGAAAGGTAACCTTAGGTTACAACGCAAGGCACATGTTTTACTGCGGGCTTTCCGAGGCCATTCAAAACCCAGCTTCATCACGCCTTCAGGCCGAAAGAGCCGTGGACGAGCTTTTGCGCGAAGACAGCCTTCAGGCCGAAAGAGCCTTGGAAGAGCTTTTGCGCGAAGGCAAGCTTCAGGCCGAAAGAGCCCAGCCGTGCTCTCCAACAAGAGGGCTTTCCGAAGCGATCCAAAGCTTGCCTCCAGGGCTTCGCGAGATGATTCTGAAAGAGTTCATTGCGCTAAAAATCAAGGAAAAAAAGGCGTTGGGGTGGGGCGAAGTGCACGATTTCATAAAAGGATGTGATCATAATAAATTTTTAATAGAAACTTGTCTATACGAGACTGGTGATTATCAAGGAGAAGATCAAAATTTCAGGTTTTATAAAAAAATCAAAGGCTTCTCAGGTTTCGAAATTGAATATGAAGTATTCAGAGAAAGAAAATGGTCGGACACACCAGTTAGAGAAATGTAACCCGTGTTGTATCGCAAGGAGCCATGTCTTCCAGCATTCAAGAAAGACTGGAAGAAGAACTCGCAAAAATTGACCCCGCGGTATTGCGTTATTTCGATGAGCTTCTTGCAGAAAGCCCGCCAGCGGTAAGAAAGGTTGTCCGGAACGTGCTGGATGAACCGATTTCTCAAGAAACGCAGGCGCGTCTGCAAAAGCCGCTTATTCCGAAACCTTTCGAGCCAACAGCCCCTCCACGCCAAAGAAGGCAAAGAGGAGTGCAAGCGCTTCTGAGGGAGTGCGAGCCCTTTCCTGCGCGGAGAATTCGAACAGCGGCAGATTACCAGAGAGAGATTCTGGATCTGTACGACGATAAAGAGAAAGAGGGGGAAGAAGAGGCAACAGGCCGGCGTTTCATAAGATGGCGCTTCATCAGGCGTCTGGGGAGAAACCTCACGCCAGAGTTCATGGCGAAGATACGCGAAAGAGTAAGCACGTCATTCTATCTTCGGCACGTTTTCGGGTACCAGTTGCGGAACATTGAGGATGGAACGGTAATCGTGTTCTATTCGAATCCCAAGGGCTCGCAGTGGTGTAACAAACTAGAAGACGCGGAAAAATGGCTCAACACCCGGGAAGAAGAGCGTATCGACAACGAAAGAGTTGAAAGGCCCAACACGAAGTGGGCTTTCGAAGGCTTTTTCAACGTTGACGTGAAAGTTGTGCTCGACAGGCAGCCGTTGATGGGAACAGGGCCCTTGCCGGACTGGCTACGCAACCTTGCGCACAACGGGGCGATGGTGGCAGTGGACACGTACAGAGACACCTGTGTCTATGGCGTTGTCTGGCAGTGCACCGAGGGGCGCGGGTGGATCGTTGCACAAGAGAAGCGAAAACTTTGGCCAAAAGCTTCTACAAAGGTGAGGCCATTGTTTTCTCATTTTCAAAAAAACTGATGTATTTATTTCCTTCTCGGTTGCTGCCCAAGACTCTAATGTCTGTCGCATGAAGGGAATAGGAGTGTCTCTACTTCTCCTTTGGAAATTCAAAAAACGTATTTTATATCAGATAACTGGATGGTTTTCAGTATTATTCGACTTGGATCAGAAAAGCTTACCAAGGAAGGTAAAAATTTGTGAATCAGACCGTATGACATGCCTATGTACATTACCATATTGAACCATCCAGAAGAACCATTTATTATTTTTCTTTTTCTTTTAGGAACGGCTTCTTTGGATTCTTAACCATTGCGACAAACGAACTGCTCTAGAAAGTTTACTGTCTCCTGATAGACTTTACAAACCTTTCAATGCAGACCGCTTCACTCTCGACTTATCAAAACTCGCGGCAACTTGACACTCCAGAACACACGGTTTCTTGACATACACTTTAGCACAAGACTGTCCGCGCAGTGCAATTTGTGAAGCACTATGTCGACTTAACCATGTCATGTTGGTGAAGCACAAACCGGATAAAGTTTGAGTGTTTTCATATTACTGTATGTATATACGGAGGCACTCTGTCACGTGACTTTGACGTTCTTTTCACCTGTTAGTACGTCACTGTCAATCCCTCACGGGCATTTTTGTACTCCTGTTTCAGTTTTTTTTTTTTTTTTCTGTGGGTTGCGCTGTATCGAGATTTTCCGCTCCTCGTGCGCGTTTCTTTGTACGATTGGTCCTAAACTCAAGTGGTAAAGCTTATTGCGATTTCGCTGAGACTCTTCCCATGCCTTCCCTGGTCCGTTAACCCGTAATTTCGCCACTCTTCATTTTCTCCTACTTTCTGTGCCTTGTTTTCCCGCATTGTCGAGTGAGTTACACTGTATCGGTGTTTTGCTTATCTGCCGTCGTTTCCTTGCAGTATATCCTAACCTAACAAACTTTAGTATTCTTATTATTGTTAGGTTAAGAGAAGGGTGTAAGTCATGATACATTTTCGGGAGAAGGGGCTTTCATATCTGTTTAGGGTCTATGTTTTCTATTTAAACAGTATTTTGTTATTTAAATCGTATTAAAGGAAAATTGGTTTGTCATGTAATTTGCAGCTGTAAATGAATAGCATGGTATAATTTAATTTTCCTTCTTATCCTTCTGGATGGGTCCCTTGCGGTTTCTATCCCGCCTTCCCTGGTCCGTTAATCGGTAATGCTGCCACTCTAGATTCCTCAAAGCATTTCGTACCCCATGTTTTTTTTTTCTTTTGGGGGGGGTACACTGTATCAATATTTTGCGTTTCTTTCCCACTTCCTCGCTTATTTCGTCGTGAATCCAAGTTATTACGCCCTCTATACTTTGGTTGGGTGTGGTGATATTTCTTAATTGCCTCCCCTGGTCCGTTAACTCTGTGCATTCGTCCCTGCATTTTGAACCCCTGATAACGCACGTTACCCCATGTGCAATTTGCGTTCCTGCGCGCATTTCCTCTGTGCGTTTTCTGTGGTTTTGTCATATTTGCAAGACAAAATTTCAAGATTTACTGGCAGGCTCGAACTCCTGAAAATCATGCATTCCTTCCCGGCATGCATTTGCTAATTTGCTCTTTGCGCGAGCAGATCATATTAGTAATGAAATACTGGGAGTGAATGACTTCCAGAGTGAACTGTGGATTCTTAGCCAATGAGAAAAGAGATAATGACCACAGTGTGTGATAAAAACAATGAATTTTATTTGCCTTAATTCTACACATTACAGTTCCGCTAGAAATCAGTGGCCCTCAAACAAATAACTAAAGTGAAATATAAAACGGACATTACAATATGCAACAGAGATAAGCAGAAATTGATCGAAATTAAATACAAACGTATCATCGCAACTTCATTGCAATCATAGAAATGATGCCGTCCCCAAATTATTAATCAAAAGTAAAATGGTGGCGAAAAGTGTTCTAAAATGTGTGAGTTTTTCAAATCACTACCTAAACTGAGTGATTGTTACATATTGCAAATTCTGTCAGTCAAACAATTTGTAGACTCGAAAAATAGCTGATGGTGCAAAGAGCAAATAAAAAAAAAACATGGGGCATCTGCTATAGTCACGCAGATTACGTCTGAGAAGACTGGGAAGAGAGATAGAATGAAGGCACGGAGTGTAGGACGCGCCCTCGTTTCTATGATCCCCTCGAGTCCATGAAGTGAACTAGTTATCGAGTCCTACAAGACCAAGTTGCTGAAAATTATGGAGGTTTTAGTTTCGCTTGGATAAAAGTACCTTTCATTGTCCTGAGCTTCCTTGATTTAACCATTGGTAAAAGCCAAAATAAAAGAAAAAATGAAAGAGAAAATGCACGTAAATCTTGGGGAAAAACTACAATTGAGATTAAATACATGCCTTTTCATCAATTCAAAAAAGAATATACACTGTCCCTCTTTGCTAGTGAGACATGAATACTGTAAATACTCGCATTAGCTACTTTATTTAAACTCCTATTTAGTTACTTATTATCTATAAGTTATTCCTTATCACTTTACTGGTTTGGTCGCTAAATCGAAAGCATCTGCTTCTTTGGCCAATAAACACTTCTCCTTTTTGGTTTGTGTTTGTGTTTCTTTTTTTACTGCAGCAAATTTTTGTAATTGAAAACAGTGTGAATAACTGAACTTGCACTGGAAGCCATTTAAACACTAAAAACTGAAGTCAAAGCTCCGTGCAACGTAAAAAAAAATTGATAATTCTTGGCGCTATGTAACTCTTCATTACCGTATTGCGTAAGACTCGAGAGATTTTCATTTGTTTCTAACAGTACATAATTAACAAATGTTGGCCGAGGTTGATCAAAATATCGTGATTTGTCAGTGGCGAGCAGATCAATTATCTGAGGGAATATCACTCGGATTTTCAGTCATGTGAAGCATTTGGAGCAATTGTGCGACACGGAAAACATGATGGATCATGATTTGCGATAACCAAGTTCAGTAATAGCCTCTTCATCAAAACTAGGCCTGGTGTACAACCATTCATATGAAAATGAGCTTACTTTGCATGTGAATGAAATCTCGTTTTCAGAAGAAAGGATGAGCACCAAGACTCGTTTTAAGAAAGAGACTAAAGGTAATTCGGAGATGGCCTACATTATTGTTTTATCTTTCGATCGCCGAGTTGGTTTTCATATTTAAGTCAATCTCTGGCGGCTCACAGAAGCGATCTGCCAGTTTTTCATCCGAGAGCCTGGTTAAAATTACGCATGAGTGGAATATTATTTACAGCAAAACACATTTAGACGGTATTACGCATGAGCAGACCATTATTTGTAGACAGTTATTTGCAGGTCACGTGGTGGGTTCTCGGCCAATGAAAAGAAAGAAAAAATGCATGGAGTAATAAATGTAGTTTGCATGATTTGATAGATGAAATTCTTCCCTATTTCTATCGCAACAAAACCACGACATCGTAGAACCAAACAGTTAATCTTCGCTTTGTGATTCAATGGATTGTGTAGAAAAATAAAAGTAAGAAGTGTTGCAACATGTAATGGCTTTTCAAAGAATTGTCTAAACTCAGTGATTGTTAATGAAGTAACTTGAGGAATCCCAACTGATAGGAGGCACACCAGTTGACTACTTACAAGCGCGGCCAAGGAGTTGAATATGGGACTAGAAAAAAATTACACCAGTCAATGTCTCTCCTTCTCAGAGGTTACTGATGTATTTACCTGGAAGCCCGCTTCGGAAGCCTGGGCAGGGATAATTGGAAGGCCCGCGGTGCATGACGCGCCCTCCTTTCTAACATACCCTCCGGAGCCGCTGAAAAAGTGCACTAGTTAAGTGGCAGTCCCGCTAAAAGCGGTCCACTCGACTTCGGGACTAAAAATACTTTTCCTTCATTTGTTGTCAGTGAAAAGGGTTTGACCCATATATATAAAAACCAACTTATTATTTTCCATTTCCTTATTTTTGCTTTGCTACTTAAATATGAAAACCAACTCTAGCTTAACGACTGCGCCATCGTGACAGAGTCGCCTCCAACAATCGAGAGGCATGGGGCATTTTTTGATCATGCAAATTGCACCGTGCCGCAGTGTTGACTGAAATAAGCGCCTAAAAGCACTGTTAACTGCAAAAATACAAGAAGCAAACAATGTTCAGCTGAATTTAGCGTCTAAAAGCACTGCTAACTGCAGCGAGAGATGGCAACGAGTAACTGACCAATTCCCCGTGCCTCTCGACGGTTGGGGGCGACTTTGTCACGATGGCGCTAGAAATTCAAATCCTGTGCCCAAGATAATCGGTTACGGATCGAGACGGAGCAGAAATGGAAAGCAAGAGCTGGAAAACCAGCGATTCTCGGGCGATTAAGATAAACTTTGGAACCTTGGGAGAAAGCGAATGGGAAGAAGAGTTATCGACGACTGCCATGAGCCAATTTTGACGAGATTAGACCATTTTTGTGGAATTTACGGAGCTTTCAGTGCATGCCGTCGGGCCAGTGGGTTGCCCGCCTTTCGTTTTTTTTTAGGGGAAGCAAACCGCCACACACATATAAGGTGGGGGTTCTGGCGCAGTGGGCAGCAAGAGGGCAACAACCGTCCGAAAAAGCCCCCCAGTTACTTCTCCTCAGACTAAAGCTTTGGAGAAGGAACTGGGGGGCTTTTTCGGACGGTTGTTGCCCCTTGCTGCCCACAGCGTCCAGCACCCCCACCTTATATGTGTGTGTGCGAGAACGCGTGAGCGCTGCGCCAGAACGGTGTGTGTGTAACGCAACAGCACAGCAGTAAAAATGGCGAAAATCGGGTCCAGCGAAGCTGCAACGCAAGTAATCAATATGCGCGGATGTGCCCTTCACTAGTATATACAAAAGTGCGCCAGAAAATTTTTCCTATTGGAGGAGTGCATGCTCAGTGTATACTGCGCCGACATGGCTGCCGCAAGATATTCGTCCTATGTTCTGCAAATGTTCTACGGCCAAATACCGAGGGAGGAAAGAACAAACCTTCCCGAGCCGTTGACACCCGAGGTTCACGCATTATATGACGGGTTTCAAATATCCCAAAACGATTTCCAAAGATGGCTCCGTGTGTGGAGAATGGATATATCCGAAAGGAACCCAAACAATAAAGATCTTTTGAGGTTCGCAAGAGAAAACAAAGAAAAGATCACCGATTTGGTAGGACAAGAAACACAAAGGCTAAACAGCGTAAAAGTAAGTTTCGGGTTACAAGTGAAGTTCTCAATAGAAAGAAACGACGAAACGCAATTCATGGAGCATTATTTCAAAGAAGACGAAACGCACGTTTTCAAAAAGAATGAAGAGGACCTGATAAGACAAAAATTTGACGAATTCATTGAAAACGCAAAAGGGGAAATAGAACACTGGTCCGAGATAGGATCAGGATGGGCGGTTGAAAGGATACAGATCGCGTACGTGAATGTTGCGCGCTATCAGCCACTTCGCGGAGGGACCTATTTGCCACTTCCAGCAAAACTGGCGAATAAGAAGGCAATAGTCAACGTGAAAAACAAAGACAACGAATGTTTGAAGTGGGCACTCAGAGCCGCTTTATTCCCTCCAAAAAACGGGACCCGCAAAGACCAAGCAAATATCCGGTAAACGACGGTATCAACTACGCAGGCATCGATTTCCCCACACCGGTAAAACAGATAGAAAAGCTCGAGGCCCAAAACCCGAAACTCGCAATTAACGTATTTGGCTGGGAAAACGATTGTGTGATCGTGCACGGGATAAGCCGAAAGCAAGCGGATGTGCCGCGGATAAACCTGATGTTAATCGAGAAACTATTGTTATGTAAAAAGAGAAAGCGCTTTGCTGTTCGATCAGACCAAGCACAGAGATACAAAGCACTATTGCATGCTGTGCTTGACCGGTTTCTCAAGAGAAGACTTGCTCGTGAGTCACAAAAAATATTGCAACGTTGTGAATGGCAGGCCGACAAGGATCGTGATGCCAGAAGAGGGGGAAAACATCCTTTCTTTCCAAAACTTCAAAAAACAGATGAAGGCGCCTTTCATTATATACGCGGACTTTGAGGCTCTTGTCAGAAAGATTCATGGCTGTGAGCGTGAGAGAACGCAAACAAGCTACACAGAGAAGACCGAAAGGCACGAGGCATGCGGTTATTCTTACCTTGTTGTGAGAAGCGATGGTGAAGTGGTAGGTTCCAACACTTACAGGGGTGAAAACGCGGTTGGGGAGTTTTTAAGTGCCATTATGCAGGAAAAGGAGAAAATTAGAGAGAGTTTGGCCTCACCAAAGCCGATTGAAATGACGTGGAAGGACTGGGAAGACTTCAAGAAAGCGGTCGATTGCCACGTTCGCAACAAAGCTCTGATAAAAGACGAATTCATGGATTCTTTGCCCGTCTGGAACTTTGAAGAAAAACCGGATGAAGAAGGTGTAAGAGAAAAATGGGTTTATTGGGGGCAAGGACACAAAAAATGTTTCTACATGGCACAGAAAGAAAAGGAGAAGTGGGGATTTCAAAGGCAGAAAAAGCTGGAAGATGAAAAAGACAAGTTGGAAGCAGAATCACAGGAAAACTGCAAGTATTGTGGAAACCCTTTACTTCAGAAAAACTTCAGAGACGCGGTAAAGAACCATTGCCACATAACGGGCAGGTTTCGCGGAGCCGCGCACAACGAATGCAACAAAAAGTTGCGAATAAACCACAAGACGGACCCAATACCAGTCGTGTTTCACAACCTGAGGGGCTACAACGCGCACCACTTGATGCAAGCGATGTCGAAGCTGGAGAAAGAGGTCAAATGTGTCGCCAACAACATGGAGAAATATATCACATTCTCGGTCGGTAATCTTCGTTTCATCGACAGCTTGAACTTTTTGCAAGGAAGCCTTGATTCAGTTGTAAGCGCAACACCGAAGGAGTCGTTGAAAATAACATCAACGATTTCGAAAGGCACGGACCTGCTTTACAACAAAGGGATCTACCCTTACGAGTACATGGACTGAAGGGAAAGATTCAGCGAAACAAGGCTTCCGGACAAAGAAAAGTTTTACAGCAAGCTGAACGACGAGCACATAACAGACGAAGAGTACGCGCACGCGCAGACCGTCTGGGAGGCTTTTGGATGCAAAACGCTGGGCGATTACCACGATCTTTACGTGAAAACTGACGTCCCGCTGCTGGCGGATGTGTTTGAGAACTTCCGAAAACTGTGCCTTGATCAGTACGGGCTGGATCCGGCGCACTATTTCACGTCGCCAGGCCTCTCCTGGGACGCGCTCTTGAAAAAGACGGGGGTCGAGCTTGAGCTCTTCACAGACTACGAAATGCACCTATTCGTGGAAAGGGGGATGCGGGGTGGAATCTCCATGGTGAGCAACAGGTACGCCCAAGCGAACAACCCGCAAGTACCGGGCTACGACCCCAGCAAGCCAAAAAGATACCTCCTCTATCTCGACGCAAACAACCTTTACGGATGGGCGATGAGCTTGCCTCTGCCGACAAGAGGTTTTAAGTGGAAACGCGAGTTGCCCAAAGGGTCAAAGAGATCTTCAAAAAATATGGCGTGACCTTGACCGCTATTCTTCTCGCCGCTGGGACCACAATCGGAGCTGTCATCGGGGTCCTTACCAGAGGTTTGAAAGCCACCGGCAAAGCTTTGGGGAACGGCCTCAAAGATATTGCCGCGAAACTCGGTTCTCTGCTGCCCGGGCTGATTGGCTCGATCGTGAGCTTCCTGTTCAAAGCCGCCGGCCAAGTCGTCAGGTTTCTGGCCGAGCATACCTGGCTGCTCATTCTTGCCGCGGTGGCCTTTTTGTTCGAAAAATATTTTAAGAAGCAGCGTTAACCAGCGGGGCTCTGCCCCTCGCCCCTGGGCTGTTGGGCGGAACCCCACACCTACGGCCAAGCCATGAACAGCAACGCCGATAATCCGACTACACCGACAATGACAGCCGTTTTGTTAATTTCGTGTTGCGGTGTTTTATCTGGAGCCGTGGGCTCAATTTTTTCCGCAGTTGGTTGTGCTTGTTGAGTTTCGGACGAAGCTGGTTTTTTCGATTCGGCTGTTGCGGCTTTGTGTGTCGGGTTGGACGGGTTAATTTTTGACGGGCCGCCAGCCATGTGTTTGAGCCCAGCTTTTTTTTGTTCCCGGGTTTACCTCGTTGTTGACCCCCAGTTTCATCCCGGAGACCGCCTGTTTCAGCTTGTTGTTGTAACCGATCGTGCTTGCGGTGTTTATTATCATTTGCGCGGGCATGAGCCAGGCCATGGGGGCAACAGCGAGATTGAGCCTGACTTTCGCTTGATCCACCGCGAGCTGGTACCTTTGCACGCTCTTGGCCAAGTCGGGCTGTCTGATCGCATCTTCCATCAGCACCAGGAACTCGCTTTGGGCTTTTTTCGCCCTGCCGCCAGAGCCGAGAATGCTGCTGCGGACGTTCACCTGCGCGCCTAGGACACAGTAAACGAAAGCCTCAATTGACTGGTTGATTCTCGACAACCCCGCCTGCGTCAAACCGTTCGCAGTGTTGGGTGCAAACCAGTCGAACTGCCGATCTCCAAAAACATCGGGCCGTATAAACTCAATAAGATCCCCCTTTTCCAGTTTTCCACCTTCGTCGCTAAACTTGTTCCAATCAGGATACTTATAATCTGTTTTTGTCGGCGATTCCCCCCAAGGCTTGACATACAACACCCCCAAACCACTATTTGCCCCCGAAGTAAACCTAAAGTCGCTTGAGGGGTCTATGCCGAACTCGCCGCATATCCTTCTGTACGAAGCGACGTCATAATGATTTTTCATTTGGTCGAACGTCGGGTCTCCGGGCAAAGCGCTTATGCTCTGAACACCTCCTAGCTGGAACAAAATTCGCCTGACCGTGAAATACACGTGGAATTTGTAGAAAGCTCTTATCTGCGGGGGGAGATTCATCCCGCTGTCAAAGATTTCGCGAGAAACTCCGCACCCCTGTGTCGCGCAGAAAACCGCGAAGTTGAGCTGCTGCGGCCAATATTTCATGTCTGGCCCTCCTAACCAGTGTTTTGATTCGGTTCCAGTCGTGTGTTTGAGTTTCGTGTCTTGAAATATTTCTCTTAATTTCGTTGTGAAATATTGGTCAGGCGTGAAGTATATTTGGATTTCGGCGTCGAATATTTTTTTCAAGCTTGGCGCTTTGCCGTCGAAAGGTACCGCAGGAATGGCCAATGAAACTTTTGAACCGAGAGGCGACAATTGATATGGAAAACCCCCGCTGTCTCCCAAACCTAGCGCTTCTTTCATTTCGGCGCTCCAATATTTTCTGTCTGAGCCGACGACGCTTTGCAACGAGTCTTCACTTTCTTTGAAAAACACCTCCGCGGTCACATTATTTTTCTCGTCGACGCTTCCTTGCGAAATGAACCGGCTTTTGTCCGCTTTGGGGAAGCGGTTTAAAAAGTTTGTCCACGCCTTTTTCTTCGCCGCCTCCGCTTTTTTTAACGCAGGACCATTCCACAAATTGGCCATATTATTTGAACACAATTTTATTTGTTAAATATAAAAATGGTTGTTCTCACTATTGTCACGCAACAGAACGGCAAGACTTTCTATTTTGAAGAGCCGATACAGAGGGTACATTTCATGAAACTCATATCTTGCAGTTTGTACAACAGCTGGGACACTTTGAAAAAAGAAGGCTCGGCCACCTGATAGAGCTTTATCAGTTAGTAAATTACTCCCAGGGCATTATAGTTTAGAAAGATTGGCGAAAGAAATAGACGGTCTGTTCGTCAAATATCAATATAAAGAGTTGCAAACAGCAATAAACCAACCTGTTGGCCAGCTTGTAATCAGAAATTTTGGGGCTTGGGCAAAACCTATAGAACTTGATCGCGATTTAGCCGATTTGCTTGGTATTGGGAGAAAGTTGCTGCCTATAACCTTCGTAAAACGGCTTACAGCTCCAACGACATATTTTATTCATTGTAATTTGCTCGACAAACAAAAGAATCTGTTCAATGACAAAAGGTCAGATGTATTAGCCTTGTTTGATGTGAAAGGGAAGCCTTATGAAAAGGTAAGCTATCAGGCTTCTCCGCAACAGGTTTTGCGAGACTGTTCTACAGACAAGTCCGTAAATAGCATCACCATTAGCGTGAAAGATGAAAATGGCGAACTCTTTGATTTCAAGGGCTTCCCTCTTGTTTTTGAATTAGAGTTAAATTAAATTTCTATATGTACGCAATGTCTTCGGCAAATCTGTTGCCTCCAAGCGCGCCGCCTGCCGAGAATAAAAGAAGAATCTATCCAAGCCTTCCCGAAAAGACAAATGCCGAGAATTCCCGGCTTACCGAGATAAGCAGAATTGAAAAAGAAATATCTTCTGAGGTTGAGCATTACAGGCTTGTGTTGAAAAAATACAAAAAAGCCCGGAAAGCGCTTCACTATTCCCTGGTTGGCCTTGGCGCCTTCACAGCAGTTCTGTCTTCTGGGGCTGTTGCAACATCACTCACTGGTGTTGGAATTGTTGTCGGCGCGCCTATTGCCGGGATAGCCGCTTTATCTGGCGCAGTTTCCACTGGCCTGTCCGTTGTCAACAAGAAGGTTGAACGCAAAGTCAACAAGCACTCGAGAATCCACTCTCTGGCTATTGCAAAACATGACTCGATTAACCTCGCCGTCTCACAGGCTCTTAATGACAATCGGGTTTCTGCCACGGAGTTTCAACTGATCACTCGTGAAATGCAGAAATATCGCCAGCTTAAAGAGACTTTACGCTCGAACTTCGCGCGAATACAAACAAATCCAATCCAGCCAGATATCGAAAAAATAAGAAACCAGGTTCGGGACCAGGTTCGGGAAGAATATAGAAAAAAACTTGCAGATTAAACAGCAGATTTGAACTAAATTTTGAGCGAAAAAACACAAAACTCTCTCTTAGTCTTATCAAAAACAGGTGATTGTGATATTTGTCATGTCACAAAAATAGCCTTGAACTTCCAGAAGGTTATTCACTAGACGCAGTCAAGTGCGAAATAGGGAAAAACCCCCGATCAGCTGTTTCTTTTTATCGCTCTAGTGAAATCTCTTTGTTCTACCACGTTTCGTGCTCAATTTTTCCTCGAAAAAAAGTGAAAAGTGCTATTTTTTTGACCAGGCCGACAAGAAATGCCGTATTCTGACAAACCCTGGACAAAAAACTCAAATCCGCCTGTAAAATTCCTTTTGACTTCAACATTCCTGATGGCTTTGAAAATTCCTGATCGCTTCAACTGAAGCCAAGAGGAATGCAACCAGCTTTAACTGAAGCCTTCAGGAATTCGCAACGGGAAGCTGTTGTCTGAAGGCGCCTCAACCGGAACCGCGTCATTAAAACAATCAACGACTTCGCGTGTGATATCACGCACGTGTCTCTGCCACTCAGGCGTGAAATATTCATTCACGAGAAACGCAATCAAGTGAACACTGACAAGCATGTTTTTGTGATATGCAAATGAAGCCGTGGATTTTTAAATGTAATTCGACCGGTGGTTATACCGTCGCCGCCTTTTTCGCTAACGCTCCCTGCCAAAAAGGAACCACTCGTGCCAATTGTAACCATCACCGGAGCATAATTTTAGAGAATTTTTGTACTCAGTGGTGTCTTCAACGAAAGGTATTATCGACGGTTTTAGCGTTGCTTTATGAACAGTTCCACTTTCGAAACAGGGGAAACAACATCCCTCGAAAAAACAGTCCCCACATTCAAAACAAGTTACCATCGGTACGATCTGCTGCCTGTATTGACAGAAAGGCAGTTTTGAAATCTGCACGTTAACCTTATACCAACCCGGTTTTGGAATATGCTTGTGTACCTTATCAAAGCCCATTTCCTTTTTTTCCTTTATTTTTATCGCGATGTACTCCTTGAGAATCATCTCACGAAGCTCTGTAGGGAGGCTTTGAATGGCCTCGGAAAGTCCACAGGCAGCCATGACGGCGTATACACTGAGCATGCACTTCTCCAATAGGAAAAAAATTTCTGGCGCGATTTTGTATATACTAGTGAAGGGCACATCCGCGCATATTGATTACTTGCGTTGCAGCTTCGCTGGACCCGATTTTCGCCATTTTTACAGCTGTGCTGTTGCGTTACACACACACCGTTCTGGCGCAGCGCTCACGCGCACACCGTTCTGGCGCAGCGCTCACGCGTTCTCGCACACACACATATAAGGTGGGGGTTCTGGCGCAGTGGGCAGCAAGAGGGCAACAACCGTCCGAAAAAGCCCCCCAGTAACTTCTCCTCAGATTAAAGCTTCGGAGAAGGAATTCGCGGGCTTTTTCGGACGGTTGTTGCCCCTTGCTGCCCACAGCGTCCAGAACCCCCACCTTATATGTGTGTCCGCCAGAAAGTAAAACTCGCCTAAATGGCTCTAAACCACCTCCAGGAACCCAGAGACATCAAAAAAACGCAATGCAAACACAAGGTAAGCCATTTTATTCAAATTATTTTCTACACGTAGCATTTAGAGTAATTTTCGAAGCATACTCATACGTTGTCTTATAAACGGCTAAAATTGTAACGCAATCACCAACAGAATAATGTCACGTTTTAATCGTATTCAACGTCTGGGCCGCCTGTGATTTGGCCGAACTGAGGTTGCCGACCGTGATCAAAAAGTTAAAATTCACCGATTTTGTGAAGCGTCCTACGTCGCCTAAAATGCAGCTCACGGAATTTCGTTTCAATACGAATTTTAAGGTACATTCATTACTTTGACTGACGAAATATGGAAACTTTTGGAAAAATTCTAAGCTTACCAGCGAGGCTGGAAGACACCCTACTCCGAGGCCTTTAATCACCTACTAAAATTTAGCCAAATTTGACGGCGAAAATCTCCAAAGTTGGGTCTAAATGAAGCCTAAAAAGCACATCACAGTAAATTTCATACCTTAATAAACCGTTCTATAAGTTCAAACCGGTGGGTATCTCCTTGGATTGCACTACTAGGAGACTACTGGGAGCTTGAGGGCTATATGCCCGAATTTGGAAAAGAACAACAACGAACACTTGCCGGTTGCATCGCTGCGAAATGAACCTGAATTAACACGACACGCTTGAATGGAACTATGTGTTGCGATGAATGATGGGCTTTACTTCTGTTTTATGCTTGATGCTTGTCTTTTAGTATCTTGCACAGCGCATAAAATAAACTTCGGCATCCGTTTATCGGGCCGTTTATACAACGAAAGCTGCACCAGCTTCGTCAAAATGTCACACAAGTCGTAACGTGACCAATTACTCGGGAGGGGGGTACTCCCTTATATGGGCTATATAGGTATCTGTATGTGAGGCCCCAAAGGGTAGGGTTTTTCAGCCGTTTGGGTCATAAATAGGGTCTCGATTTTGGCCATCTTGGTTATAAATTAGGTATGGTTTTAGTACTCTAGTCTTGAATTGGGTATGTTTCTTAGCAGAAGCTACTTTTTCATCATTATCAATAAGACCTTCAACAAAAGCTCTTCATAACGTATGTTTAGGGCAACTGTGTCAGCCGCAACGGTCATAAATAGGCTATCGAATTTTTGGTCAGGTCATAAATAGGGTAGCAAAAAACGCAGATTTTGGTCATAAAGAGGGTAAGGGTTTTGGGAAGTGGGCCGCACACCCCCACTCAACTTTTCTGGAATCGAAGTACCCCCCTGAGCCAATTACCAGGGGCCGAGGGCAAATCCCCTACACCGCGCGCGCCAATCATTAGATTTGGCAAGATTTTCTCATTTCAATATTGACAATGAAAAAGCCACCCATTAATTTTTTGGACTAGTGCAATCTTTTCAGTATGACCGAACGACGACAATCATTGCACCTTTTCAATTTTTGTCTACCTTTCCTCGGAAAATATAAGGAGTTGCTAATACATGAGGGCGGAGGAAGCAGACATGGACCTAAAATTCACTTTTCCTTTCCAATTATCAGCCGTTCGTTTTTCATAGAAAACACAATGGAAGAAAATCAAAAGATGGGACCAAGAAACCTTCCAAAAAACGTCCATATCGAAGCGCGTGCAGATGTTGAGAGGCCGATTTCTCACTTTGTGTTTATAGGACTACTACCCTTCCCATTTTTTCTGACGACACCAGAATTATTGGCCATAAAAATAGTTTGTCTTTGATTTCTCCGCCTCGCGAAACATATAGTTAAGTAGTGGGAAATGCACTCTTACTGGTATGGGACTCAAGCGAGGGTGTGGACTTTGAACTTAACTGTCCTAAAATGCGATAGGCTTTTTACTAAAGGTGTTATATCGCATCCGGCATACGTCAGTGCTAGATCCTCATGGTGTCTGTAAAAATCATAATAGCCGAGAAAAAATACATATTTGATAACATTTCTACATATATCATGTATCGCGAGCATTAACATATGTGAATTAAAAGTATTGTTAATACAGACTTATATTCATAACCATCACTGAATAGGACCAAGCAGCAATTAAAGAAAAGATGCAATTCGCCCGTAGTTCAGCACACACCACTGGCCGTACAGTTTTTTTTACAACAGAAAAGGCTTGGTGACGGTTACACTGTGACTTGTCGACGCTGCACTGAGATTGACGAACTACTGAATCTATTTATGACATTCTTCACCATTTCCTTTAGCTTACAAGTTCATTAAAGAAGACCTCCGCTCTCTGGCTTTGAGTGGAATTTCAAAATGATCTCACATGGCCTTGAGCATCGTGATATTGAATGCCATGGTCGGAGCTTATCGTTTAAAATCAAGGGCTCCTGCTCAGGGATGGAGGAGCGTATTTTGAATTGGGGGGCGGGGGGGGGGGGGGACGCTCACAAGCGAGCGCCATAGGCGCTTACTTGTATGGGGTCTGAAGATATTTGTAAAATTACTATTTCAAGTATTTTTTGCTTGAAATTGGGGTGGATAAAGCCCCCTCCCAGCTCCCCCGGCTCCGACGTCCCTGCTGCTGTTGAAAGAAGTTGATAATTATACCCCATTTATGACCAAAACGGCTGAAAAACCAGACCCTTTGGGACCGCCCATACCTACATAGCCCATATTAGGGAGTACTTCCCGGGCACCAACGCTTGAATCCCATACCAGTAAGAGTGCATGTCACATTACTGGTTCGTCAGTTTTTTACTATTATGTGTTACCCTCTGTAAATAAAGTTGTTCCTTACTTACTTACTATATGTTTCGCGAGGCGGAGAAATCAAAGACAAACTATTTTTATGGCCAATAATTCTGGTGTCGTCAGAAAAAATGGGAAGGGTAGTAGTCCTATAAACACAAAGTGAGAAATCGGCCTCTCAACATCTGCACGCGCTTCGATATGGACGTTTTTTGGAAGGTTTCTTGGTCCCATCTTTTGATTTTCTTCCATTGTGTTTTCTATGAAAAACGAACGGCTGATAATTGGAAAGGAAAAGTGAATTTTAGGTCCATGTCTGCTTCCTCCGCCCTCATGTATTAGCAACTCCTTATATTTTCCGAGGAAAGGTAGACAAAAATTGAAAAGGTGCAATGATTGTCGTCGTTCGGTCATACTGAAAAGATTGCACTAGTCCAAAAAATTAATGGGTGGCTTTTTCATTGTCAATATTGAAATGAGAAAATCTTGCCAAATCTAATGATTGGCGCGCGCGGTGTAGGGGATTTGCCCTCGGCCCCTGGTAATTGGCTCAGGGGGGTACTTCGATTCCAGAAAAGTTGAGTGGGGGTGTGCGGCCCACTTCCCAAAACCCTTACCCTCTTTATGACCAAAATCTGCGTTTTTTGCTACCCTATTTATGACCTGACCAAAAATTCGATAGCCTATTTATGACCGTTGCGGCTGACACAGTTGCCCTAAACATACGTTATGAAGAGCTTTTGTTGAAGGTCTTATTGATAATGATGAAAAAGTAGCTTCTGCTAAGAAACATACCCAATTCAAGACTAGAGTACTAAAACCATACCTAATTTATAACCAAGATGGCCAAAATCGAGACCCTATTTATGACCCAAACGGCTGAAAAACCCTACCCTTTGGGGCCTCACATACAGATACCTATATAGCCCATATAAGGGAGTACCCCCCTCCCGAGTAATTGGTCACGTTACGACTTGTGTGACATTTTGACGAAGCTGGTGCAGCTTTCGTTGTATAAACGGCCCGATAAACGGATGCCGAAGTTTATTTTATGCGCTGTGCAAGATACTAAAAGACAAGCATCAAGCATAAAACAGAAGTAAAGCCCATCATTCATCGCAACACATAGTTCCATTCAAGCGTGTCGTGTTAATTCAGGTTCATTTCGCAGCGATGCAACCGGCAAGTGTTCGTTGTTGTTCTTTTCCAAATTCGGGCATATAGCCCTCAAGCTCCCAGTAGTCTTGGCAGTAGTACAGGATGCAGTTGCCATTAAACGGTAAATGAAAACTTACGATTTTCTTCTTCTCCTAGTGCTACCTCTGCGGCAGAATTTATTGAAGGGTCAGGACGACGGCTACGGTTAATTTCTGCAGACCGGCGCCATTATTTACCTTTGGAGTCTCACAAGTCTTAAGAATTGATCAACTTTAACGCAACCTTCACCTCAAAACTGGATCTAGAGTGTACACAAGCATTAAAGGAAGCTATTTGCCACTGCTCAGAAGGTCAACAAACGAACCTGAACGGAAGATGTATTTTCACCGGGTGCTAGGGTTATGTAAATGAGCTTTGACACGAGCGATAGCTATGTAAACACACTGACTGTGCAGATTTTAATCTGTTCTCACGTGCAATCCAAGGAGATACCCATCGGTTTGAACTTATAGAACGGTTTATTAAGGTATGAAATTTACTGTGATGTGCTTTTTTAGGCTTCATTTAGACCCAACTTTTGAGATTTTCCCCGTCAAATTTGGCTAAGTTTTAGTAGGTGATCAAAGGCCTCGGAGTACGGTGTCTTCCAGCCTCGCTAGTAAACTTAGAATTTTTCCAAAAGTTTCCATATTTCGTCAGTCAAAGTAATGAATGTGCCTTAAAATTCGAATGAAAACGAAATTCCGTGAGCTGCATTTTAGGCGACGTAGGACGCTTCACAAAATCGGTGAATTTTACCTTTTTGATCACGGTCGGCAACCTCAGTTCGGCCAAACTTCAATTTTGGCTCGTAGCAAAGCAAAAATAAGGAATTGGAAAATAATAAGTTGGTTTTTTATATATATGGGTCAAACCCTTTTCACTGACAAAAAATGAAGGAAAAGCATTTTTGGTCCCGAAGTCGAGTGGACCGCTTTTAGCGGGACTGCCACTTAATTGTCATCTGCTTTCGAGTCCTAAAACATCAAGTTATAATTAAAACTTATCAAGGTCTTAGCTTCGCTTTGGTGAAAGTCTCTTTCATTCCCCTGAGCTTTCCTGGTTTGGCTGTCGGTAAAAGCCAAAATTAAAGAACAACACTAAAAAGAGAATTTGCCCCGTAAATCTAGAGAAAAAAAACTTCAATTATTATTAAATGCACGTCTTTTAATCAGTTCAAAGGACCTCTGTACAATGCCCGTACTTGCTAGTGTAAACACTCGCATTAGCTACTTTATTTACACCTCTATTTAGTTACGTATTATTTATTAAGTTATTCCTTATAACCTACTCGACTAACTTACTACTTAACCGACTTCACTGGTTTGGTTGCCAACTCGAAAGCGTCCGCTTCCTTGGCCACTACAGACTTCTTTTGTGTTTTTGTTTGTTCGTTTGTCTGTTTTGCTGTTTGTTTGTTATTTAATACGGCAAATTATTGTAATTAAAACAATTGTGAAATCCTGAACTTGCACTTGAAACTACTTAAACACTAAAAAATGAAGTCAAAGCTCTGTGCTCTGGTCGTGCGGTGCATCTTAGTCAATGATACTTCGAGAAAAATAATTGGTTTCCCTAACTATCATCAACTGTCATTTACATGATCAACCGGCGCAAAGAAGTTTGCGATAACTATAATCGACGATAGTTTATTTTAAACTACCTCTAGCTTCTACTGCCATGCTTCTGCCGCGTAAATCATCAGCAGATGGTTCTAAATAAACTCAAAGCCTTTGTATATGAAAAAAAACTTGTTTGGTGGTTTTTAAATAGCAGAGAACCGTTTACATGAGAAATCTTGGGTGATCTTGGGTAGAGAACAAGATGTTTTGAAGGTAGGGAGCTTGTAGACACCACCCCTACCAGGGATACATTGGGACTTACAGAGCATCAGCAAACTCGAGATCTGGGGAGCCTGAGTTTTTGACATAACCGATAAAGGATAGGAGGGGGAGGGATAACCCTCCTGAGGAGAAACTATATCTTGAGTACTTGCTACTGACTACTGACTACTCACTGCGCTACGGAACAATGGGCGAAGTAGTCCCAACCGCTCTTCACCGCGACCGCATTATTGTTATTTTAAGTTCACTCCGAGTATTGTTATGAAAATATTGTAAATCGCACGCTTCCGAGCCCTTAAGATGTAATTTGGTTTAGTAATGGGGAACTTGTGGATCTCAGTTTTGTTCACCAGTTTATTCATTGTTAGGATTTAGAATGCTTGTAATCGCTTTCAAGAAATATTGTGACCAACAGAAAAATATGGAAAAGCCAACAGTAGCCTCTTTTCAGTTAATAACTAGAAACCTTAAGTTATTGTTCTACTTTTGTACGTTGCCGATTCTTTGTACACCTGAACATGTGCAACGCCGTTTCACTAACTTTCATTTAGAAAACAAATAGTTCATTATCGGGTCATTTGAGTTTCTTTTCATTATTAAAATCTACCTTCCGTTTACTTAGGAGCTAGCCAGCTGAACTACATTTCAGTAACAAAGTTTTATTAGTTTCCTCGGAAGTTAGCCAGCTGAACTATTTTTCAGTAATGAAGTTTTATTACTTTCTAATCATGGGATAATTTTCCGTTCCTATCCGTAACACCAATTCAGAATTTCAAATTAAGCATCTCACTCTTAATTTCCTAAGTTTGTTCTATCTTAATTTCAACCTGTGAATTTTAATCTTAAGCTCTCTATTTTTTAATTTTGAAAACTTCGTGTTGTTGATTAGATTTCGCTATCTTAATTAAGACTGAGTTTACCAGAGGACCAGGCAGGGGTGATACATGCCATCTCTCCAATTTGGATGAAACTTTGCCAGATTGAAGGGACCACCAAACAACTCTAAAAGAAAAAGTGGGCCGGCTCTGTGATTTTTCCTTTGGGAGTTAGACCACCCCCCTGGTTTTTTGCCCCAAATCCCAAAAATTGCATTAAAATAAGCATCAAATTTAGACTCCACTCCTGGTTACAGAATACAATAAATTTTATTGCCATTTCACACAAATAAGGGTTGGACCTATCTTAGTTCACACCACGAGTTTGAAGGGATTTGAAGTGACAGGTGCCAATCAAGAGTTGTCATTGCATACCTATGTCACGCAAGATTTAGCAATGAGGCAAATTAGCTAGAATTCTGACTCAAATATCGCTTAAGTCCAACTTTGTTTTTGAAAACTAATTTTACCAAGGTTAAGAGCCACTCTGGGCCTGAAGAAATCACGAATAAAACTTTTGGCATCTGTTAGTTTTTGGTCACAAAGGTTGTTCAATCAACGTGACAAAAGACCAGTTTTAACAAAGAGAGAAGGGAGAAATTTAAGGAAATTAGATATTATAGAATCAATTAATTAACGTTGTTCCTACGTTAATGACATTAACAGTGTCTGAATATTATTATGGCCATTTAAGGTAACTGAACGCAAAAGTCCTCGCATAAATTTTTAAAATAACAGTGTATCACGAGCGTAACACCTGAATTCTATTCGTATATGGGAAAAGGAAGATTGCGAGACGAGCTCAAAGAATGTCTGCATTGGAGGCTACGTCCGAAGTACAAACCGTTCCTTTTTTATGAATCATCATTCAGATCTTAAAATAGTACCCATTTCAAGCTGAATCCCCCTAAACTAGTCCATTATAGAGAGTGCTACCCAGGTGTCGTTCGCTTGACATCAAAGTTTGTGTAGTCTGGAATCAGTAAATCCAGGGTCAAGATCAGGAATCACATCGATGGGATCATGTATCAAAGCCGAAATCTAGAATAAAACGGAAAATTTTTTTTTAACTAGGATCAGGAGTAGTTTCCATTTTACAGAGCTTGTTATGAGGCCGCTAAATTATGTAAATGGACAGATGTACCATGTTGGTCGCCCTGAGTGATATTTGTTGGGCCCAAAAGGAGCTATTATTCAAGGGATGCAATTATTTCTCATTATCCCTATATCAGAGGGTTAGCTACAACCTGGAAGAGGGCAACGAACAAGACGATCTCTGACAAGAACCATGGGAACTCAAAGCGTAACGCAAATACATAGAAATGTATCGTCGTCATAAGTGAGTGCAGTAGTTTTGATCGCACAAGGACTCATTTTCTTTTGGGGGGGTGGGCGTTATTTGAGCGAAAGGATATTCAAGAAAATGCGTTAATCACTGTACATTTTTCAAACTTCGCGTGTGTTGTATTTACTTAATGTTTGACTGTTTACAGGAATTTGCAAACTTTGTAGAAATGATCACCTTGCCGCTGTACGAGTCGTGAACCCAGGTGAAGATTCGTTCACGTTGCAATCTGAAGAACCAGCTGTAACGCAATCTGAAGAGTTCACTAGAGCACCAGAACCCATACACGAGCTCCTCCCTTAACAACTGCACGCATCGAGTGATTCTGGAAGTCAGCTGGAGGTATGTTTCGCATTGCTGCTTTGTCGATAGGATCTTTAAAACAATCCAAAAGGCAGCGGACCCCAGCTGTGAATAAGGTGCACATAACCAACGCAACACTCACCGCAGAGTTTAAAGTACTTCACCAGTTTCCCCAAGGAAACCTTACCGGAAGCTTGCCAGATACAATGTCATCGAACATTGCACTGAGTTATTGATTATTTACCTACGAGTTATTAATTAGATATTCGTAAGCACACTCATTAAGGTACTACAAATAAGAACACTGACATTCCGTTCTTGGTGTACAGCTGCAGCCTAATTAGTGTGGTTACCCAATTTTATGAGTTTGAGGACGCAAGCTGGGGCCTGGACACTAAACGCCGGAATCGTTGGGAAAAAGCTAAACCATATAACCTCTACTGGCCTGAAGATACACACAATCTCGTAAATTCTAGAATTGAGCCTTGTCCTGTCAAGGGTAGTCGAATGCAACACAAACAGATATGCTGCAACGGAAGTTTAGTGTTCCTGACTTTTTAAACGTAAGGTGGTCAGTTATAAAATAAGGAAAGATCCTCAGCTACTTTTAGATTCATAGTCTAAAGAAATGTTTCCCAGAAAACCAATCAGGCTCCCGCTGAGGTTCCTAACATTAAAGAAGAATCGGTGCTAATTAGCTTTTCCATGGAGAATCATTTTCCCCTTTGTTGGAGAAGTACTTGAGACAGTCTTTATTTAGTAGTCTGACTAACACTCTATTGCTATTTTCTAATTTCAGCGAGAAACCAAATCCTGTAAGGGGTTGCCCTTGCGTAAAGGTGAAGCCCTGCTAAGTGATGATGGCTCAGAGTATTTTCCTCTGGCTCACAAGAATCCTCAACGGCCATAGAAACATCAATGGAATGGCAGGCAACGCCACAGATACAAATGAAACTTCATTCTCTCGACAATTTTCTAAGACAAGCTGATGGTAGAGTGAGCCCAGTACGATCTCAGCTCAACACAAACGCGGAAGGTGTCTCATCATCCACTACACGCTATTACGAGCGAAACGGAATACAAGTTGTTGAGGCTAGTCTAGATGCTATAGCCCCAGGGCAGTCTAAATGGCTTCTGCAGCAAGTGCTAGAGGCGTACAGCCATTCCACCGACTCGGACGTGAACCTCCCTGAGAAAACATTGCGTTCCAGGCTTGTCACCCCATACAATAAAGCTACAAATTGGTATACCAGACAGCAAATTCTCTCTGTCTTTGTGGCCGATTATTCTAAGACAGAATTAGTGAGCTTTATTCCAGGTTTGACTTTGTGGAGGATAGATGAGGCCAGAAAACATGCTTTCCGTACTAGCCCAGGCCCCATTATTGAACCCCCTGTTTTGCCGCCATGCAGGCGTGATCCAGTTAAAGTGGATCACTTTCTTGATTTTATTTCAAGCCCCTCCTTTCTCCAGGACGTAGCCTACGGGACGAAGATCCTAAGATTGTCAGATGGTGAGACAATAGAAATTCCAAATGTGGTGAGGACAGTTGTGGCATCCCGTCTGACTCATCTGTACCAGTCATACTGCTCTGAGTCTGGATTCGAACCCATGGGAAGATCAACCCTGTTGAGCATCCTCAAGGTAACGAGGACGAATATGTCTAGTTTCACCCCTTGAACATGTTTACGTCTTTGATTCTGTCTCTAAGAAAAGGATTCGATATAAATAATTCATTTTTGAGTTAATTTTTTGTAAAAAAAATACCTCTTAGTCGGCGCGTTGGGTATGTTATGGACGGGTCGATGGATGAGTGAGTGAGTGAGTGAGAGATGTATGTATGTCACACCAATCAGATTGGATCTTATATAAACAGCCAATCAAATTTCTTGTTGTAAAGGTAAAGGGTATGTGAGAAGATTTGATCCCGATAGAGTTCAGAACGGCCATATTTATAAAAGAGGAGGAAGTATTCATATTTGGGTTTACTTCGACATTTTCTGTGGGTTAGGCTGAGGAGTTTAGTTAAATATTAATGAACGAGATGAGCCTTGAGGTTTGAAACAGTTCGTGAGTTAGTAGTATGCAAATGCAACGAGATATTTTTATTTTTAGTTACAAAGGTAACTTGATATTTTTGTTTTTCACAAGGAGTAAATTTAATTAGAGGTCACGAATCATCGCGTCTAGTTCTTAGGACATGTTTCAGAGGGGACGAGACTTTAGATTTCAAACAGTTCTAACGTTTACAATAGTAAGTGCGGGTAACGACTGTTTTGTTCTTGTTGCATGTAAATATAACGAGATATTTTTGTTTTTTAATTACAAAGTGTAATTTGACACTCTTGTTTTTCACAAGGGAGTAAATTCAATTAGAGCGGACGAATCGTCACCACTCTTTCCCACGAGATGTTTGCTATCTTTAGTAACAAATGGTAACTTAACACTTCTGTTTTTTATATGGGAGTAAATTCAATTAGAGCTGACAAGTTATCGCCCATTGTTTCCAGGATATTAAGCAAAAAAGAAGCTTTCATTTCTGGACGGTTTTTACGTCTCTGCAGTAGCAGTTTAATAGTTTCATTTGATGACCTTCATTTCAGTCCGACATTTTTACAGGTAAAAAGTATGAAAACTGTTCAAATGTCCTTTGAAGACTGCGCGGTACCAAGTTAAAGTACAATTTAATTAAATCAGTCTTTCAACGTGTCAGAGGTTTTTTTTCTCTTTCTTTCTATTTTCGGTGAAGTTGTGTAAAAAGATAAACTTACGACTCGTATAAAATGCGAAAAAGTCTCTAAATTAACTGAGTATTTTTGAGCAAAAATTCCTCTTGGGGGTTGGAAGGGTTATGTGATCGGTGAGTGAGGGAGTTATGCATTTGCGCGTGTCACACCGATCACAGTGCGGGTTGTATCAAAGAACGAATCAAATTGCCTGATAGAAAAGATGGAGACATGTCAAATTACTGTAGTTTGTTCAGTCAAACATTTTATGGCTTACTATTTAGCTATCTTACCGTGACCGATGTAACATCGCTGCCAAAAAAACTTGTCAAATCAACCAAATCATTACTGTACCACGAATGCTCCTATCTCCGACACTTCACACAAAAAATAACTCTTGCACGCCTTGCGTGCCTATGTTTAGGAAATGGTTACGTGGACAGGTTTTGGGGCTCGCTAAGATCTTATTAGTCTACTAACTGGACGAATTGTGTGAACAAACTATCTGGATTTTTATCAATAATTATTTCTCAACTGCTTTGCCCAGATATGCGCTGCTTCCCAGAAGAAATCGTTAGCTGGATTGGACAGCACGCAAACCGATGGAGTAACAGCGTTCAGTACTCTAGATGAGGCAACTAATAAACTTTGTATAATGGATCACTGTTAAAAAAAATGCTTCTTAGAGCCCATAATACATGTTTGAAAAAATAAATGCAGTGTAAATCAAGACTATAGCACACTCATGTATGTCTGTCCCATTTTTCAGGTTTGTGTGAGCGAACAGCCAGAGACATCAGTGCCCGTCTAAAGTGGTCAAAAACCTATCTTAAGACAGACTATAAAATTCACGTGTCTAGAGCTGATCCCTGCGCTGATCACTGCAATGTGTATGCACTGAGCACGGATGACCCCGATTACCAAGGGCACTGCGACCATGAGCACAAGATAGTCTGTGACAGATGTGATAATTACAGGAATGCTTTTGTGGATCTACAAATGTCGTTATCGTCTCCTACTGTTATCTATAGGTAAGGACTTGTCGGTTGGTTGTCATTTTCGTTCCTGTTTTTATTAGCATTGTACACTTTGGTAAGATTCGTTTTTTGTGTTGTTTTGTTGTCAAGCGGTAGTGATCTGAAAGAAGAAATCATACACGATGTAGACTCAGCTCTCCCTAAACTTGACGAATGGAAAGCTCACATCCTTTGAGCGGCTCACCTGGATTCTGCGAAGAGAGACATCATTGATAATCTGTCACCACGACAGGTTCTCCTGATAATGGATTGGGCCATCCAGCTTTCGAGAAACCCAGCGTGACTGGTTTGGCAAAAAGGGCAAATCGTGGCATGTGACAGTTGCAGTGACAAGAAGCGATTGTTATGACATTGAGGTAATTACTTCAAAATAGAGTTGTGCTATAATTTAGAAAATGCATGTAGCAAAAAGACGCGTTACAAAGGGTGCTCTAATCCCGTTTTATGGGCGTGGCCCAAATACATTTCAACCCCTAAAGGGTACCAATTCTATGAGAACACATTAGCTGACACTGACATTTCTAAAGCAATAAAAATGCCCACATAAACTTAAAATTTCAAATAGTTGAGTAACAAGTAGGTGCTGAATTTTTCCGCTTTTACCTAAAAAGCTGCCGCGATAACTCTAACCTGTCACTTTAGCGGTACCGATCGACGGCAAATGAAAATGAACGATGAGCACCCCCGTCAATCTAACAGAGTAGCCCCTTAGGGAGGGCAACATCCTAACTGTCAGAGCCGGATTAACAAAAGGGTCTGGGATGTATGTCAAACTGTACTGTCCACATATTATTGTTGTTTCTAGTTATTTCAGAGCTAACTGTGTTATTGTCCTTCTGCCCCAGGCCCGAACTTACATCCATTTGTTTGAGGATTGCGTTCAAAACTGGTTCGCAGTCGCTTCAATCATAGAACGCACACTGACGACACCGAAAGCAGCAAACCCAAACATTCAAGAGGCATTTTTGCCCAGCGATAACGCAGGATGTTACCATTGTGCTTATCTAATCCTCTCTCTTGCTAGCCTTGGAGAGCGCGCAGGCATTACGATACTCAGATATGATTTCAGCGATCCGCAGGCTGGAAAGGACGTCTGTGACCGACGAATTGCCACACTGAAGAGCCATATGCGGCGTTACATAAATGAAGGCCATGACATTAAAAGTGCTAGTGATATGAAGGTTGCGATCGATTCCTATGGCGGGGTTAAAGGGTGCCAGGCAGCAGTTGTTAAGGTTCAAGAGTCAAGCCAGACCATGAAGAAGCGCACAATGTCTGGGATTCAGTCTCTGAATAATTTTAGTTTTGAGTCTGGAGGTCTGCGAGTGTGGAAGGCTTATGATGTGGGCCCAGGTAAACGTTTTACTCCTGCACAGGTGAATAGACTTGGAACACCTCAAGGAACTACAGACCTTCGAGTCGAGCAGCCCTTCAGTGTACCGTGAGAGGAGGCTGGTGCTTTTAGATCCACGACTTTGAGAGGTGAGCACCGACAGCCTCAGCCTAGCACCACACAATCTGTTGAAGAAAAGCTGCCAAATGTCGAGGCTACGAGAGTTTATTTCGCTTGCCCCAAGGAGGGATGCACAAAGACATATCAGTCTTTTGCAAATCTGCAGAAACACATGGACGTTGGAAAACACCTTGTGAGATTAGAGAGAGAAACTACATATGACAGCATCAAGAGAAAATGAGCCGAGACGTGCAGGGAGGTGTCTGGAAGCTACATACACAAAGAAACAGGGTCGAGCACCCGAACGGCCTGTGCTGATCCCGCATGTGAAGTTGCTAAAGGATGGGCTCTGAAAACATCACGAAGAGCAACTCGCATATCTAAAAAGAACGTTCCTGAAACGAGAGGAGACAGGGAGAAAGCAAAGTGCTGTGGATGTGTGCAGCAAGATGAAAACTCTGCGTGATGGTAATGGCAGGAAAATGTTCAATAAAGAAAAGTGGCTTATTGCCGACCAAATAGCTAGGTACTTCAGCAGATTGTCTGTGATGTACAGAAGTGGCCGACTAGCCATAGACCAGGCTGATCCGAGTCCTGCTCAGGATGAGGAGGAGGACTTTGTTGCAGAGGCAGAAGAGATATCAACCAGGCTTGAAATTTGAAGGCAGCTGGAATTATGATACAACGAATAAGTTAATTACATATGTAATATTGCCTCTACTACTTCTTACTGTCCTTCCAGGAGAATCAGGATTAGGCAGTCTTGTGAAAAAAAGCAAATTATTTATTTCGCAGCAATGTAGCGTCAGTTATGCATGTACGTGGGAGCTTGCTAAGCAGTCACGAATAGAATGTTCGAGCAGAGCGGAGGCGTTGCTAACGTCTATGCGGCCGTGTGCGCTTGTGCGGGCCCCAGGTCGAAGGGAACCTCAGCTAAATCCTCTTTTGGCTCAGCTGATTGCAAAGTTCTTCAAGCATCTTATTACTCGCAGACATGATTATTTAAAATGTTTTTGCTATAAGGTACAATCTTTGTTGTTGCTAATTCAGAATAGCAACGTTCAGAAGAAAAACGTATTTTCATAATTGCTCAAAAGTAATGAAGTTTCACGGTAGCCAAAGTATGCACGCACGTTCAAGACGAGAAATTTGCATCATCCGCACGCAAATGATGATTTTGTTCATTGGAGAGCTCCATCGACTTCGACAGATGTTCCAACCAGAGGAGGTATCTGAGTAGGAAAATAGGGCAAACGGTAGACGTTGAGTTAATCAGAGTGCTCTCTTTACGTATTGTGGTACATGAAAAGTTGTCTGCGCTTACTCCAGTTGATAAAACCGCTGACCAACTTTCTGGGCTCATGTAATCATGGTGGACTCTATCTACGGCGTTAAACAAGATTAATTTGCATGCCTGATAATTCAAGGTTTTTTTGAACTCAGAATGGAATAGAGTTCGTATGCCGAGAGTGTGAGGTAAGTATTGATATATACAAACTGCAAGGTCAAGTTCTTGACCTGCGATGATTGAACACGGTTTTAAGAGCAATCTAAACAACAAGATATGCTCTGTTAAACTCGCATCTAACACCTCAATGCTATAGAATCTAAATATCACGGCAGTTCATTCCCATATTTCGATCATACGAATAGAATTCAGGTGTTATGCTCGTGATACACTGTTATTTGAAAGATTATTGCGAGGACTTTTGCGTTCAGTTACCTTCAATAGCCAAAAATAATATTCAAAGACACTGTTGTTATCATTAACTTAGAAATAACGTTAATTAGTTGATTCTATAATATCTAATTTCCTTAGATTTCTCCCTTCTCTCATTGTTAAAACTGGTCTTTTGTCCCGTTGATTGAACAACCTTTGTGACCAAAAACTAGCAGATGCCAAAAATTTTATTAGTGATTTCATCAGGCCAAGAGTGGTTCTTAACCTTGGTAAAATTAGTTTTCAAAAACAAAGTTGGACTTACGTGATATTTGAGTCAGAATTCTAGCTAATTTGCCTCATTGCTAAATCTTGCGTGACATAGGTATGCAATGACAACTCTTGATTGGCACCTGTCTCTTCAAATCCCTTAAAACTCGTTTTGTGAACTAAGATAGGTCCAATCCTTATTTGTGTGAAATGGCAACAAAATTCATTGTATTCTGTAACCAGGAGTGGAGTCTAAATTTGATGCTTATTTTAATGCAATTTTTGGGATTTGGGGCAAAAAAACAGGGGGGGGGTGGTCTAACTCCCAAGGGAAAAATCGCAGAGCCGGCCCACTTTGTCTTTTAGAGTTGTTTGGTAGTCCCTTCAATCTGGCAAAGTTTCATCCAAATTGAAGGGATGGTATGTATCACCCCTGCCTGGTCCTCTGGCAAACTCAGTCTTAGGAATGGCTGACTGTTAGGATCGAGAAACGCCGGTCAACGTCCCATTTGACAAATCGCTCATATTTTGCCCAAAGATACCCTTAGGTGACCTAATTCTAAAAATCATATTTAAAGGTTCCAGCGAATTTTTATTTTTCAGAAATTTCCGAAAATTTGAAAGCGCGGTCAAAGTGCGGTTTTTCGTGTAATAAAATGACCGAAATAAGGTGCGAGGACGAAGCGCTGCTAAAGTCTTAAAATAAACTCAATTGACTTCAAACTTCACACAAATGTGGAACAACCACTCTAATTTATTCCTCGCTTTAAACTAATCTCAGATACGTTGATATAGTGGTTTTCCGAAGCATTTTAAAAACAGCTATGAAGCGTGTGAAAAATAACGGCAAAATATAGGTCATGTTTAACAGCATAAAAATGCATCTGGTACCTCACTTTCCGATTATTTTACTTTACAGCCTTAAAATATCATTATTAAAGATATACCATGCCAAGGTTCATGCTCGAACTCGCAGTATTTCCCTTTGTGAAAAACGAAAATCAATGTCAATGTGTTGGGCGTAAATAACACAATAATTATGCACTAACCAGAGACAAATCAATTTCAATGGCGAAAGTAAAAGGCTATCATTAATTAGAATCCCGTCAATTCACTGCTATCAGTAGAAACATAATGTCCACTGCATAAAAACTGTTTTTAGACGTTTTCGAACCATTGCGCGTTAACTTTGTTTAATTTCGTGTCCGCCGTCATGTCTAGTTTGTCATCGCGTGTATTTCCTTAATGTCAACAACACGTGAATGGTTGTCATAACAAACGCAAGAGATTTCCTGGGACCTTAATGTTTTCGATTCACCAAAACGCATTAAGTTCGTTAAGACACAATAATGTGTCAACTTGGTATGCTTTTTAGCATCAAGGACGTTAAAGGACTGTAAATTAATCGAATTGAAATATCTTGAAGCAAATCAAAATCGCGCCCTTATTCTAATTTGGTAAACAGCCGATCTCCGCTCAAGTTCAAGAAGTCGAGAGGTTAATCCGGCAATGTATTACCGGTACAACAACAAAATCAAACCGAGGTCATCAAAAGTGTAAGTTTAAAAGTGTAGTGGCAAGTTCCAAATAAATTTCGCCTATATAAATTGGAAACAAGATGTGAAACGGTCTGACCCGAAACAAATAAACAAAATATTAATACGACTAATTTAACCCGAAAATGTTACAGGAAACACACCTAAAAGCCGTCGATTCCCCTCGATACCACTCCGCATTGCCTTAAAGAGCCCAAGCTTTCTGCTGTAAGAATCAGGGGCCTCATGAATCTGTATTTATTATATCGGCAACCATGCTGCGTGCCTGATATTCGAGACTCAGTAAAAGTTGTCACACAACCGTACGAGCAGCCCAGTCACGCTTTCACTGCTCTTGCACAAATGTTCAACATTTCGCAATTTACATAAACCGACTACAAGTTTAAAGTAGTGACAGTAGATTGAAATGCGCTTTTTAAAGCTGTCCTATCGAGGAACAATTATTTCTTGTTTTTGAATGGCTCTTAGTTGTAGCTACAGTCGGGGAGGGGGGAGAGAGGGTATTCCCGGAAATTTCGGATATCTGTATGCCGTGGAAGATTAAGTGGTCTCCAGCTCTTAACGCCAACACTGAAACACTAGATACTTCTCGAAGTATCACAGGGGTCACTAAGCTAAATAATTTTGAGTGTAGCACCGCTAAGTCAATTAACCGTTGGCGCGCATATTGCATTGACCGTAGACAGGTGGAAAAACAGTTAAACCGGAAAAGCCTGTTGCACATTGTAATTTAGCGTTGTCCAACACGCAGTCGGTCTGGTTGTAATGTTAATCGTATTTGAGACACATACTGGGGTGACATACTACTAGATGGGCGTGGCCGGGAGCCACGAGTCAAGTCAGTCAACTCGCCATGCTTAACCGAGAGGAGTGACTGCGACCTTAACATCAGTGCCATTATCAACGGGTGTGACCGAGGAAGCGTCTGCTGAGGTTTCCATAGATAGTAACCATGCACGGTAGGGGTGTATTGATGTCTTCAAGGCCGCTGCATTCGTGTCTTTTATAGCCTGTCTACTTTAGAGAGGCACTTGTCGCTGGAGAAATGTACTCAGTCCCTGGAAAGCTATTCCCTTATGGACCTAGCCAAAATGTGCTACAAACCTTGCTTGGAGCAGGCGTTGGCGCTTAACTGAAAGCCACAATAGGTCACCAGGAAACCCTCGTTATTTCAAAAAAGGTTTGGGCTCTCAGGGCAGTCAGTGACAAGCAGCAATCGTATCTTATGGCAAAATTGCCCGTTGGTCAAACGACAGGCCGAAAGGTTGACGCCGAACTAGTGGCGCGGGAATGCGCAGTGCCCGAGATCCTTATAATTTTCGTCTTTTTCAGGTGCTAGTTTTTCTCTCATCTAAGTGCCGCAATGCGCCAAAGTGATCCTGATGAAATGCATGTTCAGGCATCTGAAGAGGAGAGAAATTTTAGTCAGCCAAAGGAAGTTGTAGAAATACTCCAGCTCCAGCGTCCTTTGGTACACGACCAGCAAGACTCCTGTGCCTTGGCGATGGAGGGTGACCTAAAGAACCTGAAACTGTGTATGCTACCGTGCGGGTGCGAAGACATGGGACTAGATATACCTCTCCAACTCGTGCGCGGAAAAGCTCCAAACTCGGCGCTTCTGAAGTATTTTACTAACAACTGCACTTGGCGGAAGTATTCTTAGGAACTGCCGGTGTTTGGCTTCTTCGGTATTTAGCAAACACCTCTTGCGGGAGGGGGGGGGGAGGGGGGAGGATCGCTAAATTTTTGTAGAGAAGGGGAGGGAGTAGAGGAGGAAGACACTTAAGAGGAAAAACTAACGGCCGAGTCGTCTCACCCTCGTTCCCAGGGTCTCTCATCTCACCACCCCCCTGGAGCGAGCTCAGCATCAGTTAATTAGAATAACACAGAGGCCTATTAGGGTAAAGCGTAGGGACAATCTCCAGTCCTTCCACTAGTGGCTCACTATCACTCTTCTCGGTTAAGCATGGCAAATTGACTGACTTGACTCGTGGCTCTCGGCCACGCCCATCTAGTAGTATGTCACCTCAGTATGTGACGAAAGAAAACTTGAGATTCTCTAAAATACGATTAACATTACAACCAGACCGACTGCGTGTTGGACAACGCTAAATTACAATGTGCAACAGGCTTTTCCGGTTTAACTGTTTTTCCACCTGTCTACGGTCAATGCAATATGCGCGCCAACGGTTAATTGACTTAGCGGTGCTACACTCAAAATTATTTAGCTTAGTGACCCCTGTGATACTTCGAGAAGTATCTAGTGTTTCAGTGTTGGCGTTAAGAGCTGGAGACCACTTAATCTTCCACGGCATACAGATATCCGAAATTTCCGGGAATACCCTCTCTCCCCCCTCCCCGACTGTAGCTACAACTAAGAGCCATTCAAAAACAAGAAATAATTGTTCCTCGATAGGACAGCTTTAAAAAGCGCATTTCAATCTACTGTCACTACTTTAAACTTGTAGTCGGTTTATGTAAATTGCGAAATGTTGAACATTTGTGCAAGAGCAGTGAAAGCGTGACTGGGCTGCTCGTACGGTTGTGTGACAACTTTTACTGAGTCTCGAATATCAGGCACGCAGCATGGTTGCCGATATAATAAATACAGATTCATGAGGCCCCTGATTCTTACAGCAGAAAGCTTGGGCTCTTTAAGGCAATGCGGAGTGGTATCGAGGGGAATCGACGGCTTTTAGGTGTGTTTCCTGTAACATTTTCGGGTTAAATTAGTCGTATTAATATTTTGTTTATTTGTTTCGGGTCAGACCGTTTCACATCTTGTTTCCAATTTATATAGGCGAAATTTATTTGGAACTTGCCACTACACTTTTAAACTTACACTTTTGATGACCTCGGTTTGATTTTGTTGTTGTACCGGTAATACATTGCCGGATTAACCTCTCGACTTCTTGAACTTGAGCGGAGATCGGCTGTTTACCAAATTAGAATAAGGGCGCGATTTTGATTTGCTTCAAGATATTTCAACTCGATTAATTTACAGTCCTTTAACGTCCTTGATGCTAAAAAGCATACCAAGTTGACACATTATTGTGTCTTAACGAACTTAATGCGTTTTGGTGAATCGAAAACATTAAGGTCCCAGGAAATCTCTTGCGTTTGTTATGACAACCATTCACGTGTTGTTGACATTAAGGAAATACACGCGATGACAAACTAGACATGACGGCGGACACGAAATTAAACAAAGTTAACGCGCAATGGTTCGAAAACGTCTAAAAACAGTTTTTATGCAGTGGACATTATGTTTCTACTGATAGCAGTGAATTGACGGGATTCTAATTAATGATAGCCTTTTACTTTCGCCATTGAAATTGATTTGTCTCTGGTTAGTGCATAATTATTGTGTTATTTACGCCCAACACATTGACATTGATTTTCGTTTTTCACAAAGGGAAATACTGCGAGTTCGAGCATGAACCTTGGCATGGTATATCTTTAATAATGATATTTTAAGGCTGTAAAGTAAAATAATCGGAAAGTGAGGTACCAGATGCATTTTTATGCTGTTAAACATGACCTATATTTTGCCGTTATTTTTCACACGCTTCATAGCTGTTTTTAAAATGCTTCGGAAAACCACTATATCAACGTATCTGAGATTAGTTTAAAGCGAGGAATAAATTAGAGTGGTTGTTCCACATTTGTGTGAAGTTTGAAGTCAATTGAGTTTATTTTAAGACTTTAGCAGCGCTTCGTCCTCGCACCTTATTTCGGTCATTTTATTACACGAAAAACCGCACTTTGACCGCGCTTTCAAATTTTCGGAAATTTCTGAAAAATAAAAATTCGCTGGGACCTTTAAATATGATTTTTAGAATTAGGTCACCTAAGGGTATCTTTGGGCAAAATATGAGCGATTTGTCAAATGGGACGTCGACCGGCGTTTCTCGATCCTAACAGTCAGCCATTCTTAAGAGTGAATTCCTGAGAGTGTCGAGAATCGGAAGACTTTCACGAAAAATCGATTTTTCTTTTATTTCGCCAAAACATACCTTTGGGTGAACTTATTCATGGAAAAATAGTTTAAAGTTCCAATAATTTATTTTATGGCCAAAATTTGAGAAAGTTGGACATTTGCATATAATGGCGGTTTTCGCGGCTTAAAATGTTCAGAATTTCACGCTTCTTTACGAAAACAGCGGGGCCGTAAAAACAATCCTATAAAAACAAAACTTGGCACAAATATTATTTCATTCTTATACTTTAAAATCGTGTAATAAGTTTCTTGAAGTTTTGTTTGTAGCTTCGCTACGAAGGGTATTTGTACAGCCGCCATTTGTGTCTCTCGGCAAGGAACAAATAAAGGCCAACTTTGACTAGTATAAATGGCCTCTGGTATATATCATTTGGTCAAAATATCTACATTTTAGGAAACCTTGGTTATTGTTTTTTTCACCCGAAAAGGTATAGCTCTGGGAATTAAAATGTTCTCCGTCAGTAAAATAAAATGTTACGGCATGTAAGCGAGTTCAAATTTATGCAAATCACAAGGTCATTCTTTGGAAGTCAACGGTTTAAAACAGGAAACAACGGCTCACCGTTACTTACGTTCCTTCTGCTGCTATACAAACGATTTTAACTTCCCAGTGTCCTTGTGAGCTGTTCTGTAAAATATTTCCAGTAAAGCAGCGAGCATAAACGGCCATAAAATTCGACGAGGTCGACAATGTTTATATTTGAGATGAGACACTGAGTGGCACACAGAGTCCTGGCTGTTTTCATCGTCTTGCCCAGTCGAGAGTCCTTTAAAAATATGATAGAATATTCGCTTCAAACCGTAGCAAATTAGTTTCTCATATCCATATGCCTCATGTCGACTCATGAGTAAATAAATCAGTCCCCGTACAGTGAATAAACAACTCGACTGACCTCTGAGGTCAGGAGGTCACCTGATATGTCATTATGTTACTTTTCCCCGGTATTCGATTACACGCGTAACGCCGTATTGAACATTACGGTATTTAGTTGAATTACGGTATTCAAAGTCTCTTTGACGACATTTCGATTTAATAAGAAAATTGAAAAAGCAACATTTTGACATAATTGTTAGCTTCTAACATATCGTTCATAGATGCATGATACCCTGACATAATTTCAACACTGGATTGATCTCTCTGACGTCGACGTGATTCATAGTTTTGCGCTTAGTAACATTTGGCACACATCTAAACGCGCGCAAAGATAAATACTCAAAAATAAGAAACCGTTTATCTGCAGGAAAAGCTGGACCGCCGAAGATAATAATGTTTTAAATTCTGCATATTATTTATTCGAGTAACGCAAGCTACTTGCTTTCAGTAACGCTTCGTGTCGCTTTGCAAAAGTGACAAACTTACTCTATGAAAATAAAGGTAAGGTAAGGTCAAGTCTGCGTGCGAGCCAAGTGGCCCATCAGGCCGGAGCTTATCCCGGTTTCTGTAGCATGAAGCGACTAGGAGTATTTCTACTCCGCCCTGGATGGGATGCTAGTCCATCGCAGGGTCATGCCAGCATTAAGTTGGCCGGTACCAATTTATACACCTGGGTGGTGAGAGGTACTCTGAGAGTAAAGTGTCTAGCCCAAGAACACAACACAATGTCCCCGGCCAGGGCTCGAACCCGGACCGCTCGATCCGGAGACGAGCGCACTAACCATGAGGCCACCGCGCCTCCCTATGAAAATAAAGGCTTACTTACATTTGTTTCATTCTTTTATTTTTCTAATCTGAAATTTATGTTATATAGGCTTAAAGTGCACCTAACCCCAAAAATTTTTTTTCGCTAGAACGAATCTGCTTATTATTTGAAATAGTTCTGCGAAAAAATTTTTGGATTCCGTTAAATCCTCGATTTTCTGTGCCACGACGAAATCTCGAAAATAGCCCCAAAACACCACCATTTTGTTTCACGACCGAGTTTGAGGAGAATGGGTCCAGCGGCTCTTTTGACGTCTACCCGGGAAGGTTGGATATCTCATTTCCTCTCATCTCCTTCAGGATGGTGCGATACACATTCGAAAAGTGCGCAGAAACGCCTTCCAGAGGTGCTATCGGCTGTTGCAGCAATATTCCAGATTTAAAGAAAGGTATACTGTACAATTTACTGGCGATGATCGGCTAATGGTGCAATAAAGACGTAAACGATGGTTGATTTTTTCGAACCGAAACAAGCGAACTGAATCTGTGAGAACCATTGAAGAACTCTCACTGGAATTTGTTCCGCAGACTTTCGAACGCTGTTTTCATAAATTTTCTGCTTAAAGCTAACCAGCAATTTGTAGAAATACCACCGACAACCTATATCTTCCAATCCCGCAGTATTTATCACATAACCGGCAAAGTTGTGTGATCCGGTCATGACCAAGAAGCGTTATACTGATACGTAAATGGATCGCAACTGTACGCCGCTAACCAACACTTATTTCTCTTTCGATTTAGATGAAAGTCGAAGATTAATCCTCTAGAATTACATGATAACAAAATTGTTAGACTCACAGAGTTTTTCGAAGGTTTGGAAATCAGCAGTGTGACAAAGATTCTGTGCAATAGCGTCGAAAATATGACCGCGTAACATTATCTGCGGACCTCTTAGGGAACACATCCTTTTCGCTTATCCGACGAATTTCACTGCAAACTTTGAAAACAATTTACATTGGTTATTTGGAGTTACGACTTAAAACGTGTGACAATGTGAAATCGGTAATTGTATGAAATGTTTCCTTCCGCCTTGCTTCCCGCAGCTTCAAAAATACAGGTCCAAACAATACGATTTTCAATCGATCGAAGCCAATGTTTTGGAGGTCATCAAGTCTCGAAAACTGCAACACGTACGTCGCTCTTATAAACATGAAGCATTCAACTGAAAGTAAAGCACAAACTGGATTTAACAGAACCTTGACAAAATACATTCTCGGTAAGGACAAATGTAAACGGGCTATAAACACGCGTGGGAATCTTATGTTTAGTTGACGAAATTACCATCCAAAGCAGTCCTTGAGTTTTCTTTCCTGCTGTTCGTTTGCCTGCTCCTCCACTTCGTATCTAGCTTTCCATTCCTAATATACAAGCAGCTCGTCCGCAAAGACGTCTTCGCCGTCGTCGCTTGAAATATTGCAAATTGCTCTCAAAGCTCTAAGCAGTGAGTTCACAGTTGTCGAACGTGCTCGATCGAGGTTTATTTCGGAGCCTTCCGAATCGAAACTTAACTCTGACTCCAGTGACGAAAAAGAAATGATTCTGAGACAAAACTTGGACGTTTTAGTCCCAAAATACATCGGAACGATTAGTTTTGCATTCTAGTTTCTCGAGCAAATACAGTGAGTTGACTGAGGCGCTATTGTGTTTGGTTCCTGGGTAGACGTCATCAGGTACCGCCGCCCCAGACTCCCTAAAACGCGGTCGTGAACCACTTAATCGCGACTTTGAAAGGGCATAGAAAATCGAGGATTCAACCAAATTCAAAAATGTCTTCGCCCAAATGCTTCAAATAAAGTCTAGATTTGTTGTAGCGAAAAAAAAAAATTGGGGGGTTAGGTGCACTTTAAGATTTTCTTCCCAAATTTACCGTTCAATTTCCTATTCCGGCCATATTTGAAGACATTCCTTCTCATTTGATTACTGTAAAACTTTACAATCACATATCTTGCGGAGGTTCAATATTTGGCTGTGTCGTTGAAGGCGTCAAAAAAGTGTCAGACATTTATTACTTACTTGTTGAAGTTGTACTCTTGATAGTTTTAAGTTGCGCTTGTTAATGCAAATCAAACATGTTCACTTCCTTATAAAGTTATTGTGTGAAAAATTAAACAAACATTCAACACATGATCCTCAGTTACAGCAGCACAGAGTTAATCCGTTTTAATGGTAATATGGCTTTTTTTAAGTATGTCCAGGTAGATTCGTTTAAGGCGAACAGGCTTGGGTGGCACTTCTAATTCCCTTTTTCCGTTCCTACTTTCTCTTCTCCAATATATGCCTGTTCGCGGGCTAGTGCCTCTCAATACAATTCATGCAGATTGCATTCTGCTTTCGGGAGTATTGGTCGTCACGATCGACTTTTGGAATTATTTTTCTTGGGAGTGAGGTGGGGGTGGATTATCGCTACTTCTAAAACCTAATCATAACAGCAAAATTGAGCGTCATAAGTGACTGAAATGACTAAAACATAGAAACAAAGGCTGGTGATATACGAACAGCGAGAGCAAAGCCTATTTTTTTCGCGTGAGATTTGCGTATTTAGCTTGTTCCTTCCGTGCCTCTAAATAACGCATTCACTGCCAAGGTCATTATTCATCTCCACTTATTAGTCCGTGTAACTGACGATTTCTGGAGATCTGACCCGGATAGTCACTGCTTTAAAAACCACAGGCGGTGGTGCTATCCAGTAAGATCGTTTGCCTCCTTTGACTCACATTCGATATTTTTAACTATAAACCCCTGTAGACCATGCTGAATTTTCAAAATCATGTCGTTTTCTACACGCTTTATCTCTGAAACGAAGTCGGTGACCCCCATTTCTTTCTTTCTTTTTTCTTTTTTTCTTTTTTTTTTTTTGCATTTCTGACGCAAATAACTCATTAGCTGACCGCCGTAAAAATTAAAAAAATATCTATCGCCTGGAAAATTTTCGCGTGAGCGTCCTCAAATACGGCGTTACGCGTGCAATGTGATACCGGGGAAAAGTAACATAATGACATATCAGGTGACCTCCTGACCTCAGAGGTCAGTCGAGTGTTTAATTCAATGTACGGGGACTGATTAATTTACTCATGAGTCGACATGAGGCATATGGATATGAGAAACTAATTTGCTTCGGTTTGAAGCGAATATTCTATCATATTTTTAAAGGACTCTCGACTGGGCAAGACGATGAAAACAGCCAGGACTTTGTGTGCCACTCAGTGTCTCATCTCAAATATAAATATTGTCGGCCTTGTCGAATTTTATGGCCGTTTATGCTCGCTGTTTTACTTGAAATATTTTACAGAACAGGTCACAAGGACACTGGGAAGTTAAAATCGTTTGTATAGCAGCAGAAGGAACGTAAGTAACGGTGAGTCGTTGTTTTCTGTTTTAAACCGTTGACTTCTAAAGAATAACCTTGTGATTTGCATAAATTTGAACTCGCTTACATGCCGTAACATTTTATTTTACTGACGGAGAACATTTTAATTCCCAGAGCTGTACCTTTTCGGGTGAAAAAAAAACAATAACCAAGGTTTCCTAAAATGTAGATATTTTGACCAAATGATATATACCAGAGGCCATTTATACTAGTCAAAGTTGGCCTTTATTTGTTCCTTGCCAAGAGACATATATGGCGGCTGTACAAAATACCCTTCGTTACAAAGCTACAAACAAAACTTCAAGAAACTTATTCCACGATTTTAAAGTATAAGAATGAAATAATATTTATGCCAAGTTTTGTTTTCATAGGATTGTTTTTACGCCCCCGCTGTTTTCGTAAAGAAGCGTGAAATTCTGAACATTTTAAGCCGCGAAAACCGCCATTATATGCAAATTTCCAACTTTCTCAAATTTTGGCCGTAAAAAATAAATTGTTGGAACTTTAAACTATTTTTCCATGAATAAGTTCACCCAAAGGTATGTTTTGGCGAAATAAAAGAAAAATCGATTTTTCGTGAGTGTCTTCCGATTCTCGACACTCTCAGAAAATCACTCTTAAGTACTTTCCGCTCGTATTTTACGCTAGAAGTTGCATTATCATATTGTAAACACTTGACGTCTTAAGGATGATATATAGGCAAGTACGTTTGTAAAGCTTTTTCGATTACATCGATTACATCGATTACGATTAAACTACTGTCGGACCAAGTTGTGTCTCTTCCTTGACGTCCGTAGTGAAGACTATTGAAGTAGATCCTCGTGTACCAGGAAATCGTGACGAATTTCCGTTCCCGCAGGCAAGCAGTGCTCTCCAGAGTTAGATTCCCCCAGTTGTCAGTTGAAGTGTCCGTTTAGTCGGAAATTTACAGTGTTTGCAGGAAAAACCTATCGTCACAACTGATCATTTACTGCTACTTTCGTTTCTCATTAACCAGCCTTGTCACGGAGTTACTCCTTGCAAAAATTAAATCGTCCCATTGATTCAAACTGTGTCTGTATTCAGGGAACAGCTGGGCGCCATCTTGGATTTCAATGTCAGACATTGGGTATGGTGCAAAGCAAGCCTGCAAAAGTAGAAACAAAGAATCACTTTATCCCTGACTGAGATATGCTCGCCAAATAAAACGATTTACTCCTTCATATAAAACAGGTCAAAGGTATTCCCAATATAACCAAGGTATAAAATTTCTTCTTTCTATAAGAAAGCAGATTTTTGTTTTGCTCGAGAGGATTACACAATGGACCAGCTTTAGCAAAATAACGTGATATGTTATTAGTGGTAGCTCTGTGTTGATTTTTAGCATACCCAAGTGTCTGCCTCAGTGCTGGGAAAATTTGGCAGTGTTTTTGCCCACACAGGCATTCAGAGTACAGGCATTCAGAGTGCGACTCCAATAGTTTTGTGAGCTTTTGCGCGTTTTTATAGCTCAAAGGTATAATTGAAAAAATGCCAGTAAATCACTTTATACGACATTATATGTTAAGTAGAGCATCATCTAGATTACATTTAAACACTGATACTGCACACTCTCTGATCAAGTAAAATTCTACGAGAAATTAAAAACTCGTTGACCGTTTGTAAATATTTGCATTGGTTCCGGAAATATTGAAGTTTGAAAATTGCGTAAAATATCCAAATGAGAGGGATGATGATGTCATACACTCAGCCAAATACTACATGAAGTGTATAAATTCTTGGCTTGCACTGTCACGCAATTTAAAAGTAATGCGAAAACCATTTGGTGGATAAAGTTAAGAAATTGTGATGTTATAGGAGATTGATAAAAAAGACACTTCTCCAAGATTTAAGTCTGCGCGTTTTCCTAAACTTCAAATATTTGACGAAATATTTTGCACAAATTTTTAGAGCCCAGTATGGAGCCGCCATGTTGATGTACCTCCGTGGGACACCAACATGGCGGCCGGAAAATAGGGTAAACACGTGGAACTTAATTTGGCTATTAAGGCGACTGATTATCTGTATTGACAAAGACAAGCATTTACATAAGCACTTTTCCTAATACTTTAACTTCTGAATAGGCTAAAAATCACGAGATAAGTATATATTTTTCGACAAACGCGTTGGTAGCTTTATGTCACGCACCGACATAACTCTGAAATTCAAAATGCACTGGTTTCCAGACGAAGCAGGCTACTGAGCTGAAAAGTTGTAAACAGATATAAATGTTCGCCCTCTTATGCCTGATGAGGATAACAACTTTGGTTGCTCTTTAGTTTTCGATTTGAGAAAATGATGACGTCACGTGCAAGCCAAGAATAGAGCTATCTCGGTCAATTTGCAGCAGAAACCATTGAAACTTGGTAGGCTGTTATTCCTACATGCAACACAGCTACGGCTATAAAAATTTTGATTCCCACAGCAACCCACTCTTTCCAAGTCCCCTCCAACCTAATTTCAATATTTCAATAATTTTCAGCCTGAAAAACATTAAACAAGGCCATAAACTGACCTAACATATTTATATGCTTGCTGGATCATGCAGATAAGGTACCCTTCGCAAATATCAATATAGAATGCTAAAGGTGGCCAGAAAAGTCTTTAATATCGGGGAGGTCTGGAACCCAGTATGTTGCCATGGTAACAAAATCTTATGTTCATAATATGGAGCACCTCTACTGGAATCGTACTGCCGAGAATTAAACATTTCTGATTCAAATTGGCTGACATATCTTTGTTCATAATATTTAAACAAGATCCGGTTGAGTTTAAGACGTCATCGCTTAGTTAGTCTGCATATTTTAAAAACTTGAATATATCTGGAACGATAAGAAATAATTGAAAATAGTTTTTCTATTCCTACAGATTACTTGTCTATGTTTTAAAATGACTTAAATAGGAAAACTAGCGCTAAAAAGTCACGACGTTTCGACCTCTCCGAGGTCATTTTCAAGTGAGTAAAATTTGTAAATTAACATAAATATGTTAAAAAACAAGTTATAAGAGATAAAAATGGCGAACGCTAAAATGTGATAAAATATGTGAAAAAGTGTTAAAAATATACGATGGAAAAATAAAATAATCTTAGCAAGACTTGCTTGAAACAAATAATTTGGCGCGAATTGAATCGCACTGTTTGTTTAGCGTTGATTTCAGTTCCTTGGTAAAAAAAAGCATTTCAAAAATAAGGCAATCAAATCTGTTCTGACACTTTCGTAAGATTCGAAAGCTCTGTGCGATGTCTTCTGGCTCCACATCGTGCTGCTCTCTGAGGTGGTTTCCGATTACCGATCCTTTGCGTTCTTCAATTCGTTGGTGTGGGTGTCGGCACGTATAGCCGACATAGCCTGCATCACACAGGCCACACTGAAATGAAAACACTACGCATTGTTGACTCACAAGAGGCGGCTTGTCTCCCTTGACCTTAATTTCATCCTTGATCTTTCTACTTGTGTAACCTGGGCTAATATCTGCGTTGATCTTCCGACTGAGGTCAGCCAGCTGTTTGCGTACTACGTTTGCAGATTTCTGGTCCTTGTAGGGACCCACGATTCTGATTGGGGCTTCTCTTTTATCAGCCACTCGGGTATGTGAATCCTCGGACACTTTTGATTCAATGAATCTGCGAATGGTTGACTGTGCAAGGTCGTCAGGATAGCGCAGTCGGGAGATCTGTTTTAGTCGTTCACATTCCTCGTGAAAAAACTTCCACGCAGACGAGAGTTGAAACGCACTTTTAAGCATGGTGTTCAGCAGTGAATGTTTGTATCTGGCGTCAACGTGGCTGTGGTAGTGTAGCAAAAGCCCTTTGTCCGTCTGTTTTCTGTAGACCGTGCTGTCTCGGCGGAAGCCATTCCTAATAACATCAGAGAAAGGGAAGCCTGCCATTTTCTCCATTGTACAATCGATAGAGGGATGACTCTTGTTTAATCTCTCCAGGAATTCTGAGGCTGCTTACGGTTCCGGCATCGCGCTAAGTGTATCATCTACAAAGCGTTTGTAGAAGATATTTCTAGCTGTTTCTTGATTTAGCACGTAAAGGCATTTGTTATGAGGGAACCCAGTGGCGTTCCCACAGCTACACCGTCCACTTGTTCATACAAGTTTCCTTCACTTTTTCACATATTTTATCACATTTTAGCTTTCGCCATTTTATCTATTATAACTTGTTTTTTAACATATTTATGCTAACTTAGAAACTTTACTCACTTGAAAATGACCTCGGAGAGGTCGAGACGTGAATTTTTAGCGGTAGTTTTTATTTCAAAATCGATTTCTAAGAAACTACTTATTGAATAGGAAAGATGCGATTTTCATCATAGTACCTCTTTAAGGAAACTTACTCTTATTTTCCAAAGTCAAATGTCACGTTATCTCCAATCAGCATAAACGGCGCCCACGCGGAAACCATTTCAAAGCCGTTACCTCTCATCCACTTCATGGCCTGGTGAAGAGATTCACTGGCACTCTTACCACGAACAAGATGTTTGTAGAATTGAAGCATCAGCTGCTCTGTTGCCTCGTCACTTATGGCCCATAGAGCCACCAAAACGGACCGTGCACCGGATCCCAAGAACGCTCGAGCGATTCCAATGACTCCTTCGGCTCTAATCTGCCCACGTGCACTATGACAGCAGCTAAGTACCACCAGTTTAGCTCGCAGTTGAACTTTTGCAATGTCAGACATCGTCAATAGGTAATCTTCTTCAGCTGAAATCCTGTTAGGAGGGCGTACCGGGGAAAGGGCAATTTCTCCTCGGTCAGCATTACCATGGGCTGCAAAATGGATCAGACTCACTGAATATAACCTGTCAAGTACCACCTGCTTTGTTGCGTGTTGTCCTAACAAAGGTTGAACACCTAGCAGTCGTCCAATCATTACTGCTTCCTTTAATGCACAGGGTAACCTATGCAAGGTCATTTTCTCTCCTTTGTAAAGGACCGTACCGACTGCTGGATCCCCCACTATCAGAGCACCAGTCTGACTGTGATAGTCTGCAGGACTGTCCTGAATGAGCTTTAGAGTAGTCAAAGAAGGAACGATGCGGATTCTAAATTTCTCTGATAAATACCTCCCGCCTTCATCCTTTAACGCTGGAAATGGAACTTGGTTTAAGCAGCGATCAGGAACAACAATGAGCTCCGGCTCCTCAAGTAGATCAGCTACTGGACTGATTAATATTCTGTAGTACGAAGAAAAGCTCGATTCGGAGTTTCCACTTTCTTCATCTTCTTGCTCTATAAGTCTCAATGCTGCGAGGCTCTGAACGTCATTTAAGGATGGATCTTCGCAATCTTCCTCCGGTACAATACCAAAGCTTCGAAAGCTTGTAGCGAAGAAATCAGCCAACTTGCCAACTAGTCCGGCACCAACTAGCTTCTCATCTACTGTTATTCTTCGGAAATGAATGATTCCACTTGTCTTGAGAACCCAGAAGAACAGACCATGATCATGATAAGAAATGTACAGACAAGAAGAGTTGCTTTCTTTTTTCATAATATTTTCAATACCAATCCACGATTGCGGATCAGCTGAGATGTAGCTTTCAACAGAATACTGAGTTGCCATCAAGTCTGCTAGTGCTCTAGCCCGTTTCAACTCTAGAACATAAAGGCCATAGTTCGGATTTGCCCCAAAACAAAGGAATGCACTTAGACCCCGGTAGGGAAAACTGCGAACATCTGAAGACGATACCTTAAAATCGTCGTTGTCCCGTAAAAAACGTCGTAAAGATTCGCTTTTATCCATACTCAGAAACAGACAGTCAAAAGCCTCCCGGATGTTGCATTGGGATAACTTCACCACTGTAAGAAGACAAAGACTTTGAAACTCTTTGTCTAAGTCCTTAATGTCTCGAGTAATTGACAGTGCCTTCTGAATATAATCTTCAGCCATGATATATTCACCAAGAAAGGTAAACACTCTTCCTAAGTTTCCGTAATCTGCTGCTTCTCCCTCTTTGTCACCAATTTGTATTCTCATGGCAAGTGCTTTTTCAAGATATTCTTTTGCCTTGTGATATTCACCAAGAGATGTAAACACAGTTCCTAAGTTTCCGTACGAGCTGGCTTCTCCCTTTTTGTCACCAATTTGTATTCTGATAACAAGTGCTTTCTCAAGATATTCTTTAGCCTTGTCATATTCACCAAGAGATGTAAACACAGTTCCTAAGTTTCCGTACGAGGTGGCTTCTCCCTCTTTGTCACCAATTTGTATTGTGATGGCAAGTGCTTTCTCAAGATATTCTTTAGCCTTGTCATATTCACCGAGAGATGTAAACACAGTTCCTAAGTTTCCGTACGAGGTGGCTTCTCCCTCTTTGTCGCCAATTTGTATTCTGATAACAAGTGCTTTCTCAAGATATTCTTTAGCCTTGTCATATTCACCAAGAGATGTGAACACAGATCCTAAGTTTCCGTAATCTGCTGCTTCTCCCTCTTTGTCACCAATTTGCATTCTGATGGCAAGTGCTTTCTCAAGATATTCTTTAGCCTTGTCATATTCACCAAGAAATTTAAACACAGTTCCTAAGTTTCCGTACGAGCTGGCTTCTCCCTTTTTTCCCCCAATTTGTATTCTGATAACAAGTGCTTTCTCAAGATATTCTTTAGCCTTGTCATATTTACCAAGAGATGTGAACACAGTTCCTAAGTTTCCGTAATCTGCTGCTTCTCCCTCTTTGTCACCAATTTGCATTCTGATGGCAAGTGCTTTCTCAAGATATTCTTTAGCCTTGTCATATTCACCAAGAGATTTAAACACAGTTCCTAAGTTTCCGTACGAGGTGGCTTCTCCCTGTTTGTCGCCAATTTGTATTCTGATAACAAGTGCTTTCTCAAGATATTCTTTAGCCTTGTCATATTCACCAAGAGATGTGAACACAGTTCTTAAGTTTCCGTAATCTGCTGCTTCTCCCTCTTTGTCACCAATTTGCATTCTGATGGCAAGTGCTTTCTCAAGATATTCTTTAGCCTTGTCATATTCACCAAGAGATGTAAACACAGTTCCTAAGTTTCCGTACGAGCTGGCTTTTCCCTTTTTGTGACCAATTTGTATTCTGATAACAAGTGCTTTCTCAAGATATTCTTTAGCGTTGTCATATTCACCAAGAGATGTGAACACAGTTCCTAAGTTTCCGTAATCTGCTGCTTCTCCCTGTTTGTCACCAATTTGCATTCTGATGGCAAGTGCTTTCTCAAGATATTCTTTAGCCTTGTGATATTCACCAAGAGATGTAAACACAGTTCCTAAGTTTCCGTACGAGGTGGCTTCTCCCTGTTTGTCGCCAATTTGTATTCTGATAACAAGTGCTTTCTCAAGATATTCTTTAGCCTTGTCATATTCACCAAGAGATTTAAACACAGTTCCTAAGTTTCCGTACGAGGTGGCTTCTCCCTCTTTGTCGCCAATTTGTATTCTGATAACAATTGCTTTCTCAAGATATTCTTTAGCCTTGTCATATTCACCAAGAGATGTGAACACAGTTCCTAAGTTTCCGTAATCTGCTGCTTCTCCCTCTTTGTCACCAATTTGCATTCTGATGGCAAGTGCTTTCTCAAGATATTCTTTAGCCTTGTGATATTCACCAAGAGATGTAAACACAGTTCCTAAGTTTCCGTACGAGCTGGCTTTTCCCTTTTTGTGACCAATTTGTATTCTGATAACAAGTGCTTTCTCAAGATATTCTTTAGCGTTGTCATATTCACCAAGAGATGTGAACACAGTTCCTGAGTTTCCGTAATCTGCTGCTTCTCCCTGTTTGTCACCAATTTGCATTCTGATGGCAAGTGCTTTCTCAAGATATTCTTTAGCCTTGTGATATTCACCAAGAGATGTAAACACAGTTCCTAAGTTTCCGTACGAGGTGGCTTCTCCCTGTTTGTCGCCAATTTGTATTCTGATAACAAGTGCTTTCTCAAGATATTCTTTAGCCTTGTCATATTCACCAAGAGATGTAAACACAGTTCCTAAGTTTCCGTACGAGCTGGCTTCTCCCTTTTTGTCACCAATTTGTATTCTGATAACAATTGCTTTCTCAAGATATTCTTTAGCGTTGTCATATTCACCAAGAGATGTGAACACAGTTCCTAAGTTTCCGTAATCTGCTGCTTCTCCCTGTTTGTCACCAATTTGCATTCTGATGGCAAGTGCTTTCTCAAGATATTCTTTAGCCTTGTGATATTTACCAAGAGATGTAAACACAGTTCCTAAGTTTGCGTAAACTGTGGCCTCTCTCTTTTTGTCACCAAGTTGTAATGTGATGGCAAGGGCTTTCTCAAGATATTCTTTAGCCATGTCGTAGTCACCAAGGTAATAAGATATAATTCCAACCTTTTCATCAATGTATGCTTCATTCTTTCTATCTCCCATTTCTTTCGTGATATTAATCGCTTTCTTATAAAGTTCTCTTGCTTCTAGGTATTTATACTGCTGTCGATATATGTCGGCCAGTTTTACAGTAAGATTCCCTTCTTCATGTTTTTTACCACGTTCGCGGAAAATGTCAAGAAGTTTTCTGCCGTAGATTAGTGCTTCTGTGTGATCAGGGATAAGACAGTACGCCTTGAAGATTGTCATATGGATACCAATATAAAGTAAATTGAAAACTTCTCCTTTCGTTTCTAGCACTTTGTCATTTAGGAAGATCAAACATTCCTTGCAGACCTCAATGCCTTTTAGAGCACGACCAGTGTTGAGAAGGAAAGTAGCAACAACCAAGCCAATAAAGATGGCTTGTAAAACGTCGTATATGTTGTTCATGGCGTCTTCCTCTATGTACCCTAATAACATTAACACAAATCAAGCTTTTTAGTTAATTAGAGTAATAATATTCTGTTGCTAAAAATATTCTCTGGCTAAAATCATGGACAAAAGTCTTGAGAAAAATTTGAACTTTTGGCGCTTTTGCGCGTACTCAAGACGCAATTACAACTTCACCTGCCTATCTCTCAGAGCAGTCAGAGCTGTTCTGTTTTGAAGTCGCATTACCTGAGCAAGTACGAGACAAGAAACTTAACCACAGATGACGCCTGGTTTCGTATGCAAATTAAATTGAGACTAGACTGATAGGAATGAGCGCTTTAATCATACAAACAAGATGCTCACCAAATTTAGGGAACTAAAAGGGTAATTAGATTGTAACGCTACACCCATTTCAAAAGAAGGGACAAAGAAGAAGCAGTACTGAACAAACGCAAACCAACAATAAAAACCAAATTAAGGCCAATATCAAAATCTAAACATCATTAGTAGCAAAGGTAGCCACAAAGTCAACTTAGTTTCCTCTGGCACACTCATGAATCCATTTCAAAGTGTCCGAGTAGATTAAATCTGATCAGTAAAAGCGCTATACACTGAACAAAACCGAGCACAGTCTCGCATTTAAAGGTTAATTAGTCCAATATATGTCAAAAGCATATGTCTGATGTGTGACTATTTCCAGTTTTGTTCTACTCTGCTAAAATGATGGCGATGATTGGACTGATCAATGTTCCCTGTTTTTTCTCGATCATCTAATTCGCAAAAGCTTTCCAGGGTTCTTTCTTTCCGTTGATAAATTAAAGCGATTCTTAACAGTCTGTGAGATAATTTCAACCAAATATGAATAACTAGACGCTCTTAGAGCGTTTACTCGGGCTTCGTATCGCAGTATCAAATCGTACTTTACGAATTTAATACCCGTATTGCACACAATGGAAACAAAAGAATCAGGGTATTTTAGCACGACAGTTTCGCTTAGATATTTGCTATTCAAGTTGCTTCGTTGAGTATCCTCCTAATCCAGTCGCAAGTTGTGAGTTTAAACCATTTTCCTTTAAGAATGAATCACAGCTTTCTACGCATTTAGGGAGAACTTGTTTGCAAAGAATTTCCCAGGTCTTTTTAGTTACAACTTATGGCGATTACATTGTACATGCTAGCAGAAATTTTACGAATTTCATTTACTACTCGTGGCGATCCGAGTGAATTGTGCAGCTGAACATCTTTGCCGTGCTGCGATCTTTAACCCTTTTCAAGAGTCTTATCTTCTTTGGAGAGCGAATAGATAAACTCCTTCGCGAAAACAATAGTCCTAAGGCAAGGCGCAAATTGCATTGCACTTAATTTGCATAAACTGTTAAGCTGTGTTTTTTGCGGATAACTTCCGAACATTTGCTCCCTTTAACGCAGTTTATGAAGAAATATTTAACCTACAATTTTTATTGAATCAAGAAAGGAGTATTTTCAAAAAGGAACTCATTTATAAGGGCAGAGCCGGCATTCTGTTTTTCTATTTAATTTGGTTTCATACTCGTCTAGTTGATGTCACGCAACATGATTTTCGTAAGCAGTCAGACACAGTTTTCTAAAAGAATTGACGATTTCTAAGACTCCTAAATATATGTGAACCACCAGTGAAATAAATCTGGCTTAACTATCGTCAATGCAGATTTTCCTTAGGACTTGGCAAAAACATTGGTTCGTCAATAATCTCGCACAATTCCCCGCACAATAGAAGTTCTATTTTTCCCGCACAATTTGCCTCAAAAATCACACGTTATTTTTTTTTCCTGCACCCTACTAGAGAGCCAGCTAACTTGGAGGTAAGATATTTAATTCAGGTTACCAAAAGTCTTATCTTTACAAATTTGGAGATCGACATATTTCGCAAGAAACAAATCGCATGTTTTTAATGAGGTACCAGTCCAAAAAGGTTTTCGTATTTAGGTCGTTTTATTGCAATATGATTTTAACTGAAATGTTCTAAACAATAACAACAGTAGCCACATGCAGTCATTGACTGCCTATTTTTTGTCAGTGTTTTCGTAGTTTGAACTCATACCACGATCGGCTCAGTTGTTATCTCACGAGAACGTTTCGAGTCTGACCTTTGCTTACCCGGCTGGCTTTCAAGCAATATTAATCGTGGACCGACCCTTTCCGAAAACAATCGACATCTTTGTATGCGAGATGAACGTATAAGGCGCGATTCTCACCAAAACTTTCTTCGTAAAACACTGCGTTCTGTCACGAAGAGCGAGCAATGTCGCCTTTCTCGTACCCAATTTCCATGGTCTAGGCGTGGAACGCCTTGGACCATGACTCCCTTTTGGCGACCAAAACGTTTGCATTTTATGACTCAGGCTTTCCTACAGAAGCCCGAGGAACAAAGTTAACACTGATTTGCACTCAACACCTTTACTGAGTCGCCAGAATGAAAACAAAAACCAATATGGGCCGATAACGGGAAATTTCCCTGTCAACATAATTAACAAGGAAAAGTTAAGAAGATTGATTTTTCTACCAACGGTTCTTGCAGTCAATCATTTATGTGACTTTATCAATCGCGTGACTTCTAGATAGTGCCGAAAAACTAAAAAAAAAAGTTACGCGATATTCATATGTGGATTTGGAGTTTATAACCTTACCGTGTTCAGTGTCTCGATCCTCGGACGAAATTGAATCAAAAGTGATAGAATCTGAAAAACAAGAGCAAATGCAAATTAGAATTGAGAAAGTTTCAATCGTTGTGCTAAACAATCGAGTTTAATCACTATTTCAAAAGTATGTAACATTTTTTGCTATCTCCGTTTTATTATTAAAGACTGACAGTACAGGCCAATGCCTTTCAAACCATATCGCAATGTTGACCATAGCTAATTATTGATTGAAATGATTATGAAGCCCGACAAAGTTCTTCGTTGTATGTTTTTTTTCCTCATTTTGTCCTTAACTATGCATAAAACACAATAGATAATTATTTCTCTTTCAAAGACTACGTAACTCAACTGAAACGGTTCGGTTATGTGACTTATGCATAGCGTATGATGGTAAAACGAAAGAATATTTACAGTCGTGGACCTTCCAACATATATATGCATGAATCTTGGCATCTTTGTTTGCTCTTTTAAAGCTTTTCGGGCTTCAAAACTATTCCCCTCCACTGAAAATGCGTCGAATAGAATTTACATTCCTCGCCTTCCTATCATAGAAACTGGCTGCCTTGTCTGAAGACAAATAAGACTAGTAAAGAAGCAGGGCTTTTGCCATAGGTCTGTTGTAATTCTTCATATTTATTATCTATGAGTGATCATTTCGTAATTTACTTTGCATGATTTCATTGATTTGCTCCTGCAGACTTCTCATGGTAGGAATATCAGTTCGCAGAGCCAAAAACGTTCCCGTTCTTACAGGAAACGATTGAGTTTGCGATTAATCCTCACTTAGTGGCTGCCTGAATGTCGTGGCTATCATAATTGAGCTATGCATATCTATTATTCTAACTGGTTAAGATAGAAACTAGACAATTCAAAGTTAGCCAGAGCTGTACTTACCACGGCGGAACTTGCTTTGGAAAGTGAACCTGCGAAAACCGCTTGAGGGTTTCTAGATATTGCAGGAAACACTGATTATTGTAATCGTCATGCATAAAAGATGTGTTCGGAGTTTCTGGAGTGTCAAAACATAAGCTTGGCGGGATGAGAGATGAGCTGAAAATCCAGCGGGATGTGGAATGCGGGATGCGGGTTTTGGGATAAAGATATCTTGGCCTGAGCAGCTTATGCTCTTTTTAATCAGGAAATGCGAGATAAATTTGATATTAAGGGACGGGATGTGAGACAAAAAAAAACCAGCAGATTACGGTTACTCAGTGACTGAAGAAAATAATTTACCTCATGTTCAAGATTGTTTGGAAACACTTATGAGGTAAAGAAAGGGAGTTTTTAAAAGAGCTTGCCAATCGCGTTTCGGACACACAAGCGTTATTAACGACAAATGGTTCCGCTTAATCTATTAACTGGACGACGTGAGAATTAAAAGTAGTTAGTCATTTCAGTCGACGTTACGGTGACAAATTCTCCCAGGTTCTTTCTTTGCGTTCAAAAAGTAGATCGACTGTAAACAGTTTAGTCAATAATTTCAGTCTACTATTAATAACAAAGCTATTGAAATATTGATGTATGCTCACAGGATTTGATGAGTCGACCAGAATGAAACCAAAATGGATAAGCGCCAATGACAAGACCTTTTCCTCTGAAAGGTAGAAGAAAAGGAAAAGTTAAGCAAATTATTACTGCTCAAACGATGCTTCCAAACAATTATTCGCGTGACTTGATTTTTTGCGTGACTCACTAATAGCTGCTTTGAAAACAAAAGAAAAAGCAGTCACGCGATTTAGACAAACCTCTCTCAGTGTAAATTTAAAGTATTAAAAATCAACTCTACTTGGTATATGTGCACCCAACGCTATCAGTCACAGGCAGCTTACAGTTTATAAACTTACAGTGTTTAGTTTCTCAGTCTTCTGATGAAAATGAAACCAAAAGTGACAAAAACTGAAACAACACTGACGGAGCTTTCCTCTAAGACAATAGAGGTCCAGTAGGAAGTCAAAACAAATTAATATTGGAATAAGTTTTAAACGTTGTGCAAACCGATAAAGTAAAAATATTCGAAAGTAAGCTACTTTCTTTTTTTTTTTTTTTGTATTCCTATTCCTTGCTAAACACTGACGGTAAAGTCCAATAGCGTTTAGAGCATACTGAGTCTTTGACAATAGCTAATGATCACCGACTCTTGATGGTTATCAAGGGAGACAAAGTTCTTTGTTGTATGTTTTCGATCGCTCTTTAGTTTAGCCGTGCATAAAACACAATAGTTGTTAACTCAGCTCTGTCTTATAGATTTAGCAACAGAAACGTTCTGTTATCTAATTAATACACAATGGAAAGATTGTTCATAGTCCTGGAGCTTCCAACATAAATCTTGGCATCTTTGTTTGCTCTATTGAAGCTTCCTGGTCTTAAAGCCACTCTAGTTTACTATTAAACTCTGTGTTTGCTAACAAATAAAATTTACATTCTACGCCGGTTCCTGTCATAGACAGACTGACTTGCTCTGAAGAGAAATAAGACAGCTAATGAGAGCTACTTTTGCGATCGATCTATTGTAAAATATGGAAGACCGTAAATTAACTTTCCTTCAGCGTTCACTTTATAATGTACTTTGTACAGCAGTCTGACAGAACCAAACACTTTGCTATGTAAAAGCAAACGATGGAGCTTGCAATTGATCATAACTTTGTGATTGTCTAAATGTCGTGGCTCAGTATCATAATAAAGCTGTATATTATTTCTACATCTCTTTAAAATAGAAACCAGACGATACAAAGTTAGCTAGAGCTGTACTTATCATGGCGGAACCTGCTTTGGAAAGTAAACAATGGAAATCGCTTGAGGGGTTCTCGATATTTCAATGAAACACTGATTATTCTGATACGTCAAGCATGGAAAATGTATTTCAAAGTTTCTGGGGTGTGCAACATATGTTTGGTGGAAGGCGAGATAGGCTGACAATCCAGGCGGGATGTGCGATGCGGGATTTGGGATAAAAATATCTTAGCCTGTGATGCCTGTGCTCATTTCAATCAGGAAGTGCGGGATAACTTTGAAAATGAGGGACGGGATGCGGGATGAAAAAACGCAATTCACAGTTACTCAGTGACTGGAGAAATTAATTTACCTTTGGGAAGTCTTTGGAGACACTAATGAGTTAAAGAATAGGAGATTTCAAAACAGCTTGCCAATCGCGTTTCAATCACACCAGTGTCATTGACTGTAACTGGTTTTGAATAGTCTTTAATTACATGAGTTAAAAGTAGTTCGTGATTACGGTTACAAATTCTCCCAGGTTCTTTATTTACGTTGAAAAAGTAGATCGACTGTAACAGTTTACTTAACGATTTCAGTCTACTATGAATAACAAAGCTATTAGAATATTGATTTATACTCACTGGTTTTTGGTGAGTCGACCAGAATGAAACCAAACTGAATACGCGTCAATAACAAGACCTTTTCCTCTGAAAAGTAGAAAAGCTGAGCAAATTATTACTGTGTAAAGGATGCTTCCAAACAACTATTCGCGTGACTTGATTTTTCGCGTGACTCACTAATAACTCTTACAACAAGAAGAAAATCAGTCGCACGATTTATGGAAACCTTTCCCGGCGTAAATTTAAAGTATTACAAATCAGCTAATTAAGACCTTTAAAGTTCTCAAGAAATTCCTTGGCAAACTCGAATGTTTAATCTTTGAAACGCTGTTGACTAAGAACAAGAGACCCAAACTGAACACGCGAGCGGATCTCATTCGCGCGAAACTCTTTACATGAATGTTTTCATGTAACGTTTGCTAATTTCATTTTCTCACATCCCAAATACTAAAAATATGCCTTGCCGCTATTTTTAATTTATTCATTCGGCAATGATGGCATGAGGTCGTCGAAACGTCATGTAATTTTTCTTACGTTAATTTCCCTACTTAAATCAGCTATACTTATTATATGTGCACCCAACGGTGTCAGTCATGGACAGCTTGCAGTTCATAAACTTACCGTGTTCAGTTTCTCAGTCTTCCAATGAAAACGAAACCAAAGTGATAGAAACTGAAACAACACTGGGGAGGGGGGGGGGGGGTCCCTGCAGGACAATAGGAGGTCCAATATATAGGAAGTCAAAACAAATTAAAATTGCAATAAGTTTTAAACGTTGCGCAAAGCAATCAAATAAAAACGTTTAAAAGTAAGTTACATTTTTTCTATTCCCATCCCCTACTAAACACTGACGGTAAAGTCCAACAGTTTTTAGAGCATATTGGGTTTTTGAGCATAGCTAGTAATCAGTCAAATGGTTATCAGGCTAGACAAAGTTCTTTGTTGTCTGTTGTTATTCACTCTTTTGTTTAACCGTGCATGAAAACAATAGGAGATAACTCAGTCCTGTCTTATTGACTAACCGATAGAACGTTCAATTATAATTAATACACTGTGTATGACCGCAAATCGAAAGATTGTTCACCGTCCTGGACCTTTCAACATAAATCTTAACATCTTTTTTGCTCTTTGACGTTTCTCGGGCTTAGAAACTACTCAAGTTTACCATTAAAGTCTGTGTTTGTTGATTAATAAAATTTACATTCCACGCTAGTTCCTGTCATGGACAGACTGACTTTCTCTGAAGAGAAAGAAGACAACTAATGAAAGCTACTTTTGCCATCGTTTTGTTGTAAAATATAAAAGACCGTGGATTAAGTTTTCGTCAGTTTTCACTTTATAATGTACTTTGTACGATTTGTTTGATTTCAAACTCTCGTTTTCGATGGCAACAAATATCAGAACTGACAGCGCCACAAACGTTGCTATGAAGAAGCAAAGGATGCAGCTTGCAATTAATCCTCACTTTATGACTGTCTGAATGTCTTGGCTCAGTATGATAATCGAGCTTTATATTATTCTAACAGGTTAAGATAGGAACCAGACGATGCAAAGTTAGCTAGAGCTATACTTACCACGGAGGAACTTACTTTGGAAAGCGAAACTACAAAAATCGCTTGAGGGGTTCTAGATATTTCGAGGAAACACTGATTATCATAATACTCGTCATGAATGGAAGATCTATTTCGATGTTCTGGAGTGCCAAAACATACGTTTGGCGAGATGCGAGAAAAGCTGAAAATCCGGGAGGGATGTGTAATGTGGGATACCGGATTTGGAATCTGCTTCTTTCAACCAGGGAATGCGCGACAAATTTGATATTTATGGGCGGGATGCGGGTAAAAAAAAAAGAAAAAACCCAGCAAATTAGGCCTACTAAGTGACTGAACTTCTACCTTGGAAACCCTGATGTGACACCTAATCAAGAGGTTTTAAAACGGCTTCCCAACCGCGCGCATATGTTTTGGTTTTTAGTCACAACAGCGTCATTGACTACAACTGGTTTTGACTAGTCTTTAACTACATGACTTTGGAGTAGTTGGTGATTGCCGTCAACATTACGCTTACAGATTATCCTGGGTTCCTTCTTTGGGTTCAAAAGGTAGATCGACTGTGAACAGTTTACTTAAAGATTTCAGTCTTACAAAGATAATCAAAGCTATTTAAATCTCGATTTATACTCACTGGTATTGGTGAGTCGAACAGAATGAAACCAAACTCAATACGCGTCTATAACAAGACCTTTCCCTCTGAAAAAGAGAAGAGAAGGGAAAGTCTAACAAATTATTACTACGCAAACGATGCTTCCAAACATTTATTCGCGTGACTTAAATTTTCGCGTGACTCACTAATAACTCTTACATCAAAAAGAAAATCAGTCACGCGATTCATGCAAACCTCTCTCAGTGTAAATTTAAAGTATTAAAAATCAGCTATACTTCTTATATGTGCACCCAACGATATCAATCACGGACAGCTTGCAGTATATAAACTTATCGTGTTCAGTTTGTCTGTCCTCTGATGAAAACGAAACAAAAGTGATAGACACTGAAACAACACTGGGGGGGTTTCCCGGCAAGACAATAGGAGGTCCAATATATAGGAAGTCAAAACAAATGAAAATTGCAATGAGTTTTAAACGTTGCGCAAAACAATCAATTAAAAACATTTAAAAGTAAGTTACATTTCTTCTTTTACCATTCCTTGCTAAACACTGACGATAAAGTCCAATAGCTTTGAGAGCATATTGGGTTTTTGAGCATAGCTAATAATCAGAGAACTGGTTATCAAGCTAGACAAAGTTCTTTGCTTGTCCTTTGGCTTAACCGTGCATAAAAGCAATAGGAGTCAATCGAGTTCTGTGTTATTGATTAACCGATAGAACGTTTCGGTTATGTAATTAATGCACTGTGTATGATCGCAAATCGAAAGATTGTTCACAGTCTTGGACCTTTCAAGGCATCTTTGTTTGCTCTTTTAAAGCTTCTCCGCCTTATTAATGAATCTTTTGTTGGCTGATTGATAGAATTTACATTCCGCGCCAGTTTCTGTCACAGACAGATTGATTTGCTCTACAGAGAAATAAGGCAAGTACTGAAAGTTACTTTTGTCATCGTTCTGTTGTCAAATATGGAAGACATTGAATGAACTTTTTAGCTAGAGCTGTACTTACCACAGCGGAACTTGTTTTGGAAAGTGAAACTATGAAAATCGCTTGAGGGGTTCTAAATATTTCAAAGGGACACTGATTATCATGATACGTCATGCATGGAAGATGCAGTATTTCGATCTGGAGTGTCAAAACACAAGCTTGGCGGGAGGCGAGATTAGTCAGTTAAAAATCCAGGCGGGAAGCGGAATGCCGTATTCGAGATAAAACGTCTGGATCTGGGCAGCATGTGCTTATTTTAATCAGAAAATGCAGGATAAATTTGATATTGAGGGGCGGAATGCGGGATGAATACTAGCAAATCACTTCTACGCAGTGACTGAACATATTAAGAAATATACCATTACTGTATAATTGGAACCCTTGATGAGACACCAAGGATCCTTTAAGGCTTCTCAATCGCGCTCCATCTTTTTGTTTCAGTTACACCAGAGTCGTAGAGCAAATGTGCATGATTACAAACTGGTTCTGATTACTGTCAAAAAAAAGGTTGCCAAAGCAGCATCAAAATGTTGGCCTGGGTTGTTTCTTTGTGTTGAAAAAGTAGATCGAATGAGCACAGTTAACTTTATGATTTAAGCCTCCTATGAATAACAAAGCTACATTTGTTTTATACTCACTAGTTTTGGTGAGTCAACAGAGTGAAACCAAAACTAACACGCGTCGGTAACAGGACTTTTTCCTCTGAAAATAAGCAAAATGGAGATAGTTAAGCGAAATATTACTGCACTAATAATATACAGGAAAAAATTACTCGATCACGTAGGGGCCAAACCACCCCCCCCCCCCCCAAATGTTTCGTCAGTTCTTGGGTATTTCACATTATTTCGCATTACTTAAAAAGTATTGACTCTTTCTACACCAAACTTGGCAGAAGGGCAGAAGACCTATTGTCAATTAAATTGCGTGAAAAATGTCAGTAAATGTCAAAGTTGTGACGTCACAGTGATGACGTCATGTTTTTTGCCACTTTTGAAGTTTTTAATATGTATGTTTTACAATGTGTTCGAAAGAGCACATCTAGGGGAGTTGAAACCTGAAAAAATTTTGTCCATATCACAAAAATTAAATGAAATATGGCATTTTTAAATATGAAAAATAACCCTGCAAAATATGGGGTCCCCCCTTGAGAAAAATCCCGAAATTGGAGCCGCAATTTTGTCTCAGCAAATGCAGCTATGTTGCACATGTAATGTGCCAGATGACTAAAGCAAAAATAAAGAAGAAATCGGGATAAAAAATTATCCCTCTAGTGTTGTTGCGTTAAAATTAGTTTTGTTACGTCATAACCTGTGACACCACCCGTTTTTTTTCACTGTTAATACCATCCTAACAAAACCCAAAATCAAATTTCTAAAACCATACGATTTTTGACAACATCAAGCTTTCTATTTTGCTAGATTATTAGCCTTCCTAGAAAAAAACTGAAAAAAATAAACCAGAGAGACTGACTTAAGAAGGACAGTATGGTTAAGCAAATTCTGGTGAGGACAGCAAAAAAATATTTCATTGACCATATCTCAAAAAATAATCATCATAGCAAAAAACGGTTTCCGGCATTTTACTCCTCAAGTCAAGGCCTTTCCAATGACATAATCTTTACATCAGATTTTACAAAAAATTATAACACGTTTTGGTAACGTCATCAATTATGACGTCATAATCTGACATTTTGTCACAACTTCTAAATTAAAATAAACTGGAGAACAAAGAAAGCTCATCTGCCAAACTTGGTTCAGAAATATATTAACCAAGCAAATATAGCCTTCATGAAACATTGGGGGGGGGGGGGGGTGGTTTGGCCCCTACGTGATTCTGATTAGCTGAGAGCAGTGCAGTTCAAATGTAACACCAGTGCATAAAATGTAACAACAATGCAAAAACTGTAGCACCAGTGCAAATTGCATATCATAATTCTGGATTATGATTGGCTGAAAGACAATAGGAAATTTTCTAAGCCAATGATATCACGTCAAATGATGACGAAAAATCCTCTGGCACTTCCTCCACCCAAATTTTTTCATGTTTATATTATTGATAAGTAATCAGTGAGTCAATAACTAATCGAACGAGTTTTCAGAAAGAAGCGGCTCGTGCAATTTCAGCTTTTTGAAAAACTCATTGGTACAAATTAATTCCAAATTGAACTCGAAACCTATGATTACCTATACCTAGCGGTGCCTCCAAGCAATCTTTTGCGTGACGTGATAATTTGCGTGACTCACTATTTGGCGCTTACAGCGGGAAGAAAATCAGTCACGCGATTCATGAAGTCTCTTTCAGTGTAAACTCTAGCTCTTGTGTACCGCACGCTATTAGTCACAAATAGCTTACTGTTTATAAACTTACCCTGTTTAGCTTGTCAGTCTTCTCAAAAAAGTGGAACCCAAAGTGATAGAAACTAAAACAGCACTGAGGGAGTTTCCCTGCAAGACAATAGGAGGTCCAATAAGAAGTCAAAAAGAATCGAATAATACTCAAAACAATCGAATAAAAACATTGAAACGTAAGTTACATTTTTTAATTTCCATACTTTGTTGAATACTGACGGTAAAGTCTAATAGTTTTTAAAGCATATTGGGTTTTTTAACATAGCTAATATTAATTAAAATGGTTTTCTAGCTAGACAAAGTTCTTTCAATGGTTGTATGTTGCTGTTCGCTCTTTGGTTTACCCGTGCATTAAACACAATAGCTCTTAACTTAGTTCTGTCTTATAAGTTAAACGACAGAAAGGTATCGGTTATCTAATTATTACACTGTTGAAGGATCTTTCACAATCCTGGACCTCCCCATATAAATCTTGGCATTTTTGTTTGCTCTTTTGAAGCTTCTATTGCTTAACAACCACTCCAGTTTACTGTTTAACTCTGTGTTTCCTGATTAATAACATTAACATTCCATGCTGGTTCCTGTCATAGACAACTAATGAAAGCTACTTTTGTTATCGTTTTGTTGTAAAATATGGAAGACCGGGAATTTACTTTTCGTCCGTTTTTACTTTACAATGTACTTTGTACGATTTGATTGATTTCAAACTCTGTTTTTCGATGACAACAGACATCAGGACTGACAGAGCCACAAACTTTGTTGTCTACTGGCAAACAATAGAGCGTGCAGTTGATCATCACTCTATGATTGTTTGAATTTCGTGGCTATCATAATACAGCTATATATCATTTTAACTAGTTAAGAGAGAAACCAGACGATGCAAAGTTAGCTAGAGCTGTGCTTACCACGTCGGAACTTGCTTTGGAAAGTGAAACTACGAAAACCGCCTAAGGGTTCCTAGAAATTTCGAGAAAACACTGATTATCATAATGCGTCATGGATGGGAGATGTATTTCGAAGTTTCTGGAGTGTCAAAACGTCAGCTTGACAGGATGCGAGATAAGGTGAAAATCTAGGCGGGATGTGGAAAGCGGAATTCGGGATGAACATATCTTGGCGTGAGCAGCATGTGTTCCGTTCAACTAGGAAACGCGGGATACATCTTATATTGAGGGGCGAGATGGGGGATGAAAAGTGCAAGTCATGGCTACTTAATGACTGGAGGAATTAATTTAGCTTTCTGGTGTGTCTGTAAACACAAATGAGTTATAAAGAAGGAGGTTTTAAAACAGCTTGCCAAACGTGTTTCGGTCACACCAACGTCGCTACTTATAACTGCTTTTGATTAGTCTTTAAACACATGACGTCAGAGTTAAAAGTAGTTAGTGATTAGCGTCGACGTTGCGGTCACAAATTCTCTCAGGTTCTGACTTTGTGTTGAAAAAGGAAATTGACTGTGAACGGTTTACATCACTATTTTAGTCTACTACGAATATGTCATGTCAAAATTAAATTACGTAAATCTTTGTATTTTAGGAATGCACGTACGTATTTTGCACGAGCCTGCACAGCTCATAGACGTGACGTGTATAAATAAAGTTTGCATTGTATTGTATCGTAAAGCTAAAATTATTATACATACTCACTAGCTTCGGTGAGTCACCTGAGTTAACGAAAACCAATATGCGTCGATAACAGGGTCTTTTCTCCTGAAAAGTAAGCAAAAAGGGAAAGTTAATTGAATTGTTCCTGCAGGAAACGGTGATTCCAAACAATCATTTTTGTGACTTAATTTTCTGCCTGACTCGCTATCGGCGCTTACAGCAGGAAGAAAATCAGTCACGCGATTCGTGACGTCTCTTTAAGTGTACACTCTAGATCTTGTGTGCACGCACGCGACTAGTCACAAATAGCTTACAGTTCATAAACGTACCGTGTACAGTAACTGAAACAGCTCTGAGGAAGTTTCCCTACAAGATAATAGGAGGCCCAATAAGAAGTCAAAACAAACGAATAAAAACATTCGAAAGTAAGTTACATTTTTCCATTCCCATAATTTGTTGAATACTGATGGTAAAGGATAATAGTTTTTAAAGCATGGTGGCTTTTTTAACATAGCTAATATTCAGTAAAATGGTTTTTACTTAGGGAAAGTTCTTTCAATTGTTGTCTGTTGTTGTTTGCTCTTTGGCTTACCCGTGCATAAAACACATTAGCTGTTAACTCACTTCTCTCTCATAAGTTAACGAACAGAAACGTTTCGGTTATCTAATTAATACACTGAAAGAATGAAAGATGCGAGTGCAGCTATAACACTACTGGAAAATATCTTTTATTATTTGATTGCTACTGTTGGGCATCTATTACCATGTAATTAATACACTGTTGAAAGATTTTACACAATCCTAGACCTCCCCCTATAAATCTTGTCACTTTTTTTTTTTTTTCGGCTCTTTTGAAGCCTCTAGGGCTTAGAAACTAGTCCAGATTACTATTTAACTCTGTGTTGGCTGATTAATATAATTTGCATTCCACGGCGGTCCCTATCATAAACAGACCGACTTGCTCTGAGACAAATGAGACATCAACGAAAGCTACTTTGGCCATCGTTCTGTTGTAAAATATGGAAGGCGGTGAATTGACTTTTCTTCAGTTTCTACTTTATAATGTACTCTGCACGATTTGGTCGATTTCAAACTCTCCCTTTTTTTTATGGTAACAAACATCAGAACTGACAGAGCCAAAAACTTTGTTGATAACTAGCAAGCGGTGGACTGAGCTTGCAATTAACCGTCACATAACGATGTTCTGAATGACCTGGCTATTATAATCGAGCTCTATGTTATTATAACTCGTGAAGATAAAAACCAGACGATGCAAAGTTAGCTGGAGCTGTACTTACCACCACGGAACTTGCTTTGGAAAGTGAAACTAGGAAAATCGCTAGAGGGCTTCGCAACTTTTTGAGGAAATATTGATTATTATAATACGTCATGCATGGAAGTTTATAGGTGCAATATTGAGTGCGGGATACGGGATTAAACTCTTGGCGGGAGCGGCATGCGCTTATTTCAACAAAAAAATGCGGGATAGATTTGACATTGAGGGGCGGCGTGCGGGATGAAAAACAGCAAAACACGGTTACTCAGTGATTAGAGGAATTGATTTAGCTTTCGGTAATGTTTGTAAACACCGATGAGTTAAAGAGTAGGGGTCTTTAAAACAGCTTGCCAATTGCGTTTCGATCACACGAGCGTCACATATTAACTACAACTGACTCAAATTAGTCCATAACTACATGTTTGTGGCAGGCGTTACTGTTTCAAATTCTCCCGGGTTCTTTCTTTGCGTTCAAATAGTTTATTGACTTAATGATTCCAGTCTACTATGAATAACAAAGTAATTAAAATATTGATTTACACTCACTTGTTTTGGTTAGTCGACCAGAATGGAACCAAATTGAATACGCGTCAATAAGAGGACCTTTTCCTCTGAAAAGTAGAAGAGAAGGAGAGTTCGCGAATTACTATTGCGCAAATGATGCTTACAAACAATTATTCGCGTGACTTAACTTTTCGCGTGATTCAAAAGTGGCTCTTACAACAAGAATAAAATAAGTCGTAAGTATTAATGAAAACCTATCCCAGTGTAAATTTAAAGTATTTAGCATCAACTATACTTGTTATATGTGCAACCAACGCTATTAGACAAAAACAGCTGACAGTTTATAAACTTACCGTGTTCTGATGAAAGTGAAACCAAAAGTGAGACAATAGGAGGGCCAATATTAAGTCAAAACAAATTGAAATTAATATATGTTTCAAAAGACAATTAGATAGAAACATTGGGAAGTAAATTACATTTTTTCTATCTCCAGTCGCTATTAAATACTGACGGCTTGATGTCCAATAACTTTCAAAGCATATCTGGGTGACCATAGCTTGTAATCAGTGAAATGGTTATCAAGCTAGACAAAGTTCCTCGTCTGTTTTTCGCTCTTTGCCTTAACCATGCATAAAACCCTATAGCTGTTAACGTATTGTGTTTTATGTTTCTCAAAGATTAACCAACAGAAACGTTTTGGTTCTGGAGACCCTGTTAGGGATAAATTCCGACAAGCGACATGGCCTTGAAAAGGCGACATGAGAGCTATGAATTGGCGACGAACAACAAGACTACTACAGCGAAATAGGGAAAGCGACACCAATGGCAAGATAGACCGACAACGAATTTCGGAATTGAGAATGCAGTGATTGTTTTAAACCTCTGAGTCGAAGTGAAGACGCATTTCCAGAGTTTTAAATGTGTTTTCCTCTCTCACGTGCGATGTCGACGGGTCGTGAAACCCAGGCTTTCTTATATATGCTAAAACGTCCACGTCCAATAAATCGAGTCCGTCATTGCTGAGCATTTTTTCTCACTATCAGCTGAGTGAGCAGTGCCCTCAAACGCCTAAAAACACGCTTAAGGAAAAAGGAAAGAGATCTTCGACCGTCTGCTTCATACTTTTATTAGCGGGTCACCAGTAAAAGAATATGAAGCTGTATTATCAAAAATGGCATTACGGAAGGAAAAGAGAGACCGGGGAAAGTTGCCAAGGTCTTATCGTCTTCAGCAGAAGATTAGGGTTACGCTAAATTCAAAGGAAGATTTTGGATAGGAGAGATTGTCTGATTGAGGCCGTTGAGATTTTGAGTTAAAGAACGGTTGTTAAACATAAACATGGTAAAAAATAATCATAGGTTCGATTGTACTTCAGGTCCAAACACTGACTGGCAATTCCAAGCGTCTTAATTTCAAAATTTCCCGGGGGGAGCATGCCCCCACATCCCCTCGGAAGTTAGCAACTTCAGCGCTCGAAAGCATGCCCAAGCCCTTAGAAGGCATGCCCCCAGCCCCTTAGAAAATTTTGAAAAATTGAAGTAGCTAAGAAGTCTTTTCCTTCATTCTGAGTCGAAATGTAATGCTTTAAAAGTAACCATAAAGTAATCATTAAACCCACTGACCGGAGAAATGCTGGCTCTGCATAAGAACAGTCTTACTGCTGAAAAGTGTTCGAAACAAGTGCAAAGCGTACAAGGAGTAAATTATATCCAAAGAGATGCTTAATTATACATGTACTTGACTAAAACAGCAAGGAACCTTCAATGCGTGAGAAATAATAGTTTCAGTGTGAGAGCGCAAGATTGAATTCGTTTGCGTGAACCTCATGCTCAAAGCGTGAGACTTCAGAGCACTGTGTCTGTTTCTTTTTTTTTAAATAAACAAAGGTATCACGATTTGTTATACGTGTAGTTTCGTTTTAATTGAACAAGGTCAAATTTCTCGACACAACTCCTCTCAGACGAAATTCCGACAGGCGACGTAGGAATCTTTCGAAATGCCGACATGGCTGGTGGCGAATTTCAGACAGGGGACATAGTTACCCCCCCCCCCCCCTAACGGGGCCTCGTTATGCAATTAACGCACTGCGTGTGATCACAAAACGAAAGATTAATCACAGTCCTGGACCTTCCAACATAAATCTTGGCATCTTTGTTCGCTCTTTTGAAGTGCCTTGGGTAAATTAAAAGCCACTCCAGTTTACTATTGAATACTGTGTCGGCTGAGATTATAGAATTTACATTCCAAGCCTTCCTGTCATAGCCAGACTGAGTTACTCTGAAGAGAAATACGACAACTATTGAAAGCTACTTTTGCCATCGTTCTGTTGTAACATGTGGAAGGGCGTGGATTAACTTTTAGTCAGTTTCCACTTTACGATGTACTTTGTGCGATTTGGTCGATTTCAAACTCTCGTTTCCCCATGGTAACAGACATCAGATCTGACAGATCCAAAAACTTTGCTATGTAAAAGAAAACTATGGAGCTTGCAATTTTTTTATCACGTTTGTGACTAAGGTCGACATTACGGTTACAAATTCTCTAGGGTTCTTTCTTTGCGTTCAAAAAGTAGATCGACTGTGAACAGTTTACTTAACGATATCAACCTACTATGAATAATAAAGCATTTAGAATATTGATTTATACTCAGTGGTTTTAATGAGTCGACCAGAATGAAATGAAAATGAATACGTGTCAATAACAGGACCTTTTAATGAGTCGACCAGAATGAAATGAAAATGAATACGTGTCAATAACAGGACCTTTTCTTCTGAAAAGTGGAAAAGAAGGAAAAGTTAAACAAATTATTACTGCCCAATCAATGCTTGCAAACATTTATTCGCGTGACTCACTATTAGCTATAACAACATGAGGAAAATCAGTCACGTGATTCATGCAAACCTCTCCCAGTGTAAATTTAAAATATGAATAATGAAATCGTAAACACTCTTTTTCTTTGGCCATCGTAGCTTTAGAAGAAACAAAACACAAACCGCGGTGATAAACATGGTTACATGGTTTTGGTTCCATGTTTATCACCACGGTTTGTGCTATGAATAATGAACTAATTCCATGTTATATGTGCACTCAACGCAATCAGTCACGGAAGGGTTGCAGCTTATAAACTTACCGTGTTCAGTTTGTCGATCTTAAGATAAAAGTGAAACCAAAAGTGCTGGAAACTGAAGAAAACACTGTAAGAGTTTCCCTGTAAGGCAATACAGCAATTATTACTTGTATTTTTAAATTTATATCTTTGTATCTTTGTATTTTTTTAAAATTTTATCTTGTATTTTTAATTATTATATTTTTAGACTAGGGCCCGTCTGGATATCAGCCTCGTCGCTGAATGGGCCACCCTGGCTAAATAGAGTTTACCTTTATCTTTAAAAGGAAATCAACGAAAAATGCAAACGTTTCAAACGCGCTCAAAACAATCGAATTAAAACACTTCTTCTTAAATGTGTTATTACGTTTTTTGCTCTCTCGATCTATTTTTTGTCAACATACTAAGGAAATAGTGCAATAGCTTTAAAGGCACATTGAACGTGCATCACTTCGTTTACAGAGGGATAAATGTTTCTGCCAAAATTGTTCCCAGTACAGTGGAACACCGCCTTACGGTCACCTCGTTAACGCGACCACTTTTTATGTCTCGGTTAGACGCCGATACTTTTATTTATAAGAAAGTTCCACCTCGCTAATACGGCTAACAGCCACATTCTGAAATCCCAACATGTATAATCCTTGATAATTTTACCCTATTCAGTATACGGCCACTCAAAGAGTTATGTTTTTCTTTCTATTGTTAATATGGTATGCACTGATTGACGTCTCTCTATTTTTTAATTATATCTGCATTCGGGATGCTTTTAAAAGAACAGCTGTTTAGAAGTGCAATTGTGATATGTATGTTAAGACGCGACTTAATTTAGACCAGTCATGAAATTTAACCCCACCCCGTTAATAGTCCCACGACGTGAATACGGCCAAATTTTCATGATTATGGCTCGTTAGACTGTTCACAGTCCCCTATTTTTCCGTGAGATCGTGGATGTCGATCGTTGAGCTCGACGGACCGCCATCTTGATCTCTTGATGCGAGCGAAACTGGAGAGAGTACAAAATGCCCGTGGGTAGGGGGGGGGGGGTGGAAGGCACGGCCGGCGGAAAAAAATAGGGAGACTGTAACAGCTTCACTCTGTCTCCTGTTCAAGGGGCGCGGCCGCCAGTTTGGCGCCTCCGTTAATCAAATCAATTAACAATCTCCTCTCCTGAGAAAAAACCTGTCAAATCAGGGATGATCATATGAATACATGTTACTGTGCTGTGAATTTCGAAACAATTTGAAGGTTTTCTAAGTTGCGTCGAATGAATGCGGGACGGAAGAACTCTTCTCTGATTCCAAAAAAAGCGGCAAAGCATGCAGGGAATTGCAATTATTCAGATGCGTGCCGTCTTTGGGGCATTAACTGTAAAATTTCAGTCGGAAATAAGAACGAACAAGGGAGCTTTCAGCCATTTCCTTCGCCAAAACGAAACTTTGATATATTAAACTTTTGCCAAAACCAGTTGGAAGAACCGCCAAAACATCTTTTCCTTCGAGTAAACGAGAAACGGCCTCCTTTTGCTCGCGTTTTGACACCAATCCTCCAAGACAAGAAGCAGACAGACGATCGAAATCAAAACATTCTCCAGAATATTCTCTTGAAATCGATGCCATTTTGGCCTGAGCCGCGAAGTGATGAATGTCACTTTCTTTCACTCAAGTTGTCAACGCTCTGCTACGCTCTGATGAACTCTATTGTCCCTTCGACCAATCAGGTGTTGCCGTTGCTGGAGCAGCAGTCTCCCTATTTTTTCCGCCCCGTCACCTCTACGCTATCAACCCCACCGCCACTACCCACGGGCATTTTGTACTCTCCCCAGGTTCGCACGCATCAAGAGACCAAGATGGCCGCCCATCGAACTCGACGATCGACATCTACGATCTCACGGGAAAATAGGGGACTGTGAACAGTCTAATAGCTCGTTGGTGACCATGTTAACGGGGTTCCACTGTAAAATAGCAAGGTATATATGAAAATTGATATCCTCGGAATTTCTTGTCTTTCTCGTGATCATGATGACTAAGCTCGCCTCTACGTGTCACCCATTACGAAAACAAGAAAAAAATGAGAGAAGAGTTGATAGCTTTAATTTATGATGACAGTGTCATGGCTAACAATGTTGTTTTGGAAGACCTGAACCATACCACTAATCTTTGGAGACTTCTGTGCAGTGGCTGTCAATTGATGTTGTAGAAAGTTCGCTTGTCTTTTGTACGAAATAGCATTTAGTTTAGAGCACTTCCAAAAAAAAAAAACGCAAATCGTAAACCGTTTCAGTTCTTCATGTTCTTGCTAAATGTTGTTGCTGACCTCTTGATTCGACTTTGAGCCTCGATAATCGTGTTGCTAGCATATTGTACATCGATACACATAATCCAATGTCACAAGCAGAAACAACAGAGAAAACTAGTCTTAAGTTCTATGGAGAAAGGTTAGCCACTGACTCTTGATATTTTTCACCAGACGTTTCGGCTAATGCTTATAAGCCTTCATCAGTGATATGAAAGCGAAGTTCGTTGTCATACGCTATTTAAAGTAACGTAACGCGAAGCTTGTGCGCGTGACCATGTAGTTCATGCTCACGCGATGCCTTTTTGTAGGCTTCTGGAAGTACCTTTTTCCATAGAACTTATGACATCTCCTGACTACACTTTTTCCATTTTTAAACTACTGTCTACTGTCTACGTGATCTTTGCATGAGCTGATTTATGACCTTTACCATGTTCTCAAATAAAAAAAAAAATTTACCACTTGCACAATAATTTCCTCGCCACTAATTCGTGAATCCGCGTTTTGAATTAAAAAAGCCAAACAAAACAAAACAAAATAAAGCGAAAAACTAAAAGAAATCCAACTTGCTGAATGCAACTTATGATTGTGGTTTCTGCAGGCAACCTCGATACATTTGGCAGCTTAACCGACAAAACCCAAAACACTTAGGATTAAATACAGATCAGGGAACGCAATAAAAAAAGGTAATGCTTGGTGTTGTGTAATTCTTAATTATCATTTTAAAGACACGAGAGATTGCAAATTTTTATTTGTGTCCGTCACTAAGTGGCCTACATAATATAGTTTTAACGATTTGATCGATGACATTGATGAATTTGGGATAAATCTTCCTTTTGTGATTTTATAAACATCCGTGCAGCTATTCTGTGGTCACGAGGGCAAACAATACCGCTATACTTGCCACAGAAAAGTTCTAGTTTCAAAAGTGAAGACTACGAAACATTCGGGTGTTTCCCGAAATTCCAAGAAAATAGATTATCATATCACGCATTCCTTTGTCGGTATTTGGGACAGGCTTAAAAAAGGATACAGGAGGAAACTACCTTGTGGAAAGATTTAATTTGCACTCCCCGGTAAGCGGGATGTGTGGCTATTTTATAGTTAATGGTGGGATGCGGAAAAATATTTCAAAAACCAGGAAATCGCATTTTCTTTGTGAACTCTACAGTTTCACCTAAAAAATCTCTAAGGAGCGTGAATTAGCTCAATGAGCATGGAGTACTCCTCTAGAGGACAGAAAAGTAAAATATAAAATAAACGCAAATACTACCACTACTGTTCAGAGTTTATTCGTTATCCTCGGTGCCTTCCTGGGTCCTGCCTCCCCCAGTAGGGTCACGTGAAGCGCGGATGTAAATTGTTTCGTCTGATCCACTTAAGACACCCAAATTATCAATCGAAGAGAATCGAACTTGTTTTTTCTGAGGCTAAATAAAGCTAAGTGCGAACGCTTCTATTTTCGATTTTGAATGGTTGGTGATGTTGCGCGCGCAAAACATAGCAAATTTGAATTGGATTTCGCCTTTACAGTGAATCCAGTATGCATAGAGCATTTCGTAACTAAAAGAGACCCGTTCTGTGTCGAGTTAGGTTCTACTTTGGCTTTGCAGGTGAGCAACGTCTTTGTAAAGTGACTATCATAAAGTGTGTTCTTGATCCATGACAGTCTTATCTCAACCCTGAATGTATTCCCTATTAACCGGTTGGCAAACTTATACCATTATGAAGCACTAGCTAAAGCAGGTTACCAATAGACCGCAATCAGATTAGTGCTGCCAAGAGGATTTCATCCGGGATATCTACACCGTAACAACTAGACTACACAATATCAGGAGCCCATTTGAGGCCGTGTTCATGATATGCCGAATAAGCAATATGGATATGGTATTAGACTGTTAACAATGGAAGCCGAAGTGATATAATACTTGAAACAAAATAACAACGAACTTACCGTTTCGCAGTAGCCAGTGTACAATGAGTCGTCCGTTCTTGGAAACAAAAACTGCACAGGGACGTTTATGTGTCATTGCTTATATAGCGTGTTATTCGCATAAATTATCGATCTATAAAACCATTTCAGTTTCAAAACATTTGATGTCACAAGCGGAAACAGAAAAACATGAAAACGAAATTGACGTGGGCACGTGAATTTTGCATAAAGGCATTATGACCTTTGCTCATGAACAGATTTTGTACCCATGAATGCGAAATGTCAGAAACTTCCATTTTGGTTTCTGCAAACAACTCTCGAGACATTTATCAGCAAGTAGGCCCCATAAAACGCAAGGCAGTTAATTCTGAGCGATTTGCAGACGTAATACTTTATAAAAACACAAAAGGGCGATCGATCTAGCAATCATGAACTTACAGTGTTAGTTGTGCGATCTTAAGATTAACTTCAAACAAAAGGCGATCAGCTAAAATAACACGAGGGTCTTCCCCTGCAAGACACAGGAGAAACAAGGACTGATACAAACCACAGTTAATGGAAGGGAATGGTTATGAAAAAACGACAAAGTTCTTTGTCGTATTTGTGTGTTCTATTTTTTGGCTTTAACAGTGCGCAAAACAAAGTTGCTGTCTAATGCTGACTGAAGAACTAACCAATAGAAACGTTTTTATTACGTAAATCATGCATAGCTAGTGTATGAGCGCAGAACAAAAGATTGTGCACAGCCGTGGACCTTCCAACATAAATCTTGGCATCTTTGTTTGCTCCTTTGATATTTGCGGGCTTTATAGCTATTCTCATCTATTAAGGACTATGTACAAACGGATTTAGGCACATTAACCAGAGAGCCAATCATTTCTAAGGCATGTTACATCCGTCGTCATGTTCATTCTTTTCTGAAAAAAAAAACAGCAACAACAACCGAGATATCCATACGACGGCTTTCAAATTCATCACTCCATTTACTTGAGACTTCTTGAGGAATGATACAATTGACTTTTCAGTTTCATGTCATGGTGCTTTACGACAAATAAGCGCAACTTAAACAGAACTGATATCGCTCGTCCTTTTGAAACTCCCATTTGCATTTAACACACGTAAGTTTGTGAATTTACTGTTTGCATCAGTTGCTATATAAAGTAGTTGACAAGTTTTGCTCGACGGCTTTCTTTCTCATTTACCTTGTAACCGACAGGCAAATTACAGAATCAACCATTTTCAAGTCTGTGATTTATCATTGTTTTGTGATTTAATAAATATTTGAGCTATATCTTTGAACTATATCTTCTTCTCAAATGACAGGGTAAACAATACAAGATTAGCTTCTTACCACATTAGAATTCCCTTTGAAAAGTGAAAACTACGAAACGTTCCGGTGTTTCCCGAAATATCAAGATAAAGAAAATCATACCACGCATGTGTTTGGCGGTATGTGAGATGAGTTTAAAATAATTACAGCGAGATACGGGATGAAACTATCTCGGGGAAAACGTTATTTGCACCCATCGTCAAGCGGGAAGCGGGTTCGACGCTTTAAAAGTTAATGGCGGAAACGGCAAATCGCACTTCCTCTGTGAACTTTACAGTTTCACCACACTGATATCTCTTAGCAGCGTTCATTAGCTCAAGGAGCACGAAGTACGCCTCCAGAGCCAGCCGTGTAAAATAAAACTGTTCAGATTTTACTGCTCGCTGTCCAAAATGCCCCTCCCGCCACCCCCTCCTTCCCCGGCAGGGTAACGTGTTACGTACGGAAGTAAATTGTCTAGTTTGATCCAAGCTGATATGTGCAAATTAACCAAAGAAACAATTCCTATTAAGGCAACTTACAATTCCTTTGTTATGTTCATTCTTTTCTAAATGCAGACGAGAAAGCGGTCCAACAGCTTTTAAATTAATTATTCCATTTTCTTGTGGACTCTTGATGGTAGGTTCGAGTTTCAATATCAAGTCATGAAAGAATAACGTGCTCTTACAACAAATGAGGCAACTTGAGAGGAACTGATATCGCTCGATCTGATTTTAATCCTTCATTTACATTTCAAGACAATTTAAAAGTCTGTGAATTTGCTGCTCACATCAGTAACTACATAATGTAGTTTGCACGTTGTAATCCCTGGCATTCTTCTTCCTTTCTCATGCGACAGATCGGCGAATTAAAAACAAAACAGCTTCGACTTTACGATTTATTTAATTCTCGCTTCGTGATTTTATGAACACTTAAACTAAATATTATTGTCAACCGAAAAGGGAAACAATTCCAGTTTCTAGCTACTTAGCAAAGTAGAGTTCCCTTGCAAAAGTGAAAACCACGAATTGAACATTCGGGGAATCCCGAAATTTCGAGAGAACAGATGTTGCTATCACACATACGTATGACTGCTTGCAGGATGAGTTTTAAATATAGCGGGATACGGGATGAAACTACATTACAGATTACTGCTAGCTGAGGTTTTGATTCGGGATCTTCGCGTCTTAACCAATATGCCATACAATTATTTGAAGAGGTTTTCGTGTTATTCCGAATGAGAAGGATGGATTTTGAAAGTGTTATCATCAGAAGCCGAAATTATACATTGTTTGAAATAAAATGACGACTAACTTACCGTTGTCCAATTAAACAGCCTGTGTACAGCCTTCCGCCGTCCTCAAGAAAAACTTGAAAGCGGGGGACTTCTACGTGTTACTGGTAACAATTTTGTTGATCGCATAATTTAATGATCCATCTGTAAAACCATTTCAGTTTCACAGTATCTGACGTCACAAGCGGAAACAACAAAAGAAATCTCTTTTTTGTGTTCACAGAATTTTTTTAAAAAAAAAGCACTTGGAATAATTTCGCCTTGACCAATGCATACTTTTGTTAATCAATCTTTTAAATTTCAAAGTATTAAATGACAATTCGCTTTAGAAACGTCTGATTTCGCAATCCTTTGCGGGACGGTTACTAGGGACAAGACTGTGAGATCGTTTCCAAAGTGGCTCATCTCACATACACGGAAGATCGTAAATTTATCAGTCACTACGTCAAATGGTTTTCACGATTTGATCAATGCTATTCTTCCTCAGGATGTCACATAAAGGCCACAAAATAAGAGATAAGTTGTACTTACCACTATGAGGTTCGCATTAAAAAGGGTCGAAAGTGAAAACTACGGAACACTCGACGCCTTTCCCGAAATTCCGAGAAAAGGGATGGCATATTACGCAGGTGTTTGGTTGAATTCTGGATGGGCTTTATTTCGAGGCGGGACACGGAATTAAACTTCTTCGTTTTTAGTAGGGGTATTGAATGGTCCCATTCAATTTAAAAGTACTCGCAAAATTTAGCCATTGCTCGAACTGCTCGCAAAAATTAGATGAGTGCTAGATGCTAGCTTGCTCGTGCTCGAAAACGTTTTACAGCTGCTCCCATGCTCGGATTCTTGTTCAAATTCTCCGCCGTGTAGCGGAAGCATAATTTGCATCTTGGAACCAAAATTGACGCTGGAAACAATGTTTCCAGTTTTGTGGAACTGGGAAACGTTGCGGAGACATGCGCGCGCTATGAATGCTTATGAATAAATACATTCTGGAAACATGCTTCCTCGTACGTTTTATTAAAACTGACGTCGACGCGCGTAAGAATTCTTCGCGAAAGGCACCCGCAAAGGTAGAAAGTAACCTAGAGACATGAGGACGTGAGGAATATTACTATTACTAATCGACCTTCAGAGTACAGTTGTCAGATCTGTATGGCTGCCATTGGTTGGATCCTAGAAGTCTCCAAAGGAATTGTTATTGCGTTGAATCTTTTTCAGTCAATGAGCTTGAAACCAGTTTGCCGATGATCGAGTCGGAAACTCGAAATGCGTGTTAAATTGCTTGGTGCAAAATAACGTTTCCTTTTAATAAAGGAGAGATTCCGGCTTGTGGAAATTTTACGAAGTGCTCGTTGCTCGCCATTCGTAGTTGCTTAAGTGTTCACCGCTTGCAAGGCAATTTTGATCACTGGACGTGCTCGCAAAAATAAACGCACTGCTCGCATACTCGCAAAGAACCTGATTCTATACCCCTGTTAGTGAACTCTACGGTGTCACTAAAATGATCTGTAAGAAGTGGATATTAGTTCAAGGAGCAAAACAGATGTCTCTAGAGGCCGCCTGCAATAAAATTCTCCTGATTTTTTACTTGATATTCTCAGTATCTCCCTCCTCCCAGCAGGGTATCGCAATAGGCATGATTTTCAACTGTCTAGTTTTATATATGGTCGACACCTGAGTTTTCAATCGAACAAAACTGAAAGAAGTTTTCTAATGCAGCTAAATCAAGCTATATAAGAAACAAAAAATTTAAGTTTCATCGGTGCGTAATGCTACTTGTACAAAGCATCCAAAAACCATTCTTTTTTTTTGTCCTTTGTTGTTCCGTACAATGAGGCCAGTGTTTATGGAGCCTCTGTTTGTGGCCGAAAGAAACTTCCGTTGAGAATAGATTAACGTTCTACTTGGGGCTGAAGGTGAACAGTTTTTTTTTTCTTTTTTTTTTTTGTCAAAAAGCGCGCTCTTGATTCACTGCCGTGTATTCTCAACTCAGAATGTGGGAAATTCAAAACACCAGTTGGGAGGGATATGTAGCGTTTCTCAAGGCAGGTCACTAATAAACTGCGTGCAGATTAGTGCTGGCAAGAGGATTTGATTTGGAGACTCCTTTCTTAATAAATAGGCTATATTATTACATAACGAGGTTTTGGCGATATCCCGAATAAGCAAAATGGGTATGGTGATTGTTATTTAGTCAAACTTAAAATTTAACATTGTTTGAAACAAAATAATGACTAACTTACCGTTGCACGATAGCCTGTTTTCAGCCATCTGCTCTGCTCCATAAAAACTGCAGAGGAACGCTCGTATTAATTAACATTATTCATCCATTAAAAAATTTCAGTTTCAGAGTATGTGACGTGCCTAGTGGAAACGAAAACTGAGTTGTTGTGTTCACGTGATTTTGTTAGAAGGCCGTTTATGACATTTATAGATATAGCCGACCTCTCCCGTAGTAACGTCGTCATGACCAATGCTTGTTTTTACTTTCATACACTTTCATTAATCGAATTTCCTAGTATAAATTGCAAATCTTACTTCATAGTTACGTAAATATCAAGAATTCACGTTGAGGTTTCTAAAGACAACTCTCGAGACTTTTATCAGTTCGACCTATAATATGCAAACCACTTCATTCATTCTGAACAGTTTCCAAACGTGACACAGTGAGCCGCAAACGGTAGATCAACCAATCAATCATGATTGAGGTGTTTAGGATGACCGTCAAGCTGAAAACGAGAAATTGAAATTCCCCTTGCAACCAAAGGAAAAAAAATCTAAGGTGTGTTGCATCCTTTGGTATCTTCATTCCTTGCTAAATAAGGAGAAGAAAGCGGTCGAATAGCTTTCAAGAACATTTCTATTTTGTTTGTGGATTCCTTGACAGAAAATACTTAGACATAGAAAGAGAAAAGTGCTAGACAGAAAAATAAGGCAACGTAAGAAAGTTGATAATGCTTGACGCTGTGTAACTCTTCATTACCATATTCCGTAAAACCCAAGAGATTTTCATTACAACAATTGTTGGACGAGGTTGAGCAAAATATCGTGATTTGTCAGTGGCGAGCAGATCAATTATCTGCCGCAGCCAAGTGGAGGCTGTGGTGTTTATTATCCTTCAAATATTTTTCGCCATACGCACAGTTTTGAAAATTGGGGAATATCACTCTGAATTTCACCAGTTTTAGCTGGGGAATATTTTTAGTAACGTATCGCATTTGGAGCAATATAATTGTGCGACAGCGAAAACATTTGATGGATCATGATTTGTGATAACCAAGTTCAGTAATAGTCCATTTCCGAGTTGCCTTGAGTCTCGATCTCCATCAAAGCGAGGCCTGGTGCCCAACCATTCATATGAAAACAAGTTTACTTTGCAAGTGAATGAAATCTCATTTTCATTTTAAAGTCGCACACGTTTTAACTCGTTTCGGATCTTCCGTTACATAGAAATTTATTTCACCCAATGATCGAAACACGGTAACTGAAAATAACAAAATTACAAACACGGGAATGAACATAAAATAACTAACAACGACCGAACATGAAGAATGCAGAAAAGTGGCAAAGCGAAATAAACGAAGAAACTTACAAGACGAATGTGAAAAACCAAAGACGAACCGAAAACCAGAGACGCTCGTAGTACCCAATGACGATACTAACTGAAATAAATTACACGCAAACCGAACTTATAGAGTATGCAAATGAACATAACATGTACAAAAAGGGCACAAAACAAAAGAAACTAATTACGCAAAACTTAACACCAAACACGAAGCAAGAAGCACGAACAAATGTCACAAACTCTGGCGCCTACAATCACGCTGGTGTAGGCCGTGAGTTTAGGTCACATTCCACAGGTCAGGATTACAGGTCACACGTACATATCGAATACTAAGCCGAAAAGTGTTTCGCCGATTTAAAACCGACGATAGTTAACTGGGCTTTTTGAACCTGCCGTAATTTTTTTAATCAAAAATACAAAGATTTGTGTTTTGTTTTGGATGCGGTAAAATTTTCATTAAATTTTATCCAGATTTTGAAAGCTCCAATTATGCTTTCATTAAATCCAATGGTCAGTGTGCATGTTAGCAGGTGAAATGTTTTTTTTTTGGTAAAATCTGTTTCCAACCTACATTAATCTGCTTTAACCTGTAGATAGCAATTTTAGCAATAATCTGAATTATTTTGAAGTCCAATAAATTGTTTATAAATTATGTTCAGGTTGAAACAAATCAGCTTAGGTTGGAAACAGATGTAACCCGAGAACCAATTTAACCTGCAACATATACAATCACGTTTCAATAACGTATGGAAATCAATATTTTTGCATTGTTTACAGTGTGCAGTTACTAATAGAGAGTTAAATTTTAGTCATATTTCCATGTGTATGTAAATGTATTGTATTGATGAGTTGCAATGTGACAAAATACAAATAACTTAATTGCAGGGTTGGAGGCCACTGTAACCATGTTTTTGCCTTGTTGTACCTGCTAAATCATTGGAGTATGTTGGGGATCACGGAGATCCCAGCAGATCAAAATTGTACAAGTGTGCCGCAGCAGTGGCACAAGCCACGAGGTGCCAGTATTGAACCAGAACCAGTAATGAAATGTACCTTTGTCAAAGCCTCGTCTGACCAAGGTGGCAAGCGAAAACTGGCTCCAGTAACTTGTAAACTTTATGATGCAAGGGGTAAACATCTCAAGTTAAATGGGTGGAAGCAGCAAGATGTGATGGAAATGTGTCATTACCTTTCAAATGAAGAAAAACATTCCCCTTTTTCATACCTGATCAGTGATCAGGAATGTTCAACAGCTACACATACTGTTTTTGGGAATGTCCCTCTTGGTTCAACTTTAGGGTATCAACTGACTGATTTAAAGGAAACCAATACAACCTTTGCTTTTTATAAACCAAACAATTGTGTAACACTTCCAAGGGATCAGCAACCACAGGGGTTTTGGTTTTTCCCAAGATTCCAATTTCTAGTGCATGCAGTCAGCCATTTATTCCTCCCAGTAGCTTTACACATACAATGTCGCATCCAATTTTGCAAAGCATTAGCATAAACATTGAACGAGCTTGGGACCTTCAGATCAACACTGTTAGTCAAGCTCAGGAGCCCACATGGTTTGAAGAACGTAAACTTCGACTAACGGCTTCAAATTTTGGGAAAGTACTTCATAGAAAAAAAGATCCTACAGACCATTTCTTAAAAGTATTTTTGAAGCAAAGGATCTTTCAAATGTAGCATCAATTCGTCATGGAAAACAAAATTAAAAAGTAGTTAGATCTCACTATGCAAGAAAAATGCAGAAACACTTGCATAAGAACTTTACAGTATATGACAGTGGTCTTGTTGTTAACCCCACCCACCCCTACCTTGGTGCTACCCCAGATGGTAAGGTGTTTGACCCAACTTCTGACCATTCCTTCGGATTACTAGAAATCAAGTGTCCCTACACTTGGAGGAATCACACCATGGAAGCAGCATGCGAGGATAGAAACTTCCCCTGCAGTATGGTTGATGGAGTCCCAAAGCTTAGAACTGATGATAAACAGGGTTATTATGCACAAATCCAGGGACAACTTGCCCTTAGTGGCTTACCTTGGTGTGACTTTGTAATATATCTGTCAGGATCACGTAGTCTTTTTGTACAACGTATTAACTTTGATCCTACCTATTGGAACAATACACTGTTACCTAAATTAACCATGCTTTATTTTAAGCATTGCATTCTATTCTTGAGCAAAGAGAGGGAAACATCTGTTAATCCATGTGAACAGTCACTTTGCCACACCTACAGTGTAGCCCATTGAGAGTAGTAACTGTTAATACTGCATCAACATTAATGCACCAATTGAGGCTCCTTTGAATGGAAAAGCAAGGAAAACAAGTGTATTTGTTATTGTTGCAAACAAGGGCATTACTTAACTTTCCCTGGTAGCATTAGGTACAGGGTATTTTATCTCACGTTTCTGTCACTGTTTTGTTTTGCAAGTAGATCTTGATTTTTAAGTTATTCTTTGACTTCCTCAGCTAAAATAGGATCCATAAAGTTTGAGAGCAAACAGCACACTGTCCAAGTTGATTTATGGTTCCCAGTGAGCTGATTGGGAGTCTACTGTTGAAAATAAGAAAACGCCTGACCTTCCCAATGGCTCTTTCAACATGAATCCTGTGTTTAGCTATTGTTTGTGTTCTTATGACTTCATTTTCATTAAATTGAGGTTTTTCTTTTAAAAATGGAGGAATGTTAAGTTAAAGTCCGATTTTCTGTAAGTCTCCTCCTATGTCAAACCCCTTGTCAGCCATTATCCTGTCACCTTCCAAGATTTCTGATACTTCCTTTTTTCTTGACAGTAAATCGAGAAATCCGCTCCTAAAAACTATCTGTTTGTCGGATATGGACCCTGTGTATAGCTGTGAGACAAACATAAAGCCTCCCATGGAATCGACTCCTACCAGGGATTTCAATGTATTTGTAGATTTATAGTTTGAATAACTCTAGGACTGAATAACAAGGGAGGATGGACACTGAATTTTTAATTCAGTACAGTCAATTATAATAATGTTTTTGGGATAATCTTCCTTGAACCTTTTGGGCATGTTTTCTAGGATGACGTTCCTGTGAGGCCAGATCTTCAGGGTGCCAAGTTGTATAAACAACAGATTTAACCATGTAATAAATGTATTTGATGTTGTTGCTTCTGCGACATTAAATCTCATTGCTAAGTCAAGATTGGTCAGGCCTAAACGAAGCTTCATCATAACTAGTAAAAACTCGTCTTCCACAGATAGAACATGATCTCTTGAAGAACCAGGATCAGCTTCTGGTTCCGAGCTCCCATCATCATCACTTTGTGATTCTTGATCAGAGTCGAATAACAACGACGTATCAATTTTGCGCTCTTTGCTCGCCTTCGTGTTCCAGTATGTGATGTGCTTTCGATGACCACTAGGGAGAACAAACTCAAGTACCCTTCGAAACTTTTCATAACTGGAAAACCCAGTTAAATGGCTAAAATATTTCTTTTCATTACCTCTTCTGTGCACTAGATCTCTCAAAACACTCACCGAGAACCTATGCTCGCAAAGTATCTCAATGTTTGATTGAATGGAACGCGAGACAAAGCTCTCCCTACCAGTTTCGTCGTATTCTACTTTACCCTCGGATGCCGTTTCCGTTAATTCCGATTCTAGCAAAAGATTCACCTCCTCGATCTTTCTTCGTTTTTCTGGTAATGATCGCTCAGGTGTTTGTTTAGTCCAGCTAAAAATTGATGGACAAGCGCCGGCTCTCAGATACCTTTTATTAGCGTGAGGGTTTACGAAATCTTCCTCTCGGAAGTGAACTGAACAAAGTTTTGAATATTTCGTGACCGCAAAATCTTTCTTCGTGTCTCTTTTTATCCTAGAGATCCAAACCTACAAGGTAAACAGATTAAATTACAGGTCCACATATAACACAAATTTACGCGATCGAGCGATCAGGCTACATGTGTTCACCTTGAGGAGTTTCTTGTCCTCTGGAAATCCATGCCAAGATAGCTCTTCCATAGTTGAGTTGTTGTAGCAATCATAAGCACAACAGTAGTGCACCATTTTGAACGAAAACAAGCGAAATTACGTCGAAAGAAGAGAACGTATCCTAACTCCGCGGTCTCTCGCTGCAATTCCTTTGCAAACACGAATGTTTGTTTACCCAACTTGGGGTAAGTCACGTGTTCACCCTATGACGTAACAGTCTAAAGAGGTCTATTACGCATGAGTGGAATATTATTTACAGCAAAACACATTTAGACGGTATTACGCATGAGCAGACCATTATTCGTAGACAGTTATTTGCAGGTCACGTTGTGGGTTCTCGGCCAATGAAAAGGAAGAAAAAAATGCATGGAATAATAATAAATGTAGTTTGCATGATTTGATTGATGAAATTCTTCCTTATTTCTATCGCAACAAAACCATGACATCGTAGAACCAGACAGTTAATCTTCGCTTTATGATTCAATGAATTGTGTAGAAAAACAAAAGTAAAAAGTGTTGCAACATGTAATGGCTTTTCAAAGAATTGCCTAAACTCAGTGATTGTTAATGAAGTAACTTGAGGAATCCCAACTGATAGGAGGCACACCAGTTGACTACTTACAAGCGCGGCCAAGGAGTTGAATATGGGACTAGAAAAAAATACACCAGTCAATGTCTCTCCTTCTCAGAGGTTACTGATGTATTTACCTGGAAGCCCGCTTCGGAAACCAGGGCAGGGATAATTGGAAGGCCCGCGGTGCATGACGCGCCCTCCTTTCTAACATACCCTCCGGAGCCGCTGAAAAAGTGAGCTAGTTAATTGTCATCTGGTTTCGAGTCCTAAAACATCAAGTTATAATTAAAACTTATCAAGGTCTTAGTTTCGCTTTAGTGAAAGTCTCTTTCATTGCCCTGGGCTTTCCTGATTTGGCTGTCGGTAAAAGCCAAAATTAAAGAACAACACTAAAAAGAGAAAATGTCCCGTAAATCTAGAGAAAAAAAACTTCAATTATTATTAAATGCACGTCTTTTAATCAGTTCAAAGGAACTCTGTACAATGCCCGTACTTGCTAGTGTAAACACTCGCATTAGCTACTTTATTTACACCTCTATTTAGTTACGTATTATTTATTAAGTTATCCCTTATCACCTACCCCACTAACTTACTACTTAACCCATTTCAATGGTTTGGTTGCCAACTCGAAAGCGTCCGCTTCCTTGGCCACTACAGACTTCTTTTGTTTCTTTGTTTTGCTGTTTGTTTGTTATTTAATACGACAAATTATTGTAATTAAAACAATTGTGAAAACCTGAACTTGCACTTGAAGCTACTTAAACACTAAAAAATGAAGTCAAAGCTCTGTGCTCTGGTCGTGCGGTGCATCTTAGTCAATGATACTTCGAGAAAAATAATTGGTTTCCCTAACTATCATCAACTGTCATTTACATGATCAACCGGCGCAAAGAAGTTTGCGATAACTATAATCGACGATAGTTTATTTTAAGCTACCTCTAGCTTCTACTGCCATGCTTCTGCCGCGTTGGTAGTTTTTAAAATAGCAGAGAACGGTTAACATGAGAAATCTTGGGTGATCTTGGGTAGAGAACAAGATGCTTTGAAGGCAGGGAGCTTGTAGACACCACCCCTACCAGGGATACATTGGGACTTACAGAGCATCAGCAAACTGGAGATCTGGGGAGCCTGAGTTTTTGACATAACCGATAAAGGATAGGAGGGGGAGGGATAACCCTCCTGAGGAGAAACTATATCTTGAGTACTTGCTACTGACTACTGACTACTCACTGCGCTACGGAACAATGGGCGAAGTAGTCCCAACCGTTCTTTACCGCGACCGCATTATTGTTATTTTAAGTTCGCTCCGAGTATTGTTATGAAAATATTGTAAATCGCTCGCTTCCGAGCCCTTAAGATGTAATTTGGTTTAGTAATGGGGAACTTGTGGATATCAGTTTTGTTCACCAGTTTATTCATTGTTAGGATTTAGAATGCATGTAATCGCTTTCAAGAAATATTGTGACCAACAGAAAAATATGGAAAAGCCAACAGTAGCCTCTTTTCAGTTAACAACTAGAAACCTTCAGTTATTGTTCTACTTTGTACGTTGCCGATTCTTTGTACACCTGAACATGTGCAACGCCGTTTCACTAACTTTCATTTAGAAAACAAATAGTTCATTATCGGGTCATTTGAGTTTCTTTTCATTATTAAAATCTACCTTCCGTTTCCTCGGGAGCTAGCCAGCTGAACTACATTTCAGTAACAAAGTTTTATTAGTTTCCTCGGAAGTTAGCCAGCTGAACTATTTTTCAGTAATGAAGTTTTATTACTTTCTATTCATGGGATAATTTTCCGTTCCTATCCGTAACACCAATTCAGAATTTCAAATTAAGCATCTCACTCTTAATTTCCTAAGTTTGTTCTATCTTAATTTCAACCTGTGAATTTTAATCTTAAGCTCTCTATTTTTTAATTTTGAAAACTTCGTGTTGTTGATTAGATTTCGCTATCTTAATTAAGACTGAATTTACCAGAGGACCAGGCAGGGGTAATACATGCCATCTCTCCAATTTGGATGAAACTTTGCCAGATTGAAGGGACCACCAAACAACTCTAAAAGATAAGGGTTGCCGGCTCTGCGATTTTTCCATTGAGAGTTAGACCACCCCCCCTGTTTTTTTTTGCCACAAATCCCAAAAATTGCATTAAAATAAGCATCAAATTTAGACTCCACTCCTGGTTACAATATACAATGAATTTTATTGCCATTTCACACAAATAAGGATTGGACCTATCTTAGCTCAAAACACGAGTTTCAAGGGATTTGAAGTGACAGGTGCCAATCAACAGTTGTCATTGCATACCTATGTCACGCAAGATTTAGCAATGAGGCAAATTAGCTAGAATTCTGACTCAAATATCGCTTAAGTCCAACTTTGTTTTTGAAAACTAATTTTACCAAGGTTAAGAGCCACTCTGGGCCTGATGAAATCACGAATAAAATTTTTGACATCTGTTAGTTTTTGGTCACAAAGGTTGTTCAATCAACGTGACAAAAGACCAGTTTTAACAAAGAGAGAAGGGAGAAATCTAAGGAAATTAGATATTATAGAATTAATTAATTAACGTTGTTCCTACGTTAATGACATTAACAGTGTCTTTGAATATTATTTATGGCGGTTTAAGGTAACTGAACGCAAAAGTCCTCGCAATAATCTTTAAAATAACAGTGTATCACGAGCGTAACACCTGAATTCTATTCGTATGATCGAAATATGGGAATGAACTGCCCTGATATTTAGATTCTAAAGCATTGAGGTGTTAGAAGCGAGTTTTTACTGGGCATATCTTGTTGTTTTTATTGCTCTTAAAACCCTGTTCAAGCATTGCAGCTCAAGAACTTGACCTTGCAGTTTGTTATACACTTACTTCACACTCGGCATACGAACTCATCAATCCTAAGTCATATTCTTCGCTGAAATTATTGTTTGCGCTCACGGGCTAACTCTTGAGCTCACACATGGATATCTATTCCATTCTGAGTTAAAAAAAACCTTGAATTATTGATTTTCCCGCATCAGGCATGCAAATTAATCTTCCTGATCTTCAGATAACCCTGGGGGGGGGGGGGGGCGGGGGGGGGACTCCCATATGGAATGGACGGGGATGCTCGTCGTCTCGCTTAGGGGTGTGAATTTCGGATTTTGGTCTCGCTTAAGGTGTTCTGGGCAAAATGTCACTATTTTTAGCCGTCAAGGTCTCGTTAAGGGTTGCACGCGAAGAAATGATACTAGTTAAATGGTTAAGATGAAGACTTATCACAATACTTTTATAAACTACTTATAGGCAAAAGTATTCGATGATAAGGTCTTCGCCATCATTAAAAGTCACTGTACTTTTTATTTGTCTGTTTTATAAACTGATCTCTTTTAGGGGTCTGCATAAGCTTCGGCCACGCCCAGATTGGTCTCTTTTAGGGGTTAAATTCAAAATTTCCGACGAGCATCCCCGTCCACTCCATATGGGAGTCCCCCCCCCCTCCGGGCAGATAACATCGCCAATATAATTTGGAATGCGTGGGAACAAGAGCCGATGACCTTGGTCAGCGGTAAATAGATGTACCAAATTGATAATCGGTAGCTGACTTGCTAGTTAATATATTAACCTGAAAAGGGACATTGTGTTGTAAAAATGTCCAGAAAACTGTGTTGCGCGCAGTTCAGTGAATGTGCATTCACTTTATCGCAAGTTATGTTATGTAACTCGGATTAATTGCGTATGCGTGACACTTGAACTAGTCACGTTAAATAGCTTAGAACATCTACGGGCGGGATTTCCCTATTTATTCATCTCTATTTATAGATTTTCACACATCGGAAAGTTAAGTATGGCTTCGCTTTTTTGCTCGTTTGTAACTTTTTCGAAAGAAAAGTGCAAGATATCTCCAGGCTATCCGGGGGTCACAGAATATTTTCCCTTGACCTCTTGTAAAAAAGACATCCGGTCCCATCTGAGGACAGTCAAAGTTTCACAGACTAATATCCTCACAGAGAAGGATTTGATTCTCGCTCGCACGGGTCAGTTTAATGAAGATGGTACTAACATGACAATATGTCCGAGACACCGAGTTGAACATGGCATATTTTGGCGACCGATGAGAAAAGTAAGTAAGTAAGTAAGGAAGGAAGGAAGCGAGCAAGCAAGCAAGCAAGCAAGCAAGCAAGGCAAGGAAGGCAGGGAAGGCAAGGAAGGCAAGGAAGGCAAGGAAGGAAAGTAAGGAAAGTAAGTTAAGTAAGTAAGTAAGTAACCTTTATAATAATAAATAATAATAATAAATAAATATTTATATAGCGCCTATCCATGCCTGCTCTAGGCGCTGTACAATTCGCCAAAATGATCTGTACTAATCTTAATAATTAAAAATGTGCATTTAAGAAAGTAATAGAAAGTAAAAATCGCTAAGAATAATAAGTTTTCTTAAAAAGATGAGTTTTGAGTTTAGATTTAAAAGAACTTAGATTGTCACATGAGCGGATAGAAACAGGTAGACTGTTCCAGAGTTCAGGAGCGGAAACAGCAAAAGCTCGAGAACCATATGTCTTCAGGTGAAAATTCGTGGGGTTAAGAAGTAATAAGTGTGATGATCGGAGGATTCTGGAAGGTTGGTAGTACGCTACTAGATCTTGAATCTAGACAGGAGATTGTTGATGAAGAGCCTTAAAGGTAAGTAACATAATCTTGAATTTAATGCGTTCAGAAACAGGAAGCCAGTGTAATTCTTTCAGTATTGGGGTGATGTGGTCGTACTTTCGGGAACAGGTGATAAGTCGGGCAGCGGCGTTCTGAACAGACTGGAGCTTTTTTAAAGCACACTTCGGTACATTGTACAAAAGAGAGTTGCAGTGGTCGAGTTTGGAAGACACAAAAGCATGGACCAGGATCTCGGTGGTTTTCGTAGATAAGAATTTCCTTATCCTGGAGATGTTGCGCAGATGATAAGAGGCTGATTTACAAATAGAACTGATATGCGGAAGCATAGTCATGGTACTGTCAAATATCACACCGATGTTTCTAGCAAATTGAGATGGCTGAATTATGTCTTGACCAAAACGGATTGGTGGTAGAGACTGCTGCGGGTTGTGTTTCGAGTATAGATAAAGAAGTTCCGTCTTGTCCTTATTCAGTTTTAGCTTGTTAAGAGACATCCACTTGTCAAGATCAGACAAACATTCCTCAATTTTTCCAACTGAATAAGTTAATTCGACGTCGTTGTTTGTTGAAAAAGAGATATATAACTGAGTATCGTCAGCGTAGAAGTGAAATTGCATTTCGTGGTACCGTAGAATTAATTTTTTATTTAAACTCGATAAGTAATTAAACTTGCAGCTTGCGGGGTCGTGTGTGAATAAACAATAAAGAATAATTACAAAATAAGAATTAAAAAATTTACAATGTAAGATGTAATGATGTGAAGTTTATATGAAATAATTCCTATATGAACTGCGGTTGTAGATGAAAGTGAAGAATGATCATCGCAGTTAATTTTCCAATTTAAGCAATTGGAAAGAAGGAGCCCGAAAAAATCAGGGCTTCAACGGGATTCGAACCCGTGACCTCCGCGATACCGGTGCGATGTTCTACCAACTGAGCTATGAAGCCACACATTGGGAGCGAGGTCAATTAGTTGAGTTCATATCTTCCCGTGAGGAGTGAAATGATGTATCGCGGAGGTCACGGGTTCGAATCCCGTGGAAGCCCTGATTTTTTCAGGCTTCTTCTTTCCAATTGCTTAAATTGGAAAATTAACTGCGATGATCATTCTTCACTTTCATCTACAACCGCAGTTCATATATGAATTATTTCATATAAACTTCACATCATTTCACTCCTCACGGAAGATAGGAACTCAACTAATTGACCTCGCTCCCAATGTGTGGCTTCATAGCTCAGTTGGTAGGGCATCGCACCGGTATCGCGGAGGTCACGGGTTCGAATCCCGTTGAAGCCCTGATTTTTTCAGGCTTCTTCTTTCCAATTGCTTAAATTGGAAAATTAACTGCGATGATCATTCTTCACTTTCGTAAGATGTAATCTAGTTTACATAAAAATTTGCAGCTAATAATAATTACCTAATTATTAAAAATGTGCGTATCCTCTTCATGGGAATCGCAAGGGCAAGCCAGAGAGGGAAGCGACGTTGGAGATGAGCAAAGAAATCATGTCAAAGTGGAACACACTCGTTCCAGTCGGAGCAGGTAAGGGAGGAATATATACTTGCCTACCGCATTTTAAAATTTCACGATGCCCTTGGTTCAAACATAATGTCGGGGCCGTAACCTGAGTGAGGGATGGGTGGGGATAGGAAGTAATCAACAGAGTTTTATTGGGGAGGTTACCATTTTAAGATCTGAATGATGATTTATGAAAAAAGGAACGGTTTGAACTTCGGACGTAGCCTCCTACGCGGACGTTCTTTGGGCTCGTCACGTAATCTTCCGTCCCCTACAACGGGGAGAAGGAAGACTGCGAGACGAGCTCCAAGAATGTCTGCATAGGAGGCTACGCCCGAAGTACAAACCGTTCCTTTTTTATGAATCATCATTCAGATCTTAAAATAGTACCCATTTCAAGCTGAATCCCCCTAAACTAGTTCATTGTAGAGAGTGCTACCCAGGTGTCGTTCGCTTGGCACCAAAGTTTGCGTAGTCTGGAATCAGTAGATCCAGGCTCAAGATCAAGAATCACATCGATGGGATCATGGATCAAAGCCGAAATCTAGAATAAAACGGAAATTTTTTTTTTAACTAGGATCAGGAGTAGTTTCCAACTTACAGATCTTGTTACGAGGCCGCTAAATTATGCAAATGAACAGATGTACCAAGTTGGTCGCCCTGAGTGATATTTGTTTGGCCCAAAAGGGGCTATTATTCAAGGGATGCAATTATTTCTCATTATCCCTATATCAGAGGGTTAGCTACAACCAGGAAGAGGGCAACGAACAAGACGATCTCTGACAAGAACCATGGGAACTCAAAGCGCAACGCAAATACATAAAAATGTATCGTCGTGATAAGTGAATGCAGTAGTTTTGATTGCACAAGGACTCATTTTCTTTTGGTGGGGGTGGGCGTTATTTGAGCGAAAGGATATTCAAGAAAATGCGTTAATCACTGTACATTTTTCAAACTTCGCGTGTGTTGTATTTACTTAATGTTTGACTGTTTACAGGAATTTGCAAACTTTGTAGAAATGATCACCTTGCCGCGGTACGAGTCGTGAACCCAGGTGAAGATTCGTCCACGTTGCAATCTGAAGAGCCAGCTGTAACGCAATCTGAAGAGTTCACTAGAGCCCCAGAACCCATACACGATGTCCTCCCTTAATAACTGCACGCATCGAGTGATTCTGGAAGTCAGCTGGAGGTATGTTTCGCATTGCTGCCTTGTCGATAGGATCTTTAAAACAATCCAAAAGGCAGCGGACTCCAGCTGTGAATAAGGTGCACATAACCAACGCAACACTCACTGCAGAGTTTAAAGTACTTCATCTGTTTCCCCAAGGAAACCTTACCGGAAGCTTGCCAGATACAATGTCATCGAACATTGCACTGAGTTATTGATTATTTACCTACGAGTTATTAATTAGATATTCGTAAGCACACTCTCTAAGGTACTACAAATAAGAACACTGACATTCCGTTCTTGGTGTACAGCTGCAGCCTAATTAGTCTGGTTAACCAATTTGGTGAGTTTGAGGACGCAAGCTGGGGCCTGGACACTAAACGCCGGAATCGTTAGGAAAAAGCTAAACCATATAACCTCTACTAGCCGTGAAGATACACACAATCTCGTAAATTCTAGAATTGAGCCTTGTCCTGTCAAGGGTAGTCGAATGCAACGCAAACAGATATGCTACAACGGAAGTTTAGTGTTCCTGACTTTTTAAATGTAAGGTGGTCAGTTATAAAATAAGGAAAGATCCGTAGCTATTTTTAGATTCATAGTCTAAAGAAATGTTTCCCAGAAAACCAATCAGGCTCCCGCTGAGGTTCCTAACATTAAAGAAGAATCAGTGCTAATTAGCTTTTCCATGGAGAATCATTTTCCCCTTTGTTGGAGAAGTACTTAAGACAGTCTTTATTTAGTAGTCTGACTAACACTCTATTGCTATTTTCTAATTTCAGCGAGAAACCAAATCCTGTAAGGGGTTGCCCTTGCGTAAAGGTGAAGCCCTGGTAAGTGATGATGGCTCAGATGTATTTTCGTCTGGCTCACAAGAATCCTCAACGGCCATAGAAACATCAATGGAATGGCAGGCAACGCCACAGATACAAATGAAACTTCATTCTCTCAACAATTTTCTAAGACAAGCTGATGGTAGAGTGAGCCCAGTACAATCTCAGCTCAACACAAACGCGGAAGGTGTCTCATCATCCACTACACGCTTTTACGAGCGAAAAGGAATGCAAGTTGTTGAGGCGAGTCTAGATGCTATAGCCCCAGGGCAGTCTAAATGGTTTCTGCAGCAAGTGCTAGAGGCGTACGGCCAGTCCACCGACTCGGACGTGAACCTCCCTGAGAAAACATTGCGTTCCAGGCTTGTCACCCCATACAATAAAGCTACATATTGGTATACCAGACAGCAAATTCTTTCTGTCTTTGTGGCCGATTACTCCAAGACAGAGTTACTGAGCTTTATTCCAGGTCTGACCTTGTGGAGGATAGATGAGGCCAGAAAACATGCTTTCCGTACTAGCCCAGGCCACATTATTGAACCCCCTGTTTTGCAGCGATGCAGGCGTGATCCAGTTAAAGTGGATCACTTTCTTGATTTTATTTCAAGCCCCTCCTTTCTCCAGGACGTAGCCTCCGGGACGAAGACCCTACGACTGTCAGATAGTGAGACAACAGAAATTCCAAATGTGGTGAGGACATTTGTGGCATCCCGTCTTACTCATTTGTACCAGTCATACTGCTCTGAGTCTGGATTCGAACCCATGGGAAGATCAACCCTGTTGAGCATCCTCAAGGTAACGAGGACGAATATGTCTAGTTTCACTCCCTGAACATGTTTACGTCTTTGATTCTGTCTCTAAGAAAAGGATTCGATATAAATAATTCATTTTTAAGAAATGGTTACGTGGACAGGTTTTGGGGCTCGCTAAGATCTTATTAGTCTACTAACTGGACGAATTGTGTGAACAAACTATCTGGCTTTTTATCAATAATTATTTCTCACCTGCTTTGCCCAGATATGCGCTGCTTCCCAGAAGAAATCGTTAGCTGGATTGGACAGCACACAAACCGATGGAGTAACAGCGTTCAGTACTCTGGGTGAGGCAACTAATAAACTTTGTACATTGGGTATGTATGTCTCACTGTTAAAAAAATGCTTCTTAGAGCCCATAATACATGTTTGAAAAAATAAATGCAATGTAAATCAAGACTATAGCACACTCATGTATGTCTGTCCCATTTTTCAGGTTTGTGTGAGCGAACAGCCAGAGACATCAGTGCCCGTCTAAAGTGGTCAAAAACCTATCTTAAGACAGACTATAAAATTCACGTGTCTAGAGCTGATCCCTGCGCTGATCACTGCAGTGTGTACGCGCTGAGCACCGATGACCCCGATTACCAAGGGCACTGCGACCATGAGCACAACATAGTCTGTGACAGATGTGATAATTACAGGAATGCTGTTGTGGATCTACAAATGTCGTTATCGTCTCCACTTTTGCGTTGTTTTGTTGTCAAGCGGTAGTGATCTGAAAGAAGAAATCATACACGATGTAGACTCAGCTCTCCCTAAACTTGACGAATGGAAAGCTCACATCCTTAGAGCGGCTCACCTGGATTCTGCGAAGAGAGACATCATCGATAATCTGTCACCACGACAGGTTCTCCTGATAATGGATTGGGCCATCCAGCTTTCGAGAAACCCAGCGTGACTGGTTTGGCAAAAAGGGCAAATCGTGGCATGTGACAGTTGCAGTGACAAGAAGCGATTGTTATGACATTGAGGTAATTACTTCAAAATTGAGTTTTGCTATAAGTTAGAAAATGCATGTAGCAAAAAGACGCTTTAGAAACGGTTCCCTAGTCCTGTTTTATGGGCGTGGCCTAAATACATTTCAACCCCTAAAGGGTACCAATTCTATGAGAACACATTAGCTGACACTGACATTTCTAAAGCAATAAAAATGCCTAAATAAACTTAAAATTTCCAATAGTTGAGTAACAAATAGGTGCTGAATTTTTCCGCTTTTACCTAAAAAGGTGCCGCGATAACTCTAACCCTGTCACTTTAGCGGTACCGATCGACGGCACATGAAAATGAGCGATGAGCACCCCCGTCAATCTAACAGAGTAGTCCCTTAGGGAGGGCAACATCCTAACTGTCAGAGCCGGATTAACAAAAGGGTCTGGGATGTATGTCAAACTGTACTTTACGCATATTACTTTTGTTTCTAGTTATTTTAGAGCTAACTGTGTTATTGTCCTTCTGTTCCAGGTCCGAACTTACATCCATTTGTTTGAGGATTGCGTTCAAAACTGGTTCGCAGTCGCTTCAATCATAGAACGCACACTGACGACACTGAAAGCAGCAAACCCAAACATTCAAGAGGCACTTTTGCGCAGCGATAATGCAGGATGTTACCATTGTGCTTATCTAATCCTCGCTCTTCCTAGCCTTGGAGAGCGCGCAGGCATTACGATACTCAGATATGATTTCAGCGATCCGCAGGCTGGAAAGGACGTCTGTGACCGACCAACTGTCACACTGAAGAGCCATATGCTGCGTTACATAAATGAAGGCCATGATATTAAAAGTGCTAGTGATATGAAGGCTGTGATCGATTCCTATGGCGGGGTTAAGGGGTGCCAGGCAGCAGTTGTTAAGGTTCAGGAGTCAAGCCAGACCATGAAGAAGCACACAATGTCTGGAATTCAGTCTCTGAATAATTTTAGTTTTGAGTCTGGAGGTCTGCGAGTGTGGAAGGCTTATGATGTGGGCCCAGGTAAACGTTTTACTCCTGCACAGGTGAATAGATTTGGAACACCTTAAGGACCTACAGACCTTCGAGTCGAGCAGCCCTTCAGTGTACCGCGAGAGCAGGCTGGTGCTTTTAGATCCACAACTTTGAGAGGTGAGCACCGACATCCTCAGCCTAGCACCACACAATCTGTTGAAGAAAAACTGCCAAATGTCGAGGCTATGAGAGTTTGTTTCGCTTGCCCCGAGGAGGGATGCACAAAGACATATCAGTCTTTTGCAAATTTGCAGAAACACATGGACGTTGGAAAACACCTTGTGAGACTAGAGAGAGAAACTATATATGACAGCATCAAGAGAAAATGGGCCGAGACGTGCAAGGAGGTGTCTGGAAGCTACATACACAAAGAAACAGGGTCGAGCTCCCGAACGGCCTGTGCTGATCCCGCATGTGAAGTTGCTAAAGGATGGGCTCTGAAAACATCACGAAGAGCAACTCGCTTTTCCGAGAAGGTGAAGACATATCTAAAAAGGACATTCCTGGAAGGCGAGGAGACAGGGAGAAAGCAAAGTGCTGTGGATGTGTGCAGCAAGATAAAAAATCTGCGTGATGGTAATGGCAGGAGAATGTTCAATAAAGAAGAGTGGCTTGTTGCTGACCAAATAGCTAGGTACTTCAGCAGATTGTCTGTGATGTACAGAAGTGGCCGACTAGCCATAGACCAGGCTGATCCGAGTCCTGCTCAGGATGAGGAGGAGGACTTTGTTGCAGAGGCAGAAGAGATCTCAACCAGGCTTGAAATTTGAAGGCAGCTGGAATTATGATACAACGAATAAGATAATTACATATGTAATATTGCCTCTACTACTTCTTACTGTCCTTCCAGGAGAATCAGGATTAGGCAGTCTTGTAAAAAAAAAGAAAATTATTTATTTCGCAGCAATGTAGCGTCAGTTATGCATGTACGTGGGAGCTTGCTAAGCAGTCACGAATAACCCAGAGCGACTCTAGTTTCTAAGTCGAGTGCCTAGAAAAATTCAAAATGTTCGAGCAGAGCGGAGGCGTTGCTAACGTGTATGCGGCCATGTGCGCTTGTGCGGGCCCCAGGTCGAAGGGAACCTCAGCTAAATCCTCTTTTGGCTAAGCTGATTGCAAAGTTCTTCAAGCATCTTATTACTCGCAGACATGATTATTTAAAATGTTTTTGCTATAAGGTACAATCTTTGTTATTGCTAATTCAGAATAGAAACGTTCAGAAGAAAAACGTATTTTCATAATTGTTCAAAAGTAATGAAGTTTCACGGTAGCCAAAGTATGCACGCACGTGCAAGACGAGAAATTTGCATCATCCGCACGCAAATGATGATTTTGTTCATTGGAGAGCTCCATCGACTTCGGCAGATGTTCCAACCAGAGGAGGTATCTGAGTAGGAAAATAGGGCAATCGGTAGACGTTGAGTTAATCAGAGTGCTCTCTTTACGTATTGTGGTACATGAAAAATTGTCTGCGCTTACTCCAGTTGATAAAACCGCTGACCAAATTTCTGGGCTCATGCAATCGTGGTGGACTCTATCTACGGCGTTAAACAAGATTAATTTGCATGCCTGATAATTCAAGGTTTTTTTTAACTCAGAATGGAATAGAGTTCGTATGCCGAGAGTGTGAGGTAAGTGTTGATATATACAAACTGCAAGGTCAAGTTCCTAACCTGCGATGATTGAACAAGGTTTTAAGAGCAATCTAAACAACAAGATATGCCCAGTAAAAACTCGCTTCTAACACCTCAATGCTTTAGAATCTAAATATCACGGCAGTTCATTCCCATATTTCGATCATACGAATAGAATTCAGGTGTTATGCTCGTGATACACTGTTATTTTAAAGATTATTGCGAGGACTTTTGCGTTCAGTTACCTTCAATAGCCAAAAATAATATTCAAAGACACTGTTGATATCATTAACTTAGAAATAACGTTAATTAATTGATTCTATAATATCTAATTTCCTTAGATTTCTCCCTTCTCTCATTGTTAAAACTGGTCTTTTGTCACGTTGATTGAACAACCTTTGTGACCAAAAACTAACAGATGCCAAAAATTTTATTCGTGATTTCATCAAGCCCAGAGTGGCTCTTAACCTTGCTAAACTTAGTTTTCAAAAAGAAAGTTGGACTTACGTGATATTTGAGTCAGAATTCTAGCTAATTTGCCTCATTGCTAAATCTTGCGTGACATAGGTATGCAATGACAACTCTTGATTGGCACCTGTCTCTTCAAATCCCTTAAAACTCGTGTTGTGAACTAAGATAGGTCCAATCCTTATTTGTGTGAAATGGCAATAAAATTCATTGTATATTGTAACCAGGAGTGGAGTCTAAATTTGATGCTTATTTTATGAAATTTTTGGGATTTGGGGCAAAAAACCAGGGGGGGGGGGGGGTGGTGGTCTAACTCCCAAGGGAAAAATCGCAGAGCCGGCCCTCTTTGTCTTTTAGAGTTGTTTGGTGGTCCCTTCAATCTGGCAAAGTTTCATCCAAATTGAAGAGATGGCATGTATCACCCTTGCCTGGTCCTCTGGCAAACTCAATCTTAAGTACTTTCCGCTCGTATTGTACGCTAGAAGTTGCATTATCATATTGTAAACACTTGACGTGTTAAGGATGATATATAGGCAAGTACGTTTGTAAAGCTTTTTCGATTACATCGATTACATCGATTACGATTAAACTACTGTCGGACCAAGTTGTGTCTCTTCCTTGACGTCCGTAGTGAAGACTATTGAAGTAGATCCTCGTGTACCAGGAAATCGTGACGAATTTCCGTTCGCGCAGGCAAGCAGTGCTCTCCAGAGTTAGATTCCCCCAGTTGTCAGTTGAAGTGTCCGTTTAGTCCGAAGTTTACAGTGTTTTCAGGAAAAACCTATCGTCACAACAGATCATTTACTGCTACTTTCGTTTCTCATTAACCAGCCTTGTCACGGAGTTACTCCTTTGCAAAAATTAAATCGTCCCATTGATTCAAACTGTGTCTGTATTCAGGGAACAGCTGGGCGCCATCTTGGATTTCAATGTCAGACATTGGGTATGACGCTGGTGCAAAGCAAACCTGCAAAAGTAGAAACAAAGAATCACTTTATCCCTGACTGAGATATGCTCGCCAAATAAAACGATTTACTCCTTCATATAAAACAGGTCAAAGGCATTCCCAATATAACCAAGGTATAAAATTTCTTCTTTCTTTAAGAAAGCAGATTTTTGTTCTGCTCGAGAGGATTACACAATGGACCAGCTTTAGCAAAATAACGTGATATGTTATTAGTGGTGGCTCTGTGTTGATTTGTAGCATACCCAAGTGTCTGCCTCAGTGCTGGGAAAATTTGGCAGTGTTTTTGCCCACACAGGCATTCAGAGTGCGACTCCAATAGTTTTGTGAGCTTTTGCGCGTTTTTATAGCTCAAAGGTATAATTGAAAAAATGCCAGTAAATCACTTTCAACGACATTATATGTTAAGAAGAGCATCATGTAGATTACGCTTAAACACTGATACTGCACACTCTCTGATCAAGTAAAATTCTACGAGAAATTAAAAACTCGTTGACCGTTTGTAAATATTTGCATTGGTTCCGGAAATATTTAAGTTTGAAAATTGCGTAAAATATCCAAATGAGAGGGATGATGATGTCATACACTCAGCCAAATACTACATGAAGTGTATAAATTCTTGGCTTTGCACTGTCACGCAATTTAAAAGTAATGCGAAAACCATTTGGCGGATAAAGTTAAGAAATTGTGATGTTATAGGAGATTGATAAAAAAGACACTTCTCCAAGATTTAAGTCTGCGCGTTTTCCTAAACTTCAAATATTTGACGAAATATTTTGTACAAATTTTTAGAGCCCAGTATGGAGCCGCCATGTTGATGTACCTCCGTGGGACACCAACATGGCGGCCGGAAAATAGGGTAAACACGTGGAACTTACTTTGGCTATTAAGGCGACTGATTATCTGTACTGACAAAGACAAGCATTTACATAAGCACTTTTTCTAATACTTCAACTTCTGAATAGGCTAAAAATCACGAGATAAGTATATATTTTTCGACAAACGCGTTGGTAGCTTTATGTCACGCACCGACATAACTCTGAAATTTAAAATACACTGGTTTCCAGACGAAGCAGGCTACTGAGCTGAAAAGTTGTAAACAGATATAAATGTTCGCCCTCTTATGCCTGATGAGGATGACAACTTTGGTGGCTCTTTAGTTTTCGATTTGAGAAAATGATGATGTCACGTGCAAGCCAAGAATAGAGCTATCTCGGTCAATTTGCAGCAGAAACCATTGAAACTTGGTAGGCTATTATTCCTACATGCAACATAACTACGGCTATAAAAATTTTGATTCCCACAGTAACCCACTCTTTCCAAGTCCCCTCCAACCTAATTTCAATATTTTAATGATTTTCAGCTTGAAAAACATTAAACAAGGCCATAAACTGACCTAACATATTTATATGCTTGCTGGATCATGCAGATAAGGTACTCTTGGCAAATATCAATATAGAACGCCAAAGGTGGCCAGAAAAGTCTTTAATATCGGGGAGGTCTGGAACCCAGTATGTTGCCATGGTAACAAAATCCTATGTTCATAATATGGAGCACCTCTACTGGAATCGTACTGCTGAGAATTAAACATTTCTGATTCAAATTTGCTGACATATCTTTGTTCATAATATTTAAAGAAGATCCGGTTGAGTTTATGACGTCATCGCTTAGTTAGTCTGCATAGTTTAAAAACTTGAATATATCTGGAACGATAAGAAATAATTGAAAATAGTAAACAGAGTTTTTCTTTTCCTACAGACTACTTGTCTATGTTTTAAAATGGCTTAAATAGGAAAACTAGCGCTAAAAAGTCAAGACGTTTCGACCTCTCCGAGGTCATTTTCAAGTGAGTAAAATTTACAAATTAGCATGTGCGATGTCTTCTGGCTCCACATCGTGCTGCTCTCTGAGGTGGTTTCCGATTACCGATCCTTTGTGTTCTTCAATTCGTTGGTGTAGGTGTCGGCACGAGTAGTATAAGGTGAATGAAACAAACACGCAACCATGCAACCTTATCGCGCCCCGTACGTTCAAGTCCAGCCCTCACAAGCTCGGGCTGGACTCACGTACGGGGCGCGAAACGGTTGCATAGGGACACACAGGATGAAAATCTGTATTTGTTTCATTCACCTTATACTACTTAGGGGCGGGTCAAAACCGCTTTCAACCGCCCCTCGCGGGGGGTGCGGTATGTTAGAAAGGTGCGAGCCGGGTGTAATATGGCTGGAGCGGGGAAGGCAAGAGCGCCAAACAAGTGCGAGTGGCTGAAGCGGGGCCGGAAAGAAAGCTGCGGAAAGCGCTGTTACGGGGCGTACTGCGGCCAGCACAACTACCAGCTGAAAAAAGGAATGAGAATGCCGGAGCCCTGCAGAGGCTGCGGGATCGGTCTTCTATGCGACTACCGACTGTGCCGCCAGTGCCGCGGGGGCGCGCTAAAAACGAGGCTTTTCCACAAAAAAGAAAAAGCGAAAAAAGGTTTTCAGCGTGTTTTGCTGGAGCTGCAAGAAAGAAACACACCAGTTAGAGAAAGGTAACCTTAGGTTACAACGCAAGGCACATGTTTTACTGCGGGCTTTCAGAGGCCATTCAAAGCCTCCCTCAAGAGCTTCGTGAGATGATTCTCAAGGAGTACATTGCGATAAAAATAAAGGAAAAAAAGGCAATGGGGTGGGCCAAGGTACACGAGAATATTTTTAAACTGCCTTTCTGCGAATTCAAGCAGCAGATTGTGCAGATAGTTATTTGCTTTGAATATGCGGACTGCTTTTTCGAGGGTTGTTTTTTCCCCTGTTTCGAAAGGGATGGAAAGCTTCATAAAGCATCGCTAAGCCGGCCGATAGAGCTTATAGAAGCCAGCCTAGAGAACAATAAAAACATGCTTGTCAGTGTTCACTTGATTGCGTTTCTTGTGAATGAATATTTCACGCCTGAGTGGCAGAGACAAGTGCGTGACATTACACGCGAAGTTGTTGAATGCTTTCATGACGCAGTTCCGGTTGAGGCGACACAGCTTCCCGTTGCGAATTCCTGAAGGCTTCAGTTTAAGCTCGTTGCATTCCTCTTGGCTTCAGTTGAAGCGATCAGGAATTTTCAAAGCCACCAGGAATGTTGAAGTCAAAAGGAATTTTACAGGCGGATTTCAATTTTTTGTCCACAGTTTGTTAGAATAGGGAATTTCTTCTCGGCCAGGCCAATAAAAATAGAACTTTTCACTTTTTTTCGAGGAAAAATTGGGCACGAAACGTGGTAGAACAAAGAGACTTCACAAGAGGGATAAAAAGAAACAGCTGATCGGGGGGTTTTCCCCATTTCGCGCATGTCTGCGTCAGTGAGTAACCTTCTCGAAAGATCAAGGCTATTTATGTGGCATTACAAATAGCGCAATCACCTGTTTTTGACAAGACAAAGAGAGAGTTTTGTGTTTTTTCGCTCGAAATTCAGTTCGAAGCGGGAGGTTTTGTGATTTTTTTAATCATTTCCGCTTCAAGTCTGCCGCGGATGTCTTTCTCCAGTTTTTGGACATCAACATCAGGAAGCTTTCTCGTTGAAGGTTGGCGAAGCATCCTTGCCCGGACCTGATCTTTCAGAAAATTATATTGCTGAAACTCCGAAAGGATAGTGTCGAACTCGTGGGAAGACAACGCGTTGTTGTTCAAAGCGTTCGAGAGAAGTCTGTTGACGGTGTCGCGCTTGGCAACGGCGAGCGTGGTGATCTCTTGATGCTTCTTGATCTTCGAGTCGAGCTTTTTGCCGGCGAGAATCATCGCAGACGAAACGAGAGCGAAGCACCCACCAGCGCCGCCAAGAGGAACGGCAGCCGGCAATCCAACCACAGGCAGAGCGGAGCCAAAACTCGCGCTGGAAAACGTTGCCGAGAGAACGCTGGAGCCGGCGGCGCCCCAATTAACGAACTTTCTCGCGTGTTTGTATTTTTTCGCGACGAGGCGATAGTGGTGGACCTCGCCGGCCAATGTATTGGAAATCTCGTTGACCTTCTGCAAGCGGAAATTTTGAGAAGGCTCTGCTGCCACCACCGGATATAGTGGCTCGGCAGGCGGCGCGCTTGGAGGTAACAGATTCGCCGAAGACATTGCGTATATAAACAAATTTAATTTAACTCTAATTCAAAAAGAAGCGGCAGGCCCTTGAAATCAAAGAGTTCGCTATTTTCATCCTTCACTTTTAAGGTGATGCTGTTTATGAACTTGTCTGTAGAAGCGTCACGGAAAACGTTTTGCGATGAGTCGATGTTATAGCTGACTTTTTCATAAGGCTTTCCTCTGACGTCAACCTTGGCAAGGAGGTCTGACTTCTTTCCATTCAAAAAGTTTTTTGTCGAGTCGATGAGATCGCAGTGGATAAAGTAGCAACTCTGGCTGTTAAGCTTTTTGATATATTCCTCTTTCCTCATATTTCTCCCGACTCCAAGAAAATTGACCAAACTGTAATCAACGGAAACTTCTTTCGGTTGATTGGTGTTGAGTGCATTACCAGCGGCGGTTGTAATTTTAAGAACAGAATTGGGATTATTCGTTTCCAAGACCATTTTCCCTTTTTTCTTGTGATATTCAAAACTGGATTGCAGTTCTTTTACGATGCTCTCGACATTGTAATGCCCTTGAGGCAATGATGCAACCACGTCGTCGGTTCCTTTGAAAAACATTCTGCCAACACGACTCAGATTATGCCACGAGTTGAAAAAAGAACAACTCAAAAGTCTGGCATAGCTTGCGCCTGGGAGCGGTTCTTCAAAAAAGATGGTCTCGCCGTTCTGTTGCGTGACAAGAGTGAGAACAACCATTTTTATATTCAACAAATAAATTATGTTCAAAATACATGGCGAATGTGTGGAAGGGTCCTGCGTTAAAAAAAGCGGAGGCGGCGAAGAAAAAGGCGTGGACAAGCTTTTCAAAAAGCTTCCCCAAAGCCGACAAAAGCCGGTTCATCTCACAAGCAACGATCGACGAGAAAAATAACGTGACCGCAGAGGTGTTTTTCAAAGAAAGCGAAGACTCGTTTCAAAGCGTCTCCGGTTCAGATAGAAAATACTGGAGCGCCGAAATGAAAGAAGCGCTTGGTTTGGGAGACAGCGGGGGTTTTCCTTACCAACTGGCGCCGCTTGGCTCAAAAATTTCCTTGCCCATCCCTGCCGTACCTTTCGACGGCAAAGCGCAAAGTTTAAAAAAAATATTCGACGCCCCAATCCAAATCTACGTCACGCCTGACCAACGTTTCACAACGAAATTCAGAGAAATATTTCAAGACACCAAACTCAGGCACACGTCGGCAGTCGAATCAAAACGCTGGCTGGGAGGGCCTGACATGAAATATTGGCCACAGCAGCTCAACTTCGCGGTTTTCTGCGCGACACAGGGGTGCGGAGTTTCTCGCGAAATCTTTGACAGCGGGATGGATCTCACCCCGCAGATAAGAGCTTTTTACAAATTCCACGTGTACTTCACGGTCAGGCGGATTTTGTACCAGCTGGGAGGAATTCAGAGCATGAGCGCTTTGCCCGGAGACCCGCCGTTCAACCAATACAACAATCATTACGACGTCGCTTCATACAAAAGGATATGTGGCGAGTTCGGCATTGCCCCCTCGAGCGATTTCCGCTTCACGCACGGCGAAAGCCACGGTCTGGGAAGCATTTACGTGTACGCGTCAGGCGCGGGCCCGTCGAAAACCGACTATAAATACCCGGGATGGAACAAATTCAGCGATGAAGGCGGCAAAGCGATAAATGGGGACTTGATCGATTACATCGAGCCGGGGGCCGCTTCTGATGCTCAAGCAGACTGGTTCGCGCCCAACATCGCGAACAGTTTGACGCGGGCGGGCTTGTCGAGAATCAACCAGTCAATCGAGGCTTTCGTTTACTGCGTCCTGGGCGCGCAAGTCAACGTCCGCAGCAGCATTCTCGGCAATGACGGTCGGGCGAGAGAAGCCCAGAGCGAGTTCCTGGTGCTGATGGAAGACGCGATCAGACAGCCCGACTTGGCCGCGAGCGTGCAAAGGTACCAGCTCGCGGTGGACCAAGCGAAGGTCAGGCTCAATCTCGCTGTTGCCCCCATGGCGTGGCTCATGCCCGCGCAGATGATAATCAACACCGCAAGCACGATCGGTTACAACAACAAGCTGAAACAGGCGGTCTCCGGAATGAAACTGGGGGTGAATAACGAGGTAAACCCGGAGACAAAAAAAGCTGGGCTCAAACGCATGGCAGGCGGCCCGTCAAAAATTAACCCGCCCAACAGCCACCCGTCCAACCCGATTCACAAAGCCGCAACAGCCGAATCGGGGCGTGAGGTTCCACCCCACAGGAAACCAGCTTCGTCCGAAACTCAACAAGCGCAGCCACCGGCGCAAAAAGTTGAGCGCGAGGCTGCAGACAAAACGCCGCAACACGAAATTAACAAAACGGCGGTAATTGCCGGTTTTGCTGGATTTTCGGCGTTACTTTTAATGGCTTGGCGCTAAGCTAACGCTGCTTCTTAAAATATTTTTCGAACAGAAAGGTCACTGCAGCAAGAATGAGCAGCCAGGTGTTCTTGGCCAGAAACCCGACGACTTGGCCGGCGGCTTTGAACAGGAAGCTCACGATCGAGCCAATCAGCCCGGGCAGCATAGAGCCGAGTTTCGCGGCAATCTCTTTGAGGCCGTTCCCCAAAGCTTTGCCGGTGGCTTTCAAACCTCTGGTGAGGACCCCGGTGACAGCGCCGATTGTGGTCCCGGCAGCGAGAAGAATGGCGGTCAAGGTCACGCCGTATTTTTTGAAGATCTCTTTGACCCTTTCCAAGAGAGGCCGCGCCCTTTCCCTTTCCGCGATCTGAGTTTGCAAACGGGCGATCTCCTCGTTTCTTTCTGCAACTCTGCCTTCTGCGTCTTCTTTTTTGGAGGACGAGGCATTCTCATCTTGGATGATCGCCTGGTCTTCCTCGTTTTGGCGCTGCAGCTCGCTTTCCTGCTCTTTCAGGTCGTCCAGCGGTTTTGTTTGGTTGAGCCTTTCTTCCATGGCGTTTTTTTCAATTTCTTTTGCCGTGATGCTGGCCCTGAGACTGTCGACCTTTTTTTGTTCTTTTTCCACGTTTTCTCGTGTTGAATATTAATACCAATGCTTCCCTCATGGAAAGAACATGAAAGAAGCCAGAAATGCGAGCGAGAGTTTTCGTTATTGCGCATGCACCAAACAGTCCAAAAAATTTCCTGCAACTTGTGAGTCGCGCCCTTCGTCCATTACAACCTCGGTCAGCAGCTGGCGGTACAAAGAAACGAATTGAGCGTACATGTGACATGTTAACAAAGTGTCCGGTAACATGCGACAAATAGATACAAAATAACAACTTATGAAATCTTGTCACTGCTCAATGACAACAAATAGAGAAGAATAAAATGAAAATTAGGGCATTGAGATCAAAACTTGGATTCTCATTCTTGCGTAGAACTTTAAGTCAAACATTAATAGATATCATAAAACAAAGACAACTACTGTATACGATTGTAAATTGTGAAACTGATGAACCGGAAGTGAACCAACGTGACAAGCACCATACTTGACAAACGTCATGTAAGCGAAGCCATGATTGGTTGAAATTTGCATCTGAGTGATTGATAATCTTACTAGTTATAAATAATCAAAAGCTGAAGAGTTTTTAAAGCTAATCGTTCAGCTCCTTTGAAAGTCAACAAAGTCAAGGAAAACAGTGTTTTATAACTTGTTGATTGGTACGTCTAATTAAGATGCGACGTCAGATATTAGATATTTTATCGAAAAGACATGTACGGATCTCATCATAACTAAATCTCAATCGCATCAAATGATGTTAGTTTAACAAGAAAAACGGATAGATACAAAATGATGGGACTTACTCATATATTTCTCTTTTTTGATGGGAAATCAGCTTCACTGTCAGCCGTGGCTGGCGATTAGAACGAACAACTTGCTGGAAACGGCTACTGCTTGCTAAGAAGAAAAAACAACAAACAGAAACGATGTCAGAACATGAAAGAAAAAATAACACAAGACAAAACAAAAACAATAAAGAAATAAAACCAACACAAGAATTTATCGGTTTTTTTCCCAAGTTCCATTCAGGTCGAGGGAACTTTGCTTCCCTTGCAAAACAAGACGTGTTCCCATTTATGTAACAAGTGCATTTCTTAACGACCAAAGCTTGTTCACAAGCACGAGAACTACAAATTGTGAGAATTTTAAACCCAAGCAGATATATCATATTTCTATGGCTGTCCTTTTGCAGGCATTTCGAAGTGTACGTTTGGACTGTTGTGACTGGACCTAATGTTGATTAATATTTATTTTAGAGTCAAATAAGAACTCTCAGCTCTTATTCTTTCATATAAAAAACTGTTAGTAGAAGCCTCGTCTGCAGTTTTTCATCCTTTTTATTTGGTGTTCCTGTTTAACTGCAATTTAGTAAAACAGGATCCAGTTTACGTTCACTTAAAGAATATGGACCTTTTTCGCTTGGGCGGTTTGTTTTCCCATTACAAACCACGTGATATTCTCAAGAGAATTGTTCTTTAATTCATCTAAAAATTATTTTTATATACGCACGCGACTATTTGAAAATTTGAAAGGAAGAATTCCCAAGAGTATCATCACATGGTCTGAAATGGGGCAACCACCCAGTCGAAAAAGGTCTATTGACAAGAGGGTGATTGGTTACCTTTTAAACTGATGGAGGGGTCCAAGTCCACACCAGTATCAAATGGAGTTCCTCCATTAAGTAGAATCTCAGATGTTCTGTCAAAGAACAAGCAAACGGTGTTTCGTCACACATAGCTAAACTTTTCCGACCAAGCCTCGTTTTATGCAGAATGCAGAACATGTGCCAACTGGACACACTACAGGCAAGCGCACTATCGGAGGAGGAGGGGGAGGGGGAGGGGGAGGGGGAGAAGGAGAGAAATGTTCTTAGACCCACTCGTAAAATTTACGATATTTCTTACCCAATCTGAGAATAGCACGAGCACTCGAAAGCACTCCGAAAGTTATCGCGCCAACATGTCGCCAGCTGTTGCTTCGAAATTTGAGACAAAAACTGCGGGCTTAATTTGGCCTGAGAAGCTGGAATTCGCCAATGCTAAATGGCATTCGCTATCATAACTGCATGTTATAATGGTGCGTTTCACTTTCATTTAACAGGCGTTTATACTCCATCGTCTACATGTTAAATAATAACTAATTTTATATATATTTTAATCGCCTTACTTGTTAGGTATTGGCGCTCCATTTTCTTCAAACAGTCTCACCACACACCAGCCACATGGACTACAAGAAAAAAAAAAGACAGGGAGGTTAAACAAAGACTACTGTTTAATCTATAAATCATGGAAAACTTGACATTCAAGAGCAGTTTAACGACGTGTATGGATCAGCGTAAAGTAAGGACGAAAAATCCTGGCTGTACTTGTGAATAGGAGGGTCCAAAGACAGTACATGGTACAAAACAATATACAAACATAAACAGGCGATACTAAAAAGGAACGAAATTGAAACAAGAAAGTTCAAGATTGAGGAATGTTACGACGGACTGTAAAAGGGTCTTCCACATAGATTCAATTCAGCATCCATGACATTGTTTCTTTAGACCACGGGTAACTTTAAATGCTACAGTTGACGTCTGCGGTGACGCAAATCTCGCGCTAACTAGAATCAAAATTGGGTTTACCTGGACCTGCTTCTAAAAATTAACGGTAATTTTACCCTGGATAACTCGAACTTCTGGCTAAGTCGACGTAATTGTTTTTCTCCTCAGGTCATTTTCTTTATAAGTTTACCTTCGATAACTTGAACCTTATTTGTGAAAGTCAACGAGAATGACCCAAAGCTCCCCAGAATAAAGGACAGAATATGATTGGCTGTAAAAGGCTAGGGAGTATTAACGGACTACTTTTGAAAGAACAGTACATCGCTGCAAGTCTTTTCTACAGTAGCCCACCATAGAATTCTTCTACTGCTTTGTTTTGCGTAGTTTATTCCCTTCAGATCTGTTATTAATTTCTAAGTACGAAAAGTATCGTTCACGAGCTGCTCCTATTTTATAATAAGCCTGATTGAAACGCCTGACGTTTTCTATCCTAATTTTCTGTCATTTAGTTTTCGCCAAGTATATTCGAATTATGACATTAAAAGCTTGTCGTCCCGTGAATGAACGAGAAAACTGAGGAAAACCAAAACTACTGAGTAAATTCAGGTTTAAAGTAGAATGGTATACATGTAGTAAAAGCAAAGTGGCACTATGATTGGCCAAGATTTGACATCACTTAACATTGTGAAAGTCAAAGCAACCAGACTTGTCAGATTGGAAGTTTCTCCTCAAAATATTACATTTTATGCAAAAACTCCCAGGCGCACAACTCGGTCAACGCCCATCCAGAAATGTAGGCAAGAAAACAGTACTTACCGTTCTTCTGTAAAGCATGTTCAACTCAAAATGAATAACTAGGAGAAAGAAACGAAGATCAGTAAAACCATGATGTCGACTTACACATTTAGCCTCATAATTGTCTCGTAAAGTTTCGCTGGACCATTACTGATTAGTCTGATATCTCCTCTAAACGGTTCTATTTGGTTAAAACTACAGAAGCAGTCTCAGTCAGTATCCTACGTTTTCTTCTCCCCGACCCGACAGGGTGCAACATCTTATTGATCCTTATCCAGGGCGGGGTGTTTTTTCTTAAGCAGACCGCAACACAAACACCCACTCGTCAATGAAACCATTAATACAATGCCACACTGCAATGCGGCAAAATTCACCGCCGTTGAGCTGACTAAAAAAATGAGGTTTTTTGGCGAAAACAATATAAACAGTACAACGGCACTCACCTAGAGAATTGTCACTAGAATTTATACGAGCCAGGCACTCTGAATCAAACACACTGGTGGCACACTACAAAGACAAAAACAACATGCATTCATTCTATGCCATCAGATGTTTCTTAAAACTTAATTTACTCATTGTTACAATACAGTCAAAACCTCTCCACACGGAACTGACCATAGTGCAGAACTTTATATCAATTATTGGAAAAAGAGATGTAACCCCATCTTTCACTCGTAGGGCAAGGTAAGACTCAAGTTTTGCCACTAATGTAGCTATCATATTAAACTGACTTAAATAGTATTTTGCATTTCCTAACATTTTAACCGGACATTTTCTCTTCTGAAGCATAAAAATCAGCTTAATGATAAAGCAACGCTACATGTAGTCAGTAATGGTTTTTAGAAGACACAGTGACCGAGTTCTTCTTTAGCTTAGAGGACTGGATGCTGAGTCACAAGACGTTCACTCAAATGCAAGCTTTTGAGTATCCTTTATTTCTTCAAGCAGTTTTTAACTATTTTTCTTGATAATTATCAGCAACATGCAAAGAAAGTAGTATCCGATAGCCCGCGGCTAGTGGATTTTGCAGTACATACATACATACATACTTTATTGGCTCGTCCCCACGGGGCTTTTCAGAGTCAATTTTACATCACAAAATTAAAAACTAAGTACATGACAATGATAAAAGAAGATAAAGGTTACTAAAATTAAATAAAGCAGTCATTAAGAAGCTTTTGCCTGAGTAAACGCTTGAAATCGTCACAGATGGGCTAAGTTTGAGCGCAGGCTGCAACTCATTCCACAGATAAGTCGCTCTATATTAAAAGGTTCTTTGGCCTCTAGCAGTGCGGAAGAGTGTTATGTTCAAAAGTTGAGAGTTTCTGGTATTCCTTGTCGAGACGGCGGATCTTCTGACGAGCTTAGATGTCAAATACTCCGGAGCACAACTCGTCATGCACTTAAAAACCAGAACAGCAAAACGGAAAAAGTTGTTGCCTGATTGGTAGGCAGCGCAAGTCTTGTAGCAAAAGAGTTATGTGATCGAATTTTTTAGCGCCGCACAAAATGCGACAAGCAAAATTCTGTACTGCTTGGAGCTTGTCCAGATTAGCTTGAGTAGTATTGCTCCAAACAGAAGAGCAGTAGAATAATTTACTAAACACTAGGGCATTTAAAATAATAATAAAGGCGCATTTATCAAAAATATGCTTAACGCGGTTAATTTGGCCTAATCGTGACATGCATGAGGATACAGTATGCTCATTATATGTTAAATTAGAGTCCAGTGTGACGCCAAGGTCTCTTGCAGCGTTAACGGGCTCGAGTTCCTTCCCCAATAGAAATAGCCTAAAGTCGCTAACCTTAACAGTCATTTACCGGCTGTCGAATATCACCAGTCTTATTTATCTGGGTTGAGCACCTATTCCGAAACCCAACAAGTCCTTATTCACCTTCGTGCTGATCGTGGAGTTGAAATGCCATGAGTAGGTTGGTATCGTCGACGTAACACTGCGATGAACAATTTTTTGGCACAGAAGGGAGGTCATTAACATAGATGTTAAAGAGTAATGGGCCAAGGATGTTCCCTTGTGGAACGCCAGAGCTAACAGGTAGTTTGGTCGACAGAGTTGTATTTATTCGCACAAATTGGTATCGAGAGGTTAAGTAACTTCCGAACCATTCTATCGCAGGTCTGGACGCACCAATGTCCTGTAACTTAGCGAGAAGTATTTGATGGTCAATACTGTCAAAAGCTTTGCTTAGATCAAGAAGGACAACTGCAGTTAGTTTCTTTTTGTCAATGGCATTTAGGATTTCGTCAGTTGTTTGAATGACAGATGTTTCCGTTGAATGCCACTGTTTATTTCCGCTTTGTTAGGATGATAAACGGCCTCTCGAGAGTAGATATGACGTAAGCTGATTGTGAGCGACACGCTCACAGACTTTAGAGAGGACAGGGAGTAGTGAAATTGGTCTATTATTGTTTGGAATGTCGTGGTCTCCAAACTTGGGTATCGAGGTCACTTCAGCTGTTTTCCAGGCCAAAGGGAAGGTGTCAAACTCAAAGGTAGCGTTAATAATAGACATTAATGATGGCAAGATAGCAGGTAAACGATTTTTGATCACATGGATTGGAATTTTATCAACCCCAGGGGCTTTACCACTCGCCATTGATGTGACTATTTTTTGTACTTGTTTGCACTTCACTGCGTTGAGGGTGAACTGCTCTGACAATGGGTAGATTCTCGGAATAAATAAACATTGATTAAGAGTATAACTCGATTCCTCTGCCAATTTAGCACGCAGGAAAAGAAATTATCTTTGGAATAATTAATTCGAGCTAGCGGAGTACTTTTCGGGAATATTTTTGATGACATTCCAATTACAGATGTGCCTTAAGAGATTATATTCGTAAGAAACTTTTAGGGTCCAGTGAGAGTGACAAAGTTAGTTTTCTTTGCATGCCGTTATACCGTTTCCTACGCTTTGAATGAAAATGAGAACACAAGCAAAGGTAAGTAACAAGTAGTGTATAACAATTATTCACCTGTTTGTTGACGGGATCCCAAGTAATGTCTCGATAAGCTACATTAGACTGACTTAGTTTCGGCATCACCCAAGAGCTAGTTTGCCAGTTTTCTATAAACAGAAATAAACAATAAGTCAGTCATGCAGCATTAGACAAAGTAAGAAACTACGGAATTTAAATATGGAAAAGGAAATACCACGTGGTAAATATCCCCTGGAATATAAGTCGAATAAAAGTTCCCCCACCCTCTAAAATACCGCCCCCACTCTATGACAGTTTCATGGAGAAATCAAAATTTTCTTTGCAGCGCTTTCATTTATTTTTTTCAGATACAAGAACGATAAACAACGAACAGAATATCTGCTAATCAAGAGCAAGAATTTCATTTCTAAAGTGGAGCTGAAATAGAGAGCAACTTGCCTTCTTTCGCCATTATTCCAAGCGCAGTTGAGCGAAATCCACTGGGCATCGCGCCCATGGCTTTAAGCACATCTGTGGTGCCTGTCTGAGAAGATAAAATTATCATACTTGCTTACAACAGGTTTGTTTTCCAACAGACAGTCAAGTAACAGATGATCAAACCGGTTTTGATATAACGCGAACTGAAAACCAATAACATAACAGGTTTTCATTTTTCCAACAACTTTGACGGCAGTTCTTCACAACAGAAATTGGGATATAGAGATAAAATTTAACAAAATCAAAATTGACATTTCTTTCAAAAGCTCGTTCACAAAAGAAACGGTCGCGACTTTACTTTGTTTTGTGTCTGTTTTTACAGCTGCTTTCGATGTAAATTAAATTCTGTCTACTCTTCTTGCAATTATCTCACAATATGGTTATTTGGATAAAAATCGATTTTTGTTCGCAGCATTTAGCACAAAATCCGTTTAAAATCCTTAACAACGCTTAAATACAATGCCAAAGTGGCAATCGACAAAGAGTTTTGCAAATGCAGATTTTACGCTTTGCAAAACAATTATTTCATTCTGATTTGAATTTAAAAGAAAACGTCTCAGTCGCTGATATTTTATTTGTCGTTTGACACAGGTGTAAATATCGCTGTAGAAAAACAAAATGCAATACACCATAGTAAAAATAAAGTTGTTTAAATTCATGACTAGACTAAGAAAACAGATTATTTAAAATAAAATAAACTGTCTCTGATCGTTTACATTGGCTCTCATAAGTTGTATTTAATGGCCAGCGCAAAGCGATAGTGGTGATTTGTTTTCAGTTTAACGAGAGGAATTATTTTGATGTTTCACTTCGATAGGGCTAGCTTTAACTTAGTTTAAGGTAGTCCACGTTTGAAAATTTAGGAAAACCGATTTTTCAGTTCTCAAATATCGCTTTCATAGCCACTGAAAGTAGCGAACATCACATAAATACAAATTTTGGTTTCAAAGCAAGTTGAACTCCAGTAATTTTTTCGCCAACAAAATGTGGATCTTCTCGCTTCCCAGCATTTTGACAAACATATATTCTTTCGTTTTAGCACGAGGCTCAAGCTACAGACGGGCTTTATTCGGAAAAAGTGCAATAAAATTTGAACCAATCATTAACATAATTGAAAAGAAAAGAGCAGTTTTTATGACATCTGCGAGGAAAGCAACATAAGATTTGGGACAAAAACTGAGAGACAAACAACGACAGCGCTGCTGTCCCGTTACATAAAAGATTTGTACCCAGTTGATGTCAAAGCGTGCATAGCCGTTGAGAAAAGCCGACTAAATTCACTCCCAAACTTGCAGTTCATAGTGTAATAAAATACGGTAGCTTCTTAAGAGTAAGGTTTTCCTCAGACTAAACCCAAATAAATAAATTTAAAAAAAGTTGAAAATGCCTCTTCGAATGTATTAATTGTAGCGCAATAAGCCATTTTCCGTTTGCCAGTGATCAGCTGCGGAAAGCGGAAGCCAGAAATGATAACCAGAAATACAGGAAAGAAAAAATACCGTTGTGTTTTGAAAGTAAGCGATCGATAATATTACGTCACAATTGAACAGCTCGCGCACATAATGAGCGCGCGCTCCAAATCCAGTGTGCACATAAACAACGTCCGAGCAACATGCACGCTGTCCTCAGAACACATCATCTGAACTAGTAAGAGAGTCTCAGGTTCGACACCTAGCTGGAGAAGTTGGAGTTCTTCTTTATTATTATTATTATTTTTTTTTTTTCTGAGCACGCATGTGTCAAAGACGGACTGAAAATCATCTTCTGATATCCTCCTTTGTCCTCGGAAAAAAAAGTCATTTAACTTTTTCTGCTAAAATAATTAAAGCCACGAGAACTACGTTATTAGAAAGATCTTTGTCCATTTTCTTCGGTTTACATAGTCAGGCTACACGAACAGTTCAAGCAAACTCGCCCCACTTTGTCATCCAATGAGAAAAAGAATCGTGACTCGCTCGTTCGCACACTTTTTCGTGCGCTACTCTCCAACTATATCCATTCGCTTCAAGGTTTGATTAATTCACTGGATTCATATATGTGCCCTTTCTGATGGATCAGAGTGAGACTGACAGACAGAGACAGACAGGCAGACAGACAGACAGACAGACAGACAGGTTGGATTGCCACAAAATACATTCGTATAAACAACTATCATACCTCTTGAGTAGAATCTCTTGAAAGAGTTTTCCAAAGAGTTTTTTTTCCGCTGAACACCCAGGAAAAAAAAAACGAATTAAATTTTCCCGTCTTGTGCGAATAGCACCTTGGATATCTTTACAAGGCGTAATGCGACCTAAAGGATGATTACAATATGATCGTCACGATCACTACATAAGATAAGAAACTCTCCGAGAGGATCTGGATCAAACAACCACGAGTGCATTGTGGGATATTTATTATAATTGCAACGATAGCTACAATCTTTGAGGAATCGTTTCCATGTTATCGCAACGATAGCTGAACCTTTTTTTTCGGCGATCTCAACGATCAAAGCGGTAGTAGCGCTCCAATGGAAACCTGACAATCACAAACCGTTCCACAAAATCTACAAAAATAATTAAGAGTGCAGTGAAGGTAATGCTTTGATAACTGAGTTTCTTGACGAGTGGATTTGTTACTCAAGATCTGAGCTAACCTTCTTTGCCTTGGAAGCTCGGGAACTTTGTCTGCTGTCTCTGCAGAGAAAATAGAAACAAAATAAAGCAAACTAAGTATTTAATCGTACATCTTCACTTAGGCAGTTGCTTGGTGATTAAAAAACCACATCTTAAAAGGGATTGCTTATTTCTCAGCTACCAGACCAACGCTGTCTGTTTACAACTGCATACAAACTGAATAAATAAACTAGAACATGTCTCTTTTCTAGACCACAAGAGGATTTCTAACAGCTACGCTGTTTGCATCCGGAGCCAAGCGCGGAAAAGCACGCGCTTGCCAAGAGAAGGTTGTTCCTGATTGGTTAGAAAAGAACAGCTTGACTGCCGTGAATGGTTACAGTGCGAGGCTTGAATTGAGTTCGGCGAACAAATCACCCGAGCAAGACACACAAACAATCCGCCAACAGACAATCAGCTAAAACCGCTCTTAACATTCTTCAAAGTGCTCCTGCTACCGCATCAAGCAAATACCTTTCTTTAATACAGTGGAATCTTCTCCGTCAGTCTTCTCTGGTGAGGTTTCTTCACTGCTTTCCTCGATAATCTAATCAAAATGAAATGTTATTAAACACAAGTCAACCATTACGACCCACAGATAGTAAGCAAAAAACTGTCGCAAAGGTGAACCAATAGTATTTTTTGCTATCATCATCTTAAAGTATGCCACCACTAACTCGCTTACTCTATCTACTATTCTTCATGTGGATCGCCGACATATTACATACTGTCACCTTTTACAATCGCCAAAGTACTTGAGTTCAAAAACAATGGACACGTTTACATCATGATAACACAAACCAACTTTAAACTTTCCAGTATTAACCTTAAGAAGAGTTTTCGGTACAACGCCTTGTTTCCCGGCTGCGTTTTCAGCTTCCCGCCAGCCATCCTCACTAAAATTTACAACAAAAATAAGAGCGATTTACAAGTTAAAATACTTCAACAAAAAAAAAAAGGTTCAACATTCAAGGTACAGTAACATCGCTTAATTCTAGTTTGGTCCTAACTAGTCTTAGTTTCCTTTACGGCCTAAACAAAACCCAGTCGTTTAAACACACAAACCACACATCGCTCGTTCATCGTAAACAAAACATCCTGCTGCCAAGGCTACGAAAGAAACGTAAACTACGTCATCCTCAACGATCAACGCGCGAGCATTTCTAAACTGTCCAATCACGTGTGATCTAGGCACGTACCTTTTCAAGTGGCGGGAAAAATCACTTCAAATCACAATGTTTTGAAAAACACGAGTTCTTTTTGAGGTGGAGTGGGACGACGAACTTCTGAAATGTTTCAGAGGTTCTCTTGGCCTAATCAAGTTCCCTCAGAAGGCCTAAGTTAAAATTCCTTTAGTTACAAAAAAAGCATAATTTTGATATTCGATTAGGGTTGAAATGTTTGCTTGCTGCGGAAGATGAAGTCTGAAGGCAAAGATAGTAGTTCTATTACAATTGAAAATCAATTCTTCCTCAAAGCTTATTACTACGACTGTTGCGCATGACAAATACAAATAATATCAGATACCTCGTTTTGATAACTGTTAAAATCTTGCCTTTCTTGAAGCTAAGATCACCATCTTGTTCGCCTGTAAAATCACTCAGCGCCTCAACTTTGAGGACTTAGAAGCATTTAAAGAAAACAAAAGTTTACGATAATGGCAAATCTCCGATAAAAGTAGTGGAAGAGTTTCCGATTGTTATAGACCAATCAAAACTAAGCACGAACACTAGCGAAGTATCTCCGAAGTGTCATGGCGCCATGACACTTTGTAATTTTGCTTAGCAACGGGAACTGTAGCCTGCGAACGCAGACCTAAAATACATCTGCGTTCTCAGGTTACCAGAACTGCGGAAACAGATAAACTTTCAGAGATGGAACTCTGATCTTGCCTACATGGACGGGTTGAAACTCACGCTTCATGAAATGCCGTGATTCGGACTACAGTGTATCTGAAATAAAACTGACTCACCATAACTATGTTTGTCGTGGTTTCCTCTTCACTCTCGTCATCATCATCATCTTCATCTTCGTCTTCGTTATTTTGTAAAGAAGTAAATTAAAAACATAAATTAAGATTGCTCAGATCTACTGAGGTGAGCACCCAATGTTTCAGTCACCATTCGCAATATACAGGCGTTCCGAGCTCAGACTAAAAGCTCAGAAAAAATTTTTCAAGGCAATACCATTCTGTGTAAAAGGTTTTTGTCAACTTTCAACAGAGAGCAAAGAGCTTCAGCTTCAAGCGGTTCATATTGTTATCTATATACCCCTCCTGGCCTCCGTTAATCATCCTAATGGGTTCCTCTCATCTGCCTCGTTTCTCAAGTACTATTCTACAAAATTACACCATTCTTGTTGGTTTTCTTAGGTCTGGAAACATGTTATTGAGCTTCACCACGGAAAGCGCAGAAAAAAAAAAAGAAACATGCATAATGAAATGACTAGACGGCCTATCAGTAGTACAGCTCCTTGAACGTTTTCTGTAGAAAGCAAGGTCACATTCTCTCAACACACCTCTCTGGCATGTGCGTGCCATCGTCATCAGCTTTATCTGTCTGCAAGTCACTGTTGGATGCACCAACATCGTCTTCTTGCGTCTTTCTGAAATGTTACAACAAAGGAAACAGAGAAATGCAATACATTGTACGGTAGCTATGTAATGGCTTGGAGTGGTACATCGACAAATACTATCCCACCAGTGACTTCATTTTCAGTTGACACAAGAGAGTGTGGATACAACGGGAAAATGGGGTCACTTAAAAAAAAAAAAAAAGAAAAACAAAAGTAACTAGCTCTCTTTTCATTACATAGAGTACACTACACAGGTTTTGTGAAGCAAAAAGACACCTTATCCGTCAAGTGATTTCGCTACTCCCTAGGAAAAAATACTTATTTAAATAGTAAAAGTTACAAGTCCCGGGCCGAATTTATGAACGACTTATAAATATTTATTTTATTTCGGTTGGAAGCAAACGAAGAGACAAAAAAGCCAAGATATATGCATGAATAAATCTGGTGCTGAAATCATTACCTGAAATAGTCTTCCTCAACTTCATCGGGTTCTAGTTGTTCAGAAATTCTGTCAGGTTTGCTCTGTCAAACAGAAATGTAAATTAAAATAAGTCAGCTACGATGGAAAGTTCAAGAAGGGTTTACCATTATGTATGACGAACATCAGTCCAGCAGATACACACTCCATAGATATTCCTTAGCAGCACGTACGTTTGTACACTCAGTGAACACTGAATCAGCTCTTTGTCTGATCTTACAATGCACTGCTGTGTGCTAATTAGTACAAAAAATGTGCAGTGAATACATGTAGATTGAAAGGAGTATTTTGCTTGTTGTCAATTGAGATAAATTATTCAAGCTTCACTGATTTTTCGTTTGATTGAACTGAGAAAGATTTTGCATACATGTATAATGTAAGGTAGATTGAATATCTACTGGGTTTTTAGTTTCGTTTCGTTTTTGTTTGACGAAAGAAGTAGAAAATTGTCCCTTCCCAGAATTGCAGTTGTATTTAGTAAGCTTCTTGTAAACCTCGATTAATCTATTAAACAATGTAAAACCCGCCTCTAAGGATCACAGCAATCAACATAAGCAAAACAAAACTTTCGCTAAATCAAAACAGGGTTTATGACCCATCAGGATAACTTTAAAAAGCTACAAGTAAAACGTAAACTTATTGCTGAGAACATGGACAGTTAATTGTGACAAAAACGATAAATTAAACAACTACAGCCTGAAGGTATAAAAATGCATAGCTGGGTAATTTTAGAATTATTCCTTCAAAAGCACATGGCTTTTGTTTTAAGGCACAGCTAATCTCGAAATGACTTGCATTTAACTTCTATTGCAGTCAAAACATTGTGGTTTTTTTACAATGGACACTAGCCCCGTGTTTCAGACTTAAAAAATCTATAGTTGAGATCTAATTGACTGGCTTACCAATTCAACTGTAAAATGAAACTGTTAGTAATTATAAATATTATTAATAGTTTCTGTGAGGATCATATGTAAAAATCGAACGTTTAAAAAAGCAGTCATCATACAAAAGGTAATAGTTTTGGCTGGCTTTCGCAGGTAGACCTTAAAATATTCGCTAAGGGAACTCAGACCTCTGGTATATAAAACTATACGATTTAAAATTACGGATTCTCCACACCTCGTAAGCATGAAACAACGATTTTTGCATTCTTCTTCTTTGTAGACGGATAAACAAGGATTAAATTCCAGCTGCGATGTCCAGTATAGTAAGCCGTTGTTGATACAGTAGATCATTTAAAAACGTTGTTCCATTTGACACTGTATGTCCATCAAACACCTTGATGTCAAAGAATCACTGAAGCTGAACCTATTTGTTCCTGTTTGTGACAACAACCTGAAGTAACTCAGGAAACTAGCATGCAAACTTTTAACTCTTAGTGACATAAATATATGACTTCCACGCATAAACAGAGTTTATACGACTCCAGACATGTAAATTAGGCGAGATTTTGCAGCTGCCCAAGACAAAGGTTCTATAAGTTGCTTAACGCAGTCCATTATCGTTGCTACTTCAATTGTGGACATTTTATACTTGAAAAAATGTTTTTCTGCACATGTGACTAGCAAATACATAGAACATGACGGAATTTTGAGAGCACAAGATAAATTTAGAGAGCACGGGACTCCGCAAGAGAGTGTGTTTTATGGTTTAGACATCATTACTTGTATATCAGTTATCAAATTTAACACTGGTGAGCGAAACCTCTACATGTATGTTCTTCTACATGTATACTCTAATGAAACAACACTTTTAAGCCAATCAGAGGGGGCTCAAATTCAACTTGTATTATAATGTAAAGTGACATTATGTCCTACATATTATCAACTCTCATTACAACATCATCTACTGGAAGAAGAAGAAACAACTGCATGGTGCCAGTAAGTATGTAAAGTAAAGACTTGAACAATACTGGTATGCAGTTCTGTGCAAAAATAATGCAAATGTTAATGAAGTCCATGAGTTTTTCCCACAAAACTTCAAAAGATTCTACATGTACATCACCTCAGAACAAAAATTCATCAAAACTGACAATTTTTTAGGGACCAGTTGAAAAGTACTGGGAAGTGTGGGCTGGAGCAAAGAGGGGGTGGGTCGTTAGTTTTTGAGCCCTTGATAAGGGGTGGGTCATTCAATTTTTAGCTACTCATGGGGCGGGGGGTGGGTGGGGTGGGGGTGGGTCATCCTATTTCATAGCAGGAATTGAAACACATAAGTGACTTTTTTTTAATCAAAGTCTTGATATTACAAAAGAGTTTCCCACTCAGTTAAATTTTCTAATCAAGCCGGAATTTTTGAATGTAAAAAAAAATTCTCACTCCTCTTTTGTGTCTTTATATAAATTTAAACATAACTTATAATAATTATTATCACTGTATGAAAGCTAAAAAGTCTAATGGAATGAGCAAGGAGTCCCAGTGCAGCAATTTTCATGATCTTTCAACATGTCAACTGGTCTTCAAGAACACCAAATGGCCCACTTGTGTCTACATGCATCCACAAGGGTACAGGACTCATGTCTATGGGTTTGGGACTTACATCCTTGACTCTTGAATGTGCATTTCGGTTTACAGTCCATTTTTAAACTCGTGGATACGCAAAGCGTAGAAACGTGTTTCTTGTGGGGACTCCGATCTCCGAGCATTTGTTTGCTGGAAAGTGACCTACAAATGTGGTAAGCTTTGATGAGAATGTGTCTTATTCGAGAACCTTAATGAACTTATATGAGCGAAATGAACACTTCTCAATGAACGAAACCAGGACAAACATCGGCACTATTTTATAATATTGTAATTTCATTTTTATAATTAGTAACATCTAAACCTGAGGCCAGCTGAAATATTCTTTTGAATATACCTTGTGTCAGCCTTGCAGTAGTCTTTGACTTACTACCGTTTTACTTTTCAAGTTTGGCTGATTAGATCTCCTGTGAGATCCAACGTTCAATCAATTGAGTAGTCTACGTTCAACCGACATCGAGTTAAGTTCAGATTAAAGTTGTATTCTCTATACTTGTCTTGTTTATTTTAGTATATTTATCTGAACTCTGAATGGGATGTGAAATGCACATAAACTTGGAAAAAAATTCCCAAATACTTGATTTTGATAAGCTTAAATGATTTTTACCTTGTCTTGTGTTAGCACTTTTGCTTCCTGATTGAAAAGATAACAAAGGGAAAGAAACCCCTCTATGAGCTCGTAGGAGCACATATTTATGGGTAGACAGATTTTTTGGATCAACACTGAAAATACTTGCAAATGAGGCTACTTATTTTGATGTACTTTCCATGCAATATATAGAGAGAGACAAGCGGTTCTACATTGGAAAAGAAGTGCTGTCTCATAAGAAACCTTACCTATAGCCTTGAGTGAAATGCAATGAAAAAGGTCTGTAAGCTCGTACGACTTGAATGCTTGTAAATTTCCCCAGCAGGTAGACAAACACCATCAAGATCTGGGTGTGTGTGTGTGTGTGTGGGGGGGGGGGGGGGGGGGGAGGAGAGTACAGTATGATTTCTTTGGCAAGAGTGTCCTCTGTGACCAAAGAACCCTTAGCCTTTACCACTCTCTGTTCAGCTGCAATTTTGCCACCCTAGCTATTCTGTAATATGTGCAACAAAAGCCAACGAAAAAAGCCTACACTTTGTGAGATAAGTGCAACCTTGTGTGGTATGAACCCGGCTTGTTTTCACAGCCTTTAAAAATACACCAGTAATTGCAAGTTCACCAAGTGAACATGTTTCATCTCTAGATTACTTAATCCACAAGTTTGACGATAGGTCTCATTTGATTTTTTTAGAGCTTAACAACATCACTTGAAAGTTGCAAGAGTAACGGGTGGCAATATTATTTTAGATGCTTAAAATTGTATATTACTGTTACGAAATAAAAAAAAAAAACATAAATAATGTCGCAAGTTCATACACAAAATGTGATTTTGATGGATTATGCAAACAAAAATGTCATGTTTTATAGGGGGGTGGGTGACATGTAGTTTTCAACCTTCATTAAGGGGTGGGTCACTCAGTTTCGCACCAAACGGAAGGGGTGAGTCATGTCTTTTCTATCCACCACATTTTCAAATGCTCTGGCCCACCCCACCTTATAACCAGTCCATTGGATGAAAATGAATGTTTCAAGTAGCATAAAAATCAAGAAAGCAACTTCGGAAAATTTCACAGTTACATGTATTCAATCTGACTTTTTAAAACCTCTTTTTTCTCAATGACAAGGATTCAAATAACAGCCGGTCAACAGACAATGTCCAGTCAAAAATAGGTTTTGCCTGGTCTAATCCTTAGATGGCCAGACAATTTGTTCGGTCATTAATTATTTTATGCTGGTAAGGGAAAAATTTAGAGTTTCAAGTTTGGAATATTTAAAGGTTTAATATTATTGGCGTTTGTGAAACAGGAGGGGAAAAAGGCAGATACTTAACTACAAGACCAAAACTTTTAATAATGATTCGTAATAGTCATAAAATTCCCAGCCAATTTTCGCATTGTCATTCACCAAGTCATCACTGCAAATTAGCGGGTGTGAATTACGTTATGGTCCGTGTGGGTTTTGTAAACATGACGCGAGTCAGAAGGATAACAAAACCTCTCACTGTCGGTACAAGGGTGTGAAAATAACAATAACAAGAAAGCAAGTTTACATTCATTTGTTTACTTGTCGGAATTTCCGTGTGAATCACTTAAGCTATAAATACCGCGATTACCTAAAAATTCTACTGTATATTCCAGGCTTTTCCTGTATTGAGGTCGATGCTTTTGTACAGTAAATGCTTTCAAAATTTACTTGTTTCATATTTAAACATCATGTGAAGGGGGGCGGGGGGCGCACTTTTATAGCGATAAGATGTAATCAATGTTTGTCTCGCCAAAAATGGGATATGTCCAAGCAAAAATAGGTTTGACTGGACTATTTCACCGGCGCCAGCCGGGAAATTATTTGAAGCCTTGCAATGAGAAAGAAAAGGCAAGCTTTGTTTTTCGTTGAACAAAACTTGTCTGCAGTACTTTTGCACAGTACTCTATGTTCACATACAACATATATATTTTTTCTCTCCATCTTTTTGTTATTTTTTATTTCTTCTTTACACTGGCCCTAAAAATTCCTATTGGAGAGTTGTCAAGTTAAACACATTACCCACACTCAAGCTTTGGGAACAGAAAATAAGAAAGTGTAACTTCCTTAAGGAAGGTGTCTTGTTATATTACGAGGAGTGAGAGATATTTGTTTTACATTCATATGTAGGAATAAACTCTGTTGAATGTGTACCTTTATTTCTTCCAGCTTTTGCTGTTCTTTTCTTTGCTGCTCATTGAAATCTTGTGAAGAGCCATTATTTTCAGCCTGGTAACGTAATGTAAGCATCAAAATAAGTTGTTTACCCGTTCCACTACCAAGAATCTCAATATCTTCTGAAAGTTTGGTTGTCACTAGCTAACAAGTATAATTTGCAAACATGATTGGCTAATTTGTAGCATAGATTGCAATTTCCCAACACACTTTCCAACATCACATGGTACAGAACCTGACTATAAACAATGTGAAATGTCCGCACCTTTGGGAGACTGGAGATCTCCTTAGACAACAATTTGATTTCTGTCTTTAATTCGTCACAGCTTAGGGAAGGGAAAAAATAATATCAGTATGATTTGTTTTTTGTTGCCAAAAGTTCCTAAGAGTTTTTAAACAGCCCAGAGGCTGATACACTTGTAGTGAATGGTGTCTTTAAATATATGAGGGCAGACGCTTGTTTATAATTAATTGTTACATGTACATGTTACGTAATGTACTAGCACTGTACTGTTTTGAGCTAATTCTCAAGATGATCAGCCCTCTGACACAAGCAAACCGACAAAGTACACCAGCATTGTCTTGTTCTAACATCTGCACTGCTTGACACCAGACAGAACAACAATTTTTCTTCATGTTCACTGTGTGCATGGTGAACAAAATGGCATGTAATATAACCTGGAACAGCTGGAATGCCAAGCAGAAACAGATAATGTTCAATATCAAAGCCTGGATCCTAGCATTCACCTTAAATTCCGTAACATTTTGGGATGTGCTACCTGTAGAATGTTCTGGTGTACTCTGGCATACCTTATTACATGAAATTTTCGCGACACGTTAATTTCGCAATTTTGAGGTTCGCATATTTTGCAACACCTTAATTTCACGATTTTGTGAAAATTTTTCATTTTGACTCACTTTAATTTCGCATTTTTGAGTGAGACACTTATTTCTTTGTCAATGTTATTTGACATGTCCCTGAATTTGATCAAACAACTTAACCGACAATGTCCAAATAAACAGAAATGCAACTGATTATGTAAACAGTAACAAGAAAGATGTTCTCACAGTGTCTACAAGGCACGGTTTGTAGTTCATACTTGAATTCAAGTCACGTTTTTAGTGGTCAGCTGACCTCATTACCCATGTACATTAAATATTCCTTTCTGCAGACTCCAAAGAGGAAATGTTGCCGTTTAGTTTCAGGACTGATGCTGTTTAACTGTTTGCGTAAATGTCTTGAAACGGATCAACAGGCAGTAGCACTTCTTTTCCAGAGGCGACAGTAAGAATGGAGGCATCTACCAAGAACGTTGAAGCAATTGAAAGGTTTAAGCAACTAGTGGAACAGCACTACAAGGAGCCAGTAAATGGACAGTTTGAGGATTGTACAAAAGAAGTGCTACCTGGAGTGGAGGCGGAAAGAAGTAGGGATAAAGAGGACCAGAACATTGCCACAGAATAGTTCAAAATGATTGTTATAAACGTGTGTAATGGTAATAAAGTCGCTTTTTTAATTATTGACGTATTGTGAGTCACTTAATTTTCGCATCATGTTAATTTCGCGACATTTAATTTTCACGTCACTTAAATTTCGCGATTTTTTTTAAATCACGAAATTCGCGAAATTAACGTGTTGCGAAAATTTCATGTAATAAGGTAATACTTTATGCCCCTGATTTAAGTGCCTGCCAAACAAAGCCAACTACATGTTAAATTTGTGTAAGCTGCAAAAGGCTCTGTTGATCCATCTAGCCCTAAGGTTACATGTACGATATATTAATCTGTACACAGCCCTGGCCTCATTCAACTTAACCATTAAAACAACAGCGACAATTAATCTGGAGCAATCATTATTCAATCTTTAGACTTCACTCACTCGTTATAATTTTGTCTTCTCTCTGGTGATGTTATTGATGATAACCCATCCAGACGAGTGTAAAATACATCAACCTTGAATGATAAACGGAAAAAACTCTTGTCAGTACAAAGACAATTGTCTGCCTTATTTCTTGTGTTATAAAAATAAATTATTTTGACCGTGCAGAGAGAAACACAAGGGCTAAGCTTAAATTCTAACAGTAAGCTGCAGTAACATATCAGATGAGGATGGTACAGATGTATGTACAGAAAAAATATCGTTTTAATTATCTTTGAAAAAATCACTTTCTCCAAGCAAAACGATTTTTTCACTGAGAATGGCCTCGACGTGCCGCATTAAAAAAAATTTGTAGCTCACATGGCGACATCAGCTGACTTACCCGTCTTGAAATAGAATTGATTCTCTTTTGCACGTATGCAAGGCTCCCTTTCTTCGTCGATTTTTCTACTTTGCTTCGAGACAATGTGAGATAAAGAAACTGGTTTCAGTGCTTTGCAACCACATGTTTGCTCAATAACTTGAAGAGAAAATCCACAAAACAATGCTGCACCCCGATCGAACTTTCCGCCATTTTTATGATGAGTCATACCCAGGTTCCCGCATAATGCCGAATGAGTAACCGCGCCATCATTTGCACGATTACTGTGGAACCCCGCCTTACGACCACCCGTTAATACGACCACCTCCTTAAAAAGATTACGGCCACTTTGTTCTGGCCCAAAAAAACTCAGTCAGTCATATTCTTATTTAAAGAACCCCTTTAATACGACCACCCCGTAATGCGACCAATTTTCCATGGCCTGAAGGTGGTCGTATTAACGGGGTTCAACTGTAGTTCACATTGGGGAGCATAGTGTGGAAGCTTACATATATTGAACCGCTTTAATGTTGTGGACATTTTTGTAGGTTGGAAAGAATGAATTACGCCCATGAAATCGCTGGTACACACGGAGGAGCTTTCCCGGAGCGTGCCGTTGGAGCAAAACCTGGGGTGGGGGGTACTCCCTTATATGGGCTGTATAGGTATCTGCGGCTCCATAGGGTATAGTTTTTTAGCCATTTTGGTCATAAATAGGGTATCGATTTTAGCCATTTTGATCATTAATAGAGTCTGGTTTTTGCAGTCTAGTCTTAAATTGGGCACGTTTTTTAGAAGAAGCTATTTTTTCATTATTATCGAAAAGACCGATCAACAAAAGCCCTTCACGATGTCTTTAACGTCGGTCGATTATAAGGCAGGTCTGAAACATGGTATTGATTTAGGGTCAGGTCATAAATAGGGTATTGAAAATCGCAGAATTTGGTCATAAATAGGGTAAGGGTTTTGGGAAGCGGGCAGCATACCCCAACCAAATTTTTCTCGGAGTACTCTCGCCCCGCCTCCCCCCCCCCTCCCTCCCCCGGGGCAGCAAAACCTAGAAGCAAAACCCCTCATGTGTATCGGCCTAAAATTACGGTGGCGTGAAACAAAAGCTGAATCTCCGTCGGTAGAGAGGAGAGTGTTACATATAACGCACATACCGTAGAATTTCGAAAGTAACCACCACCTGAAAGTAGCGACCACCACAAAACTTCTAGCCGCTAACAAAGCAACGAACCCACTCCCAGCCACCATAGCGAGACCAAGGTTCAACATAGTATTTTTCCAATCAATGGTCCAGTAACGTGTGGTAACTTGATAACCATGATTAAACCACTCTTTAACAAGTGAAAACACGTATCGCTTATGTCCTTATGCCAGAAAGCAATTTTAAATGTCAATTCTTGCTTCAGGAGTTAATTATGCGCCGTGTCCGGCTAAACCCGAAACTTTTCATCAAGTAGCAGAAACGTACTAACAGGAACGTTTTTCAAATTAAAATTGAAAACTCGGTATCATTTTCAACAGCAGCGTATTGTAAACAAAAAAACATTTCTTTAAATAAAATTAAAAATTCGACCAGCGCAATGAAGTATTGATAGAGCAGACTAACATAGCAGTGTGTCAAATAAAAAATCAAAGAGAACACGACGCAGTAGATGAAGATCCCACCCATGTGGAAGCAAGGTCAGTAAAGTTTTTAAGAACTGTTTTGCGAATTTCCGTCTCATTTCGTAAAAATATCTCAGTCGCACCAACTTTATTTAATTTGTTTTCCTAGCAAAGCAAAAGCCAATTTTTCCTTTTTGTGAGATAATGCAATATTAAATATTACATAATCTCATATAGTTATCGGGCCGTATTGAAGGTTTGAGGATTTTATGGAGATTAGTGCAAACTCGAGACGAAATCGGATTGTTGCATTTACAAAGCGTGGAAACCATGAGCGAGGACTGATCAAGGGTTCATCCGCAGTGATGATAACATCATCCGTTATTTGTCGGACTCGACGAAAATTATTTGCCCTGCGCTGCCGCTTCCGCGCTGTTTGTTTACAGCATGTCACGTTACATATTCCTCGGTTTCAATCAACTCATGGTTTTTGACCCAGACCCTTTCTTTGGTCCATTTCTGATAGGATTTCTCTTTCGCTGCTGCAGCCTGTGAACTACTGTTGCTGAGCTCTTCCGTGCCATTCTGGCTCTGATTTGTGGACATCATCTAATGATGATGATGATGATGATGATTGTTGTTATTGTTGTTATCATTATTATTATTATTGTTGTTATTATTATTATTGTTATTATTATTATTGCTTTGATGAACCACACTATGTTTTTGAAGTTCATTATTTAATGAAGAAAATACATGTTTCGGATGCGAAATCATACACCTCAGTTGTACAATGACAAATAAATTATAAAATGAAAATATGCAATAAATAGTATAACAAAGTGAGATATTAACTAGAATAATTAAGGATGAAGGGGCGAACCAAAACAGGGTAAAACTATATAAGGAAGGAGACTAATTAGTACGAAAGGGATAAATTAGGATAATTGACCTGGGAATTTAAACACGGTTTCTCCCATAGAATGTGCATGGGTCCTTTTTCTATCACAACGCAACGCAAAATTAAGAAATTAGTTAGCACTTTTTGCACTGACCTAGACATTAAGTTGGTGTTCACCCCGTTTAAATCAGGAATTGTTTTGGGGTCAAGTATCCTATCCCTGTGGATTTACGATCTCGAGTCAATTACAAGTTTTCACGTGCAGGATGTAGTGCCTGTTATGCTGGTGAAACCAACAGACACTTCGCCACTCGCATCCGCGAACATCTCTCCTCTGACAAACATTAGGGGTATCGAATGGTCTTTGCGAGCATTTGCGAGCATGCGAGCAGTGCGTTTATTTTTGCGAGCACGAGCAGTGATCAAATCTCTCTTGCGAGCAGCGAGCACTTCAGAAAATACAGATGGCGAGCAGCGAGCACTTCGTAAATTTTCCGCTAGCTGGAATCTCTCTTTTAAATTAAAAGAAAAAAATGTTTTGCGCCAAGTAATCTGGCTGACACTTCCAAACTCAGGACAATAAGCACAAAGCTAGAGGCAACATGTTAGAATCTTATCGCGGCTCAGCCAATCTCAGCTGCCTACTGCGCTAACAACTAGTTATGCCTTGTTTGATACCAAATTACCCCGCTTAGCTTCACGTAAGTCAGTGGAATAACGCTCAAGGAGATCTAAAGCCAGTTTCTATCCACGTGAAGAAGCTAAATGCTACTAGACTCCAGAATCCGAGCATGCGAGCAGTTGCGAATATTTTACGAGCTCTGGCAAGCGAGCACTCGTCTAAATTTTTGCGAGCAACTCGAGCAAAGGCCCAATTTTGCGAGCACTTTTAAATTAAATGGGACCATTCGATACCCCTAACATTTCCACATTCTTAAACACCTGAGAAGTTCTGAAAATTGTCACTCCCTTTGTTTAGAAGATTGTTCTAAAATTCTCGACTCTGCTTCCACAAGCTTTTAAATCCCCCCCCCCCCCTCCCCGCTCTTTCTCGTCAGTTTGTTTTGAGAATACGCAGGCTACAAATCTTTTGGAAAACCTTCCAATCCATTACAAAGACCTCCCACGCGTGTGCCACGTTACCCTGCTGGAGGGAGGGAGGGAGGGAGGCACTGTACGAGTAATGAAATAAGGACACTGACTATAATTTTAGGGTGTCTTTCGTGCTATTTGAGGTAATTATGTAAGCTCCTCAGAGTTATTTGCTTATTCTAATCCTTTAGTTGACTCATTGGACAGAGGTACCAAGGCGAATGCCGAGAGGATACGGCCTCTAGAATCGCTGGTGAGACAAATGCAATATTTACTACTTAGATGAGAAATGCTTGCATTAAGAGCAGTTTCATGCACCTCAGTATGTTCCCATTAGGGCTTTGCCAACTGTATCAGCTTCTTATGGAAGAGTGGGTCGTCCAGCCTATCATGATGATATATCAATACCTCAAGAGGAGTTTTAGGAAACAGAATGTGATTTTAGTGTAAGTCCTATTGAGTCTTCACAAAATAATTGATCTGGTTGGGTGTTATCATCAAATGTGTCCCTGACAGCTCGGCTAGTATTTCCAGCATTACATATATCTTGTAAAATCACCGCGTTCACCCATATTGGTTGTGCGTTCAGCATGGTTATTCCATGCCTCAACTAGGAGGTTTAACTGGTTGTTAATTCTGGAAAGAAATATGTAATACAAACAGAACCGATTGATTGTGCTGGTCGATTCCAGGATGCCATTTTCTTCCATCTGGTAGAACAGAGTGTAGTAGAACTGACCGACTTCAATAAAGACTCCTCTCCAGAGACGCTCAATTCACTGGTTGTGTACAGACAACTCAGAAATGTTGCTTCCCCTATTAAATCCCCTGCGCCATAGCATGGCTCTTCCTACCTCTAAATTTTCATCCCCTTCGTCTGAACACACATTAGAGGGCAATCCATAACTTTGCACAGCAGCTAAGAAGAGAGCGAGCCCAGTCACAGCAGAATTGTTTGTTGCACAACTTAAAGTCTAAAAACCCTGTAAAAGCCACCATGTATTACAAATCTCCAACTGATAAGGCAGTAGGCCATCAATGTGCCAGAGAGAATTAGGTCCCCTGACGCTGTCAACACGCCTTGTGATGTTATTGAACCACCTCAAATCAGACCCTGCTGGGTCAGTTCGAAAAAAACTTTCCCTTACACGCTAACGCTGAACATAGATATTCCTACTTCGCAAATGACCCAGCGTGATACTGATACCAGAATTGGAAAACCCACTTTAGTCTTATTTCTCGAATCATCAGGGCCGGGTTGTTCGAAAGCCAGTTAACGCTAACCCAGGATTAAAAGTTGACCCAAATATAAATTTTTCTCTATAAGAATGTTTTCCACTGCTTATACTTTGTGTAGTTTGAGATTACTCAAGTTCAAAACTGAACTGCAAACATTGCCCATCTAAGTAGTAAGTATTGAATTTGTCTCACCAGCAATTCAAGAGGCAGAATTCTCTCAGCAATCGCTAGCACACCTCTGTCCAATGAATAACTAAACGATGAACAGAATCTACAGCAACTTCACGACGAACGATCAAGTTCTCTGCCATGTTACGATCAGCGTGAGGACAAAATCTAATTGAACAGTCTTTCAAAAGACGCACAACTGTTTCTAGAGGTTCAGGCACTGGGGGAGCTGCAGTAACAAACATTAAATAGCAGATAGACCAAGACAAGCCATTTCACCGCTGCCGCCATATTTACGATTTCTAGTAAAGTAATTTTCATTGCTATCATACACGAAGAGCCATTCTCATAAAAGGCACATTTCGTGCTGGCATATACAACGTAATTTACCAGACCCGCATATACGCCCATTTTAGCACGCGTATATATGCGTCCTTGTAGGACGCGTATATTTGGCCATTTATTTCGCATGTCACCGCGCTTGAATTTACGCAAATATGTGGCCCTTTAAAAATGCGTATATACGCGATCTAAATGGTCGTATGTATGAGCTTAAAGCCCATACGTAACGTATGTAAACAAGTATACGCGGCAGAAAAACCCGCGTATACCATGTCGTAATTTTGAAACGAATGGCCAACCATAGTCAAAGACTGAAATTAAACAAACATATAAACTGTCCTCAATGTAATAACCTTAGCTGTAGGCGTTGCAGTTTTGTGACGACCTTAGCCTCCGGGAAATAAAAACATTTAATACGCGAATAATAAATTGCTGTATTTTGACGTAGGTTGGTTTCCAAAGAAATATTATGGTGTTCACTCCCTCTCGATTGTGAGTGACGTACTTCCCACTGTGTCCCGTTTTCTCGGAATCTCGAGGAACACTATCAATTTTTTCGTAGTTTTCACTTCTCTACGCAACCTTCACCGTGGTAAGTAAAACCAATCTTGTGTTGTGTGGCCTATTTCTTAACAAGCTGGCAATAGTAATTAGCCGTAAAGTTCATTGAATAAGTAAGCTTAGATTAATCGCAAACTCGAAGCTCTTTGGTTCGGTGATGTCACGGTCTTCGATCAACCACATTATGTACCGACTGAAACAAATACCAAATTCGCATTCTTTGGTGTCTTGAGAATGGGAATAAAGAATTACATTAGACTGAGCGATATCAGCTCGTTTTAAGTTTCCGTTTTTGTCTTCAAAGCATGTCAGTCTTTCTATGACAGGAAGCTGAAAATCGAATTCGATCAAATTCGATCAAGAAGTTCACAACAAAATGGAAAGGATTTTGAAAGCTATTGGACCGCTATCTCGTCTGTATTAGAGTAACGAGTGAAGATAGCAAAGGGTGTAACACACCTTAGCATAAATTGTTTTTCGGTTGATTTGCACAAACCTATTTGTATTTGTCATTGTCTGCTCTTATCTTGCAGGGGAAGTCCCGTCGGTTGTTAGTTCATTGGTCACTTCCGGTTTCAATTTCAGCCTGAAGATTGAGAAATTAAACACCGTAAGCTGAGAGTTCATATCGAGCTACATGCTGCTTCAGAACATTAGCTTATAACTGTGAGTATAACGCGATTTCAAATACTATTAAATAATTTCACCGGGAGAAATTTACATGAATTGTGAACGTTGGCAGATCGTCACGTGAGAGAATTAAGTCACAGGAATAAACGCTTCCATGAAACAACGATCGTCGATAAATAATCTTAGCCACCTTAAAGTGTTGAAAATTTAGGGTGGCTATGAATCCCATGAACAGAGTTTTTTTAAACTTTCCAAAAGTAGCGTCTCATCATGCTTATTAAAATTTGATAATATATATATATGTATAAAAATAAAATCACCGTGCTGTTTTTGAATTATAAGCCCCTAACGCTATAATGAAGGGTGTTTTTAGCAGGTCATACTGTTGCTATGGTGACATATTGTATTACGAAAATGAGAACAACGTGTTCACCAATGATTGAGCACTTTTTTGAAACCGTGATTGTGATAAAGAGTGGCTATAAACGACCAATCGAAATCTAAATGCTAGAAACTGTTTTGAGCCACCTTAACTTTCTTGCCTTTCTACTTTTCTTGAAACAGTTGCTGTTGTCGACGCAGTTTGATTTTGTCTTCATTCTGTTGATCCCAACCGAGTGGTGAGTACGAACTTAATTTATTCTGTATGTATATCTCGCCGACCACCTGCGTTATTTAATCTGTTTTCTCGGAATGTTTTGAAACACTGGAGTGTTTCGTAGTTTTCCGTTTTCAAAGCGAACTTCACTGTGGTAAGTAAAACAACGCCTGTATTGCGTGGCCTTTACCTTAACCGGTTGAGAGTAATATAAGCCGCGATATTCAAACCGAAGGTAAGTATATAGCCGCGACATCTATTGGGAAAGATTCCTCGTAAACTCGAAGCTGTTTCGTTCTATGATGTCACGGTCTGTTACAATGGAAATGAGAGAGAATTTTATCGATCAAATCTTGCAAACTACATTATATTATGTAGTGACTGACTGAAGAATTAAGTTCACGATTTCTTTTGTCTTGAGAATGAGAATGAAGAATTAAAAAACATCGAGCAAGATTCGCGGTTCTTAAGTTTAAAGCACGTCAGTCCTTCTACGACTGGAAGCTCAAAGTCCAATCAAGAAGTCAGCAACAAAATGTGAATGATTTTAAAAGCTATTAGACCGCTATCTCGTCTGCATTTAGCAAAAAAAAAAAAAAAAAAAAAAAAACGAAGGTAGCGAAGGAACTACGCACATAAGAATATCTCTTTTCTTTAGTTGTTTTACACAATTCTATTTGCATATGTCATTGTCTGCCCTTATCTTGCAGGGGAATTCCCTTTACAGTTATTTTCAGTTTCTTGGTTCTGGTTTCATGTTGATCTCAAGATGTTGTAGCTAAACACCGTAAATTTACATCGTGCTCAAACATGAGCTTATATATATACGTGACATTCATCAAATCAGTAAGCGGCGGTTAATTAATCGAAAAGTCGAAGCTCTTTGGTTCCGCGACGCCAGGGTCTTCGATGAAATCGTACAAACCTGTTGTGTAGTGACTGAAACAGATAGTGCATGTGCATTCTTAAGTGTCTTGAGAATGGGAATAAAAATTACATTAGACTTTGCGGTATCAGCTCGTCTTAAGTTCCCGTTTTTCTCTTAAAAACATGTCGGTCTCTCTATGACCGGAAGCTGACAGTCGAATTTGATCAAATTTGATCGAGAAGTCCACAGCAAAATGGAAATGATTTTAAAAGTTATTGGGCCGCTATCTCGTCTAAATTCAGTAAAGAGTGAAAATAGCAAAGGGTGTAACACACCTTAAAATAAATTGTTTTTTTTTTTTTCGGTTGATTTTCACAACTCTATTTGTATTTGTGATTGTCTGCTCTTATCTTGCACGGAAAGTCCCTGAGTGTTTATTTCAGTTGGTCGCTTTCGGTTTCGGTTTCACCCTGTAATGAAGGGTGTTCTTAGCAGGTCATACTGTTGCTATGGTAAACTATTCTGTCACGAAAATGATAACAACGTGTTCACCAATGATTGGGCAGTTTTTGGATAACATGATTGTAGTATCGAGTAAGAAATAGTGGTTAAAACGACCCATCAAAATGTAAGTGCTAGAAACTATTTTACGCCACCTTAACTTTCTTTCCTTGTTATTTTTCTCGAAACAGTTGATGTTGTCGACGTAGTGTGTTTTGTCTTCATTCTGTTGATCCCAACCGGGTGGTGAGTACAAACTTAATTTATTCTGTATGTAGATCTCGGCGACCACCTGCGTTATTTAATCATCAGTTTTCAATGCAGACTTCACCGTGTGGTGGGTAAAACTACTCTCGTATTGCGTCGCCTTTACCTTAACCAGTTGATAATAACATAAGGCTGCGATACGCAAAGCGAAGATAAGTATGTAGTTGGGACTTTTATAAGGAAGATTACTTGTAAATTCGAAGCTGTTTGGTGTCATGATGTCGCGGTCTTCGATCAAATCGTACAAACTACGTTATGTAGTGACTGAAACAAATAAGAAATTCGCATGCTTAAGTGTCTTGGGAATGGGAGTAAAGAATAACGCTAGACTGAGCGGTATCAGCTCGTCTTAACTTTTCGTTTTTCTGTTCAAAACATGTCAGTGTTTCTCAGACAGGAAGTTCGATCAAATTCGATCAAGAAGTCCACTACAAAATGGAAATGATTTCAATTGTTGAAAGCTGTTAGACCGTTATCTCGTGTGTATTCAGTAAAGAGTGAAGATAGCAAAGGGTGTAACACACCTGCATAAAACCTATTGTATTTGTGATTGTCTGTTCTTATCTTGTAGGGAGAGTCCCCTCGTGTTTATTTCAGTTTCTCACTTTCGGTTTCACTTTGATCTCAAGAGCGTGACATTAAAGACCATTAAACATCGCACGTTTGCTGTTTTCTGTGGTAAGTATAACTACGCTTTTATTGTGTCACCTTTACCTTAACGGTTGAGAATATTATAAGGCCGCGACATTCAAAGCGAAGATAAGTATATAGCTGCGACATCTGTAGGAAAGATTAGTCGTAAACTCGATGCTGTTTGGTTCTACGATGTCGCGGTCTGTTAGAATGGAAATGAAGAAATTCATCCATCAAATCGTACAAACTATATATTCTGTAGTGACTGACTGAAGAATTAAATTCACGATTTCCCTTGTCTTGAAAATGAGAATGAAGAATTAAAAAAGTCCGAGCAAGATTCGCCGTTCTCGTCAGTATTTTTGTGAAAGGAAGCTCAAAGTGGAATCAAAAAGTCAGCAACAAAATGTGAATGATTTTAAAAGCTATTAAACCGCTGTCTCGTCTGTATTTAGCAAAAAAGAAGATAGCAAAGAAGCTACACACATAAAAATATCTCTTTTCTTTAGCTGTTTTGCACAATCGATTTGCATATGTCATTGTCTGCCCTCATCTTGCAGGGGAATTCCCTTTACTGTTATTATTACAGTTTCTTAGTTTTAGTTTTACTTGGATGTCAAGATGTTCTGGCTAAACACCGTAAATTTACATCGTGTTCAAACATGAGTATATATTTAGCCGTGACATTTATCAAATCAGTAAGCTCGAGTTAATCGAACACTCGAATTTATTTCCTTCCGTGATGTCACGGTTTTCGATGAAATCGTACAAACTACGCTGTGTAGTGACTGAAAGAAATAGTATATTCGCATTCCCAAGTGTCTTGAGAATGGTTATAAGAATTACATTAGACTGAGCAATATCAGCTCGTCCTAACTTTCCGTTTTTGTCTCCAAAGCATCAGTCTTTAAAGTGGAAATGAATCTGAAAGTTGTTAGACCGTTATCTCGTCCGTATTCAGTAAAGAGTAAAGATAGCAAAAGGTGTAACACACCTTAGGATAATTTTTTTTTTTCGTTGATTTTAACAAATCCATTTGTATTTGTCATTGTCTGCTCTTATCTTGCAAGGAAAGTCCCTCAGTGTTTATTTCAGATTCTCACTTTCGGTTTCAATTTCAGCCTGAAGAGCAAGAAATTAAACATCACAAGTTTATATCGAGCTACATCCTGTTTCAAAGCATGAGCTTACAACTATGAGTATAACGCGATGTTAAATACTATTAAATAATCTTTACTGAGATCGAGAAATTTGCATGGATTGTGAAGGCTGGCAGATCTTCACTTGGAAAATTAAGTCAAACGAATAAACGCTTGCAGGAAACAACGTTCGTCGGTAAATAATCCTAGCCACCTTAACGTTTTGAACCCTATGTACAGAATTTTGTAAACTTTCCAAAAGTAGCGTCGTATCATGCCTATTAAAATTTGATAATAAAAAAATAATTTACCGTGCTGTTTTTGAATTATAAGCACCTAAAGCTGTAATGAAGGGTGTTTTTAGCAGGTCAAACTGTTGCTGTGGTAACTCATTGTGTCACGCAAATATCGTGTTCACCAATGATTGAGCAGTTTTTTTGATACTATGATTGTAGCATCACGTGATAAAGAGTGCTTATAACGACCCATCAAAATCTAAGAGCTGGAAACTGTTTTGAGCCCCGTGAACTTTCTTTCCTTTCTACTTTTCTTGAAACAGTTGCTGTTGTCGACGTGGTTTGATTTTGTCTTCATTTTGTTGATCCCAACCAGGTGGTGAGTACAATTTTTTTTTTTCTGTATGTAGGCCTCGGCGATTAACTTCGTTATATAATGTGTCTTCTCGGAATTTTGGGATTTTCTCGTATCACTGGATTGTTTCCTAGTTTTCAGTTTTCAAAGCGAACTTCATTGTGGTAAGTACCAACTTAACTTTTATTGTGTGGTTTAATCTTGACCAGTCGAGAATAATTTAAAGCCACGATAGCGAAGAAGAGTATATAAGCGAGACATCTACAGGGAAGATTACCCGTGAACTCGAAATTGTTTCGGTTCTATGACGTCACGGTCTGTTGCAATGGAAATGACGAAGAAGTTTTATCGATCAAATCGTGCAGACTAAATTATGTAGTCACAGACCGAGGAATTAAATTTACGATTTCTCTTGTCTTGAGATTGAGAGTAAAGACTTAGAAAAGGTCGAACGAGATTCACAGTTAAAACTTCGCTAGTCTTTCTGTTACTACAAGCTCAAAGTCAAAGTCAACAAAATGTAAATGATTTTAAAAGCTACTGGACCGTACTATCTCGACGGTATTTAACAAAAAATATGAAGATAGGAAAGGATGTAGCACGCATTAGAAGAACTCTTTCATTTAGTTATTTTGCAGCTGCTCTATTTGCAAATGTGATTGTCTGACCTCGTCTTGTACGGGAATTCCCTCACTGTTATTTCAGTTTCTTGATTTTGGTTTAAACACCGTAAATTTACATCGTGCTTCAAAACATGACGTTATAACTCCGACAGAAAAGTCAATATTAAATGCTATTAAATACTTTTTACTGCAAGAGATTTGCACGGATCGCGTGACAAATTTTATCTGGGTTACGAGCTCTAACAATGAGTCACGCGAGAAGATAAAGTCACGCGAATAAGTGCTAATGCTTAACTCCTTCTTTGTTATTCTTGAAACAGTTGTTGCTGTTGTTAACGCGGTTTCATTTTCGATTATCCTGTTGATATAAACAGACTGGTGAGTACAAATTAATTGATAGTAGCCGTAGATCATTAAGTTCTTAACATGTGCAACACACAAAAATGGCGGAACGGATCAGGTCTTCCAAAACAACATTGTTAGCCATGACATTGTCAACATAAATTAAAGTTAGCTCAACTCTCCCTGTTTTTGTAATGAGTGTTAGGTACAGTCTAGCTCAGTTATCGTAATCATGAGAAAGAAAAGCAATTCCGAAGATATTAATTTTCATATATACCTTGCTATTTTACAGTGGAACCGCGTTAAATTAATACGGTAACCAACGGGCCATGATCACGATAATTTGGCCGTATTAACGGGGTAGGTCTAAAAAAAAATAGAGAAGCTTTAGTGAGGGTGGTAAAGGGTATTTTCGTGACTCATGAATGGCCTAATTTTTTTCCCGTGAAATGTGAAATGGCTTGACTTTTTTTCTCGGGAATCGTGATTTTATTAGAAGCCGTGAATCGTAATTTTCCAAAATAATTTTTCATGAAATGGGAAGAAAATATTTAATTCGTGGTGAACCGTGATTCTGGTTGCGGTCTTCTATTAGTTTCGACCGTAATTAACAATATTGCGTGACCGTGACAGGACAATAATCACTTAGTGTTCTTGCTCTGATTTCCTCTGATTTCCTGCGCCCAGAACAAAAAGTGGACGGATGATAAAGACATCTAACGAGGCTGTGCTTGGGCGTAACTTTCAAATGTCATGAGTTACGTAAGTTCGAGTCCAAAAATGCCATTTTTTTCGTGAAACGTGAAATGCCGATTTTGTTTCCCGTGAATTGTGAAAGGAACAATTTATTTTCCGTGAAACGAGATCTTGACCTCTCTTTACCACCCTCTCCAATCAGTACATACCATATTAACAACAGAAAGACGAAGATAACTGTTTTGAGTGGCAGTATAAACGGGGTAAAATTGTAAAGGATTATACAGGTTGGGATTTCAGAATGTGGCCGTTGGCCGTATTGACGTACTTTTCTTATAAAAAAAAGTATGCACGTTTCGCCGAGCCAAAAAAAAAAAAAAAAATGGCCTTAATAACGAGGTGACCGTAACGCGGAGTTCCAGTGTACTAGGAACAACTTCGGCAGAAACATTCATCCCTCTGTAAACGAAGTGATGCACGTTCAATTTGCTTATTGGACTTTCCCAGTAGTATGTTAACAAAAGTGGAGATAGCAAAAAACGCAATAACTGCAAGCTGTCCGTGACTGATAGAGTTGGGTGCACGTATATACAAGTACTAAACTAATTATTAATACTTTACATTTATACTGGAGAGGTTTTTATGAATCACGTGACTGATTTTCTTCATGTTGTCATAGCTAAAAGTGAGGCACGCGAATAATAAACCAATTTCGATATAATAAAATTCAACCTAAAACAATAGACCTCAGTACGAGGCTCCGGGGAATAAGTATAGAGTTTGTGGGGTTCATTCCCCAGAACTTCGTGCTGAAGTTTTGAAGCACGGTTTTGAACAAATATGGAATTTCAGTTGCAATTTTTGGAGATACTATCCCATGAAAGTTAACTACGTGATTCAGAACAAGTGATTGTATAGTATGCTTAAGCATGAAAACTTCCCTATTTACAAAGCCAAAATATTACTTGAAATCCCTTGACAATTCCAAACAAAGATTAAAACGAAATCCGATAGGAGATCGAACAATTTCAATTTTTGGTGGACAAAAACCTGGTACCAGAATAATTTTAGGTATTTGACAGTCCTTTTTACATTTTCTTGAAGCTAGAGATATAAATAGTTACCTGAAATAACACCGGAAGCATTTTCCCAGAGAAACTTGAGAAAATAAATTTCAAAGTTCAGAGAAATTGCGCAAACACAGTAGATGAAATTTCATCATCAGTTTAATTTCAGCAGTACTTTCAAGTGTTTTATATGAACTTCAAAACTTTTTTCGACATTTGTTGTTGATAGACATGATTCCTTTTGAGAAGCTAACAACAGTTTGATAAATTTTTGAAAATTTAAGGTGGCCCTGAACCCTATATACAGGATTTTTTTAAACTTTGCCAAAAGTTGCGTTTTATCGTGCTTATCAAAATTTTATAATATAAAAAAATTCACCCTGTCGTTTTTTAATCATAAGCCCTAAACCTGTAATTTAGGCTGTTTTAGTAGGTCATACTGTTGCTGTGGTAACCTATTCTGTCACAAAAATGATAACAACGTGTTAACTAATGATTGGCCAGGTTTTTGATACCATGATTGTAGCATCAAGTGGCAAAGAGTGGTTATTACGACCCATCAAAATGCAACTGCTGAAACCTTAATTTACGATTTTAGTTTTTACGGAGTAGCCATGAACTTCAGACAATCATGTGTGACGTTTAATTTCAAGCTCCACCATCTGCTGGTAAAGAACAAAGTTTATAGCTCTGTCAGTTCTGATGTCTGTTCCCTTGGGAAAACGAGAGTTTCAAATCGACCAAATCGTACAAAATACAATATAAAGTGAAAACTGATGAAAAGTTAATTTATGATCTTCCATATTTTACAACAAAACGATGGTAAAGTAGCTTTCAACAGCTGTGTTATTTTTCTTCAGAGCAAGTCAGTCTGTCTATGACAGTAACCGGCGTGAAATGTAAATTATTTCAATCAGCCAACACAGAGTTGAATAGTAAACAGGAATGGATTTTAAGCCCGAGAAGCTTCAAAAGAACAAACAAAGATGCCAAGATTTATGGTGGAAGGTCTAGGACTGTGAAGAATCTTTCCACAGTGTATTAATTAGATAACCGCAACGTTTCTGTTAGTTAATCTATAAGACAGAACTGAGTTAACAGCTATTGTGTTTTATGCAACGGTAAGCCAAAGAGCGAACAGCAACATACAACAATTGAAAGAACTTTGTCTAGTTAGAAAATAATTATACTGAATATTAGCTATGTTAAAAATTAGACTTTATCGTCAGTATTCAACAAAGTATGGAAATTAAAAAGTGTAACTTACTTTCGAATGTTTTTATTCGATTGTTCTGCTCAACGTTTGAATCTTATCTCAATTTTAATTTGTTTTGACTTCTTATTGGACCTCCTATAGTCTTGCGGGGAAACTCCCTCAGTGCTGTTTCAGTTTCTCTCACTTTGGGCTCCACTTAATCACAAGACTGACAAACTGAACACGATAAGTTTATAAACTGTAAGGTATTTGTGACTAGCAGCGTGGATGTACACAAGATCTAGAGTTTACACTGAAAGAGAGGTCACGAATCGCGTGACTGATTTTCTTCCTGCTGTAAGCGCCAATAGTGAGTCATGCGAATTAATAAGTAACACGAATGATTGCTTGGAAGCACCGTTTTGTGTAGTAATAATTCGCCTAACCTCTTCCCTTTTGCTTATTTTCAGAGGAAAAGGTCCTGTTACTGACGTGTGTTAGTTTTGGTTTCACTCTGTTGACTCACCAAAACTAGTGAGTATAAAACAAGTTTAGCTTTGTTATTCATAGCAGACTTAAATCATCACGTAAACTGTTCTCATTCGATCTAATTTTTCAACACGATGAAAGAACTCAAATAATCATTTTGATCCTGCTTTGGAAACTTTACGTTAACAATCAGAGCCAGTTTCTAACCATATTTAGTGTATGACGCTGTTGTGACTATTTAAAAACAAATAGATGAAGCGTGATTGAGAAGCCGAAAAGGCGTCCTCCATGTCTCATCAAGGATTCCAATTAAGGTATATTAATGTGTTCAGTCATTGAGTAGGAGTGATTTGCTGGTATTCTTCCCTATTAGAGTTGGAACGTGGCCTACCATATCAGGCTCCCCATATCAGACCCCAACATACAATACGAGACCCCGACCTACCATATCAGACCCCAACGTACCATATCAGACCCCGATCATATCAGGTCGGGTTTGACTGTTTTATGTGTCGGGTTTAACTTTATGTTAACTGTTGTGCTAAGTAATACAGTAATTCTTCAGTAGTGTACTGAAATTATCATGAAATATGGCTATTACGAATGACAAACTGCAAGTTCACTGGAAGAGAAGGTCGCCATTGCTGCAACTTCCTTTCTAGCCTATAGACTTCACAGCATCGCGGTTCTTATCTGATCACCGTATTCTGGTACTATTTTTTAGGAAATATATAAATTAGAAATACTTTTAAAATATATTTTTGAAGCAAGCATCCGTCCCAAAACGTTCTAAGATAATTATATGTATCACTTTGTTTCAAGTCACGCAACCAGCGTTTTGCAATTTTTGTTGACCTCAAAATGCCTTTGTTCATTAGCAGACTTCGCTGACAGATAGGTATCATGTCCGTCTCAAAAGTTATTACCCGATTGTTTCACGGAGTCACGCAATTCCCACACTCGCATATATTAATGTGCTAACGTATTGGTAGATTTATAACTAACAATAGAACTAAGGTTCGGTAAATGCTTAAGAATAACTTTTTTGATTCCAACATGACTGCAGTTAAAGGTGGATTTGAACACCACTGTCCTATGTCTAGATAACCGACCAGGCTTAGAGATCCATTTACTCCTGTTACTATAGTTTATCTCCCTGAAAACGGGTAGTAAAAACCTAGCTGGATAGCCCCGAAAGCGTAAGCGCTTCCAGAATAGTTGACGTGTCTCATCGAATGAGCGAAAAGTCGAGTTATTTCTGGCGTAACGCATGAGCTCGCCTTTGACAAAAGCTTTTTTGTTGCTAGCGGGGTGAAATGACTCATATGGTATATATAAATACTTGTTAAGCGGTTTCTGAAAAGTAGAGTATTGCAGTTTGTTTCTGAGAGAATCTTTGAAAAGTAGCAAGTCTAGAAAGGAAATCTTAGAATCGCTAATTTCGTAAGTTATCTTAATGCGTTCATCCTTAGTATTAATGGCACTGAGAAATTCAAGGAGGGTCTCCCGAGGGCCTTCCCAGATGACAAAAATATCATCGATAAAACGCTTGTAGAGGGTTAAATGTCGAGAATACAATTCAATAATATCCCTCTCGTGATAATACATAAAAGCGTTTGCGGCTGTAACCGCGAAGGAAGTACCCATGGCGATACCGAACGTTTCATGGCATATATGGCTGCTAAATTCAGATTTAAGGAAATTATTTTCAAAGATTACACGAGTTAACTGAACCAAGAGAGGTGTTTGCGCTACCTTGCCCTCTCTAAGCAAGAGGTCAAGAGCAATAATTGCTTTCTTTGTGTCAATGTTTGGATAGAGTGATGACGCATCCGCCGTAACAAGAAGGCAATTTGCGGGTAGCTCAACTTTCTCTAAAGATTGGATCAGTTCACCCGAGTCACGCAGAACTGTAGGCATAGTAATGTTAGGTTTGACTAATTTTGTCAACAAGAATACTAATGGGCCTAGTGATATAAGGGTGAGAAGCCGCGATGGGCCTCCCAGCTATAGGTGACTTATGAATCTTAGGAATAATATAAAATTTAGCCGGATCGAAACTCCTAGGACTGTCGTCTAGGCTACGGAGGAACTTGAGAGAGTTGGGTGGTAAAAATCTAGAGTAACTATTTACAAGTTTATCTCTGGTCTTAATTACCTTTTGACGTCTAAATGTCCAGTCATCTTTTGTGACTTTAGCATACGATTTAGTGTCATTGAGGTGTTTAAAAGTCTCTTTTTCTACCCAGTCTGTGGATACGAGAGCAGGTCCGAGGTTTTTGTCTGTGGCTAAGACGCGAACCGTGGGGTTTTCCTTGAGCTCACGCAATCCTCTCCGTTCGCCAAACGTCAGATTGTTTGTCCAACGCAGCGGGGTCTGGTTGAAGGTCTCCGGTCTCCACGGATTTAACGTTTAATCCGTGAGCCCCAAAATTAAACATTGCACATTCGCAGGATTTTAGTCATATCCTGCCCGCAATTCTGTAGGTGTTTTTTGCTGTTCACACCCTAGTCGGAACGTGATTTGTACTCTAAAGAATAGGTATAAAATAGTTCCTTTATGTATCTTGTTCAAACTCCCTGATGAAGTCTGTATGATCAGACGAAACCGGTCGGAGAAAATAAAGCAAGTTGACAAGATCTGTTGCTGAAGTGCTGCTCACTGGTATTATTTAAAAAAATTATTTAAAAAAAATTGATCAATAGTTTTGCAGTTCGAATTTTAGTGACGTCATGTGGAAACCAGCTATAGTGTAGTCTCGCGCGAAAAGCGTGGGGTCTGATTTTGTAGGTCGCATTTTCGGAGGCCTGATATTGTAGTCTCGAACGAAATGCGAGGGGTCTCATATGGTATGTATCTCATTGAAGCGTCAAGGTAAATAATCGTGTGTTTCCTTCAACTGCAGTCACGCTAGTATTAAAAATGTAATCGACCAGATAATTCCAAAATAACATTTTACTGTATGTTAATTTTTCTCCTTTTTGGGGGGAGGGGGAGGGGGAAGGGAAGGAGAGTTTAGTAGAAAAAAAATCATCTTACGTGTCATTAAAGTGCCTATAACACCAAAAAAATTTTTGCGCTTAATTAAATCTCTGTACGGAATTGGGAAAAATGTCGCAAAAATTTTTTAATTCGGTTCAAACCGCGATTTTTTGTGATTTTTTAAAGATCGGAAAAATGGCACTTTTTCAAAACACGACCGAGTCACAGAGTCACTGAAAAGGGTCTGGGTATAGCGAAACTTGTGACGTCATTCCAGGCCATTGATCGCTTTCTTGTTTGGAACCGCGTTTGCTTCGCTTCGGAAGGTCAGAAATCTTGAAAATGCCAGATAAATGCGTTGTTTTCGGCTGTAATAATAAGCCAAGTAAGGCAGAAGGTATTTCGCTTCATCCCATACCTTTTGAAGGGGCTGATGAACCGCAGAAGCGAAAAAGAAGAAAGCAATGGGTTGACTTCGTAAAATCTAAGCGTGCTCATTGGGAGCCCACGAAGTACTCGGCAGTGTGCTCAAAGCATTTCCGAGAAGAGGACTACGAAGTAATGTTCCCTGGATTGACAAACGTCAATATGCAAAGAAGACTACGGAAAGATGAAATTGGCATTTGTGTTTGCCCGACGATCCAAGCGCCTTGTGTTTCGGGCGGAAGTAAACCAGAAAGCAAGCGAGCTGAGAGAAAGGTGAGAAATGCACATGTATTTTCATTAAAATGAGCAGCTTTCCCGCGGCATCTCGTTGTTAACATGTTTCTTTCACGTACTCAATTTGTATTTGCAAAAGTTTTGATGGTCTTTAAGAGTGCATTCCTTTGAAATATTTCGCTTTGTCTTTCTGCATTCATTCACCCGACAACCGTAAACTTGCAAATGGCGCGTCGCCACGCGTCGCTAGCAACGCAAAACAATGCCAACTAACCATTCTTTGATTTCCTCTGATCCACTTAATCGGTTTTGAAGCTTCTTCTCTAGTTCTTCCTCCGTTTTTCTTTCCTCTTCATATTGAGCCAGCCATTCCTCGTCTGCCATCGGCTCATTCGCATAGGCATCTGGTTCATCATCTGAGGTTTCGTGTTCGCTCGGGTTTGATGAACCCTCGACTTCTAAGTCGTACTCGACCTCGACCTCTGCGGCCTCAGAGTCCGAGCTAAGGTCATAGCTAGAATCGCTGGACGACATTATAAGTACGTTTGAATATTCAAACTTTTGTTGAGTCAAATAAAAGTTCTTTTGACGAAAAACTAACCCTCAGTACTCTATCCCACACACAAAACAACGTGAGAGTTTATACTGGAGCGACGCTGGCAATGGCCTGGAATGACGTCACTAGTCCCATTCTCCCGAATGCTCGGTCGTGCTCTTAACAGCGCCAACTTTAAAAATTCGTAAAAAATTCGGGTTTTAACCGAATTCAAAAATTTTTGCGACATTTTTCCCAATTCCATACAGAGATTTGATTAGGCGAAAAAAATGTTTTGGGGTTATAGGCACTTTAACGCTTGTTCCTTTTCGGAAATCCGGCCGCACCCTGGCGAGCATTGTTTCTCGAAGAAGTCGCGGTAATGGCATTTTGTTGTTGTTTCTTGTTTCTTTGTTTCTTTGTACAACTCCCTCAAATCTTCGATAACTAGAAGTAACGCGAAGGAAACTACAATAAGCAGAGTGCTGCCATTAGTTAAGAAGTTAAAAGATTTGTCACGCGAAAGGCGTGGGGTCAGATATCGTATGTGTCATGATCGAGGCCTGATATTGTAGTCTCACACGGAAAGTCCTCTCTTGTAGCGTGGAGTCTGATATTGTAAATTCACTTGAAAGCGTCTTGTTCGCTCTAAAATCTTATGTGTCCCCGGACCGGAAAATCCATTTCATCTTATTTGAATGTATTTATTGCAACCAATGCCATTATTGAAATGAAATCGTTGCATTTTTGTTGACAACCTTGACAGTATTCCCTCTGCGATGTGGGCTTAGATGTACCATGCTTCATGGTCTTCATGTTATTTGGTAAATAAACCCCTTCAGGCGGCTGGTATGTCGGCTCATAAATGTGCGCGGCTAAAAGATTGCCCAAAAAAATGAATCTTTGGCGAAGGTTGGAGGGTTTATGATTATTGTTGTACTCGCGCACGAAAGCGTGGGGTCTAAGATTGTAGGTGTCTTGTTTGGGGCTTGATATTGTGGTCTCGCGCGAAAAGCGTGGGGTCAGACATTGTCGGGGCCTGATATTGTAAGCTCGCATGAAAAGCGTGGGGTCTGAAATTGTAGGTGTCATGTTCGGGGCCTGATATTGTAGTCTTGCGCCAAAAACGTAACAACCGACATTGTCGGGGCCTGATATTGCAGTCTCACACGAAAAGCGTGGGGTCTAAGATTTTAGGGGATTCGATTGTAGGTGTCATGTTTGGGGCTTGATATTGTAGTCTCGCGCGAAAAGCGTGGGGCTTGACATTGTCGCGGCCTGATATTGTAAGCTCGCACGAAAAGCGTGGGGTCTGAAATTGTAGGTGTCATGTTCGGGGCCTGATATTGTAGTCTTGCGCCAAAAACATAACAAACTAGATTGTCGGGGCCTGATATTGTAGTCTCACACGAAAAGCGTGGGGTCTGAGATTGTAGGTGTCATGTTTGGGGCCTGATATTGTAGTCTCGCGCGAAAAGCGTGGGGTCTGACATTTTCGGGGCCTGATATTGTAAGTTCGCACGAAAAGCGTGGGGTCTGAGATTGTAGGTGTCATTTTCGGGGCCTGATATTGTAGTCTTGCGCCAAAAACGTAACAACCGACATTGTCGGGGCCTGACATTGTAGTCTCACACAAAAAGCGTGGGGTCTGAGATTGTAGGTGTCATGTTCGGGGCCTCATATTGTAGTCCTGCGCCAAAAACGTAACAAGCGAGATTGTCGGGGCCTGATATTGTAGTCTCACACGAAAAGCGTGGGGTCAGAGATTGTAGGTGTCATGTTTGGGGCCTGATATTGTAGTCTCGCGCGAAAAGCCTGGGGTCTGACATTGTCGGGGCCTGATATTGTAGTCTCACACGAAAAGCGTGGGGTCTGAGATTGTAGGTGTCATGTTTGGGGCCTGATATTATAGTCTCGCGCGAAAAGCGTGGGGTCTGACATTGTCGGGGCCTGATATCGTAGTCTCACACGAAAATCGTGGGGTCGGAGATTGTAGGTGTCATGTTTGGGGCCTGATATTGTAGTCCTGCGCCAAAAACGTAATAACTGACATTGTCGGGGCCTGATATTGTAGTCTCACGCGAAAAGCGTGGCGTCTGAAGTGGAGGGTCTGAGGTGGGGGGTCTGAGGTTGGGGGGCTTGGGGCCTGAGATGGGGGGTCTGAGATGGAGGGTCTGAGGTGGGCGGCCTGAGATGGTGGGTCTGAGATGGGGGGTCTGAGATGGAAGGTCTGAGGTAGGGGGCCTGAGATGGGGGGTCTGAGATGGAGGGTCTGAAATGGGGGCCTGAGATGGGGAGAACGTTCCAAACCCTGATCATTCTTCCTGCATCCTGTCCCTCAATAGGGATCTTACGCAAAACACGACGGCAACGGCAACGAGAACGTCACCAAATAAAAGGTTTAATGAGCAAAACAATGGTTGTACACGTCCATTATAATTCTTGGTATATTTCTTTGCCATCCTCTGCAAAACAACAACTTGAAATGACCAAATTCTGCGTTGTCTGGGGAACGTAAACCACAACGGCTACTGTTTCGTATTTCTATTTGAAACTGAACGCATTCATAGGATATTCAGCGGGGGCAAGTTTTAATACCGACAGACGCACTGAATAAACCTAAATAAATGCGAATTCCAAAGTGAAATAGAAACACACTTTTTACCAGGCGTCATCTTCGCCCGTCGCCGTCGTATATTCGTAAGGCCCCTTAATATCAAATTTATCCTGCCTGGATTTTCAACTGAAGTATCTCGCCTCCCAACACACTAATCTTTTGACATTCCACATCGAAATACATCTTCCATGCGTGAAGTATTATGATAATCACCGTTTTTTTTTTTTTTGAAATGTCTATAACCCCTCAAGCGATTTTCGTAGTTTCACTTTCCAAAGCAAGTTCCACCGTGGTAAGTACAGCTCTAGCTATTTCTATATCGTCTGATTTCTATCTTAACCAGCTAGAATAATAAATAGCTCGATTGTAATAGCCATAACATTTAGACAATCATAAAGTGATGATTAATTGCAAGCTCCACCGCTTGCTGGTAGATAACGAAATTTTTGGTTCTCTCAGATCTGATATCTGTTCAAAGTACATGACAAAGTGAAAACTGAGGAAAATTTAATTCACTGTCTTCCATATTTTACAACAGAACGATAGGAAAAGTTGCTTTCATTAGTTGTCTTATTTCTCTTCAGAGCAAGTCAGTCTGTCTATGACAGGAACCGGCGTGGAATGTAAATTTTATTTATCAGCAAACACAGAGTAAACTGGAATGTTTTTTAAGCTCGAGAAGCTTCAAAAGAGGAAACAAAGATGCCAAAATTTATGTTGGAAGGTCCAGTAATATTGAACAATCTTTTGTGACGATAAGTTTTTCCTGCAACACTGTAAATTTCGGACTGAACGGACACTTGAACTAACAACTGGGGGAATCTAACTCTGGAGAGCACTGCTTGGCTGCGGGAACGGAAACTCGTCACGATTTCCTGGTACACGAGGATCTACTTCAGTGGTCTTCACTACGGACGTCAAGGAAGAGACATAACTTGGTTCAACAGCAGTTTATTCTGCACTCTAACGTTGAAACTGACATACTCGGCGGAGTAGCCGCTGTAAAATCGAATCATCTTTACAAACGTACTTGCTTATATATCATCCTTTACACGTCAAGTGTTTACAATATGCTAATGTACCTTCAGGTATACAATACGAGCGGAAAGTACTTAATTAAGGAAGCGAATTCTAATCAACACCACGAGGCTTCCAAAATTAAAAATAGAGTGTTAGGATTAAAATTACACAGGCTGAGATTAAGATAGAACAAACTTAGGAAATTAAAAGCGAGATACTTAAATTTGAAATTCTGAATTGGTGTTACCGACAGCAAGGAAAAATTATCCTATGAATAGAAAACATTAAAACTCCATTAGTGAAAAGTAGTTCAGCTGGCTAACTTCCGAGAAAACTAATAAAACTTCATTAGTGAAAAGTAGTTCAGCTGGCTAGTTTCCGAGAGAACGGAAAGCAGATTTTAATAATAAAAGAAACTCAAATGACCCGATAACGAACTACTTGTCTTCTAAATGAAAGTTAGTGAAACAGCGTTGCACACGCTCAGGTATACAAAGAATCGGCAAAATACAATGAAGAACTAAACTTAAGATCTCTAGCTGTTAACTGAAAAGAGGCAACTGTCGTTTTTTCCTATAATTTTCCAAATAATAAAGAATTGTCTGTGGAACGGTGAATTTTCTCATAACACTTTACACAGTGCATAAGTTTCATAACCGAAACGTTTCTGTTGGTAAATCTATAAGAAAGAACGGAGTCAACACCTATTGTGCCTTATGCACGGTTAAGACAAAGAGCGAACAACAACATAGAATAAAGAACTTTGTCTAGCTTGATAACCATTTCGCTGAATATTAGCAATGGTCAAAAAACCTAATATGCTCTAAAAGCTATTAAACGTTACCGTCAGCGTTTAGTAAGGAATGGGAATAGAAAAAATGTAACTTGTTTTCAAGGGTTTTTATTTGATTGTTTTGCGCAAAGTTTAAAACTCATTGCAATTTTAATTTGTTTTGACTTCCTATTGGACCTCGTATTGTCTTGCAGGAGAACTCCGTCAGAGTTGTTTCAGTTTTTGTCACTTTTGGTTTCATTTTCATCAGAAGACTGAGAAACTGAACACGGTAAGTTTATAAACTGTAAGTTGCCTGTGACTGATAGCGTTGGGTGCACATATACCAAGTAGAGCTGATTTTTAATACTTTAAATTTACACTGAGAGAGGTTTGTCTGAATTGCGTGACTGCTTTTCCTTTTGTTTTCAAAGCAGCTATTAGTGAGTCACGCAAAAAATTAATTCACGCGAATAATTGTTTGGAAGCATCGTTTGAGCAGTAATAATTTGCTTAACTTTTCCTTTTCTTCTACCTTTCAGAGGAAAAGGTCTTGTCATTGGCGCTTATCCATTTTGGTTTCATTCTGGTCGACTCATCAAATCCTGTGAGTATACATCAATATTTTAATAGCTTTGTTATTAATAGTAGACTGAAATCATTGGCTAAACTGTTTACAGTCGATCTACTTTTTGAACGCAAAGAAAGATCCTGGGAGAATTTGTTACCGCAACGTCGACTGAAATGACTAACTACTTTTAATTCTCACGTCGTGCAGTTAATAGAGTAAGCGAAACCAGTTGTCGTTAATAACGCTTGTGTGACCGAAACGCGATTGGCAAGCTCTTTTAAAAACTCCCTTTCTTTAACTCATAAGTGTTTCCAAACAATCTTGAACATGAGGTAAATTATTTTCTTCAGTTACTGAGTAACCGTAATCTGCTGGTTTTTTTTGTTTTTTTGTTTTGTCTCACATCCCGTCCCTTAATATGAAATTTATCTTGCATTTCCTGGTTAAAAAGAACATAAGCTGCTCAGGCCCAGTTATCTTTATCCCAAAACCCGCATCCTGCATTCCACATCTCGCTGGATTTTCAGCTCATCTCGCATCCCGCCAAGCTTATGTTTTGACACTCCAGAAACTCCGAACACATCTTTTATACATGGCGATTATAATAATCAGTGTTTCCTGCAATATCTAGGAACCCTCAAGCGGTTTTCGCAGGTTCACCTTCCAAAGCAAGTTCCGCCGTGGTAAGTACAGCTCTGGCTAACTTTCAATCGTCTAGTTTCTATCTTAACCAGTTAGAATAATATATATGCATAGCTCAATTATGATAGCCACGACATTCAGGCAACCACTAAGTGAGGATTAATCGCAAACTCAATCGTTTCCTGTAAGAACGGGAACGTTTTTGGCTCTGCGAACTGATATTCCTACCATGAGAAGTATGCAGAAGGAAATCAATGAAATCCTGCAAAGTAAATTACGAAATGATCACTCATAGATAATAAATATGAAGAATTACAACAGACCTATGGCAAAAGCCCTGCTTCTTTACTAGTCTTATTTGTCTTCAGACAAGGCAGCCAGTTTCTATGATAGGAAGGCGAGGAATGTAAATTCTATTCGACGCATTTTCAGTGGACGGGAATAGTTTTGAAGCCCGAAAAGCTTTAAAGGAGCAAACAAAGATGCCAAGATCCATGCATATATATGTTGGAAGGTCCACGACTCTAAATATTCTTTCGTTTTACCATCATACGCTATGCATAAGTCACATAACCGAACCGTTTCAGTTGAGTTACGTAGTCTTTGAAACAGAAATAATTATCTATTTTGTTTTATGCATAGTTAAGGCCAAAATGAGGAAAAAAACATACAACGAAGAACTTTGTCGGGCTTCATAATCATTTCAATCAATAACTAACTATGGTCAACATTGCGATATGGTTTGAAAGGCATTTGCCTGTACTGTCAGTCTTTAACAATAAAACGGAGATAGCAAAAAATGTTACATACTTTTGAAATAGTGATTAAACTCGATTGTTTAGCACAACGATTGAAACTTTGTCAATTCTAATTTGCATTTGCTCTTGTTTTTCAGATTCTATCACTTTTGATTCAATTTCGTCCGAGGATCGAGAGACTGAACACGGTAAGGTTATTAACTCCAAACTGTTGGTGACTAATACCGTGTCATCCACACATAATATGTATATGTAAGCGATGATTAATACTTTTAATTTACACTGGAAGAGATTTGCTTCAATGAATATCGCGTAACTTTTTTTTTTTGAGTTTTTGGGCACTATCTAGAAGTCACGCGGTTGATAAAGTCACGTAAATGATTGACTGCAAGAACCGTTGGTAGAAAAATCAATCTTCTTAACTTTACCCTGTTAATTATGTTGACAGGAAAATTTCCCGTTATCGGCCCATATTGGTTTTTGTTTTCATTCTGGCGACTCAGTAAAAGTGTTAAGTGCAAATCAGTGTTAACTTTGTTCCTCGGGCTTCTGTAGGAAAGCCCGAGTCATAAAATGCAAACGTTTTGGTCACCAAAAGGGAGTCATGGTCCAAGGCGTTCCATGCCTAGACCATGGAAACTGGGTACGAGAAAGGCGACATTGCTCGCTCTTCGTGACAGAACGCGGTGTTTTGCGAAGAAAGTTTTGGTGAGAATCGCGCATTATACGTTCATCTCGCATACAAAGATGTCGATTGTTTTCGGAAAGGGTCGGTCCACGATTAATATTACTTGAAAGCCAGCCAGGTAAGCAAAGGTCAGACTCGAAATGTTCTCGTGAGATAACAACTGAGCCGATCGCCGTATGGGTTCAAACTACGAAAACACTGAAAAAAATAGGCAGTCAATGACTGCATGTGGCTTATGCTGTTACTGCTTACAACTTTGCAGTAAAAATCATATTGCAATAAAACGAGCTAAATACGAAGACGTTTTTGGACTGGTAGGTCATTAAAAACATGCGATTTGTTTCTTGCACTGCGCGAAATATAAGAAAGATAAGACTTTCGGTAACGAATTAAACATCTTACCTCTAAGTTTGCTGGCTTTCTAATAGGGTGCAAGAGAAAAAATAACGTGTGATTTTGGAGGTAAATTGTGCAGGAAAATTAGAACTTCTGTTGTGCGGGGAATTGTGTGAGATTATTGACGAACCAATGTTCTTGCCAAGTCCTAAGGAAAATCTGCATTGACGATAGTTTAACCAAATTTATTTCACTACTGGTTCAAACATATTTAGCAATCGTCAATTCTTTTAAAACTGTGTCTGACTGCTTACGAAAATCATATTGCGTGACATCAACTAGATGAGTATGAAACCAAATCTAATAGCAAAACAGAATGCCGCATCTTCCCTTATAAATGAGTTCCTTTTTAAAATGCTCCTGCCTTGATTCAATAAAAATTGTAGGTTAAATATTTCTTCAAAAACTGCGTAAAGGGTCGCAAATGTTCGGAAGTTATCCGCAAAAAACACAACTTAAACGTTTATCCAAATTAAGTGCAATGCAATTTGTGCCTTGCCCCGGGACTGTTGTTTTCGCGAAGGAGTTTATCTATTCGCTCTCCAAAGGAGATCAGATTCTTGAAAAGGGTTTAAGATCGCAACACGGCAAAGATGTTCAGCTGCACAATTCACTCGGATAGCCACGATTAGTAAATGAACTTCGTAAAATTTCTGCTAGCATGTACAATGTAATCGCCATAAGTTGTAACTAAAAAGACCTGGAAAATTCTTTGCAAACAAGTTCTCCATGCGTAGACAGTTGTGATTCATTCTTGAACAAAAATGTTTTAAGCTCACAACTTGCGATTGGATTAGGAGGATCCTCAACGAAGCTACTTAACTAGGAAATATCTAAGCGGAACTGTTGTGTTAAAATATCCTGATTCTTTTGTTTCCATTGTGTCCAATACGCGTTTTAAATTCGTAAACTACGATTTGATACTGCGGTACGAAGCCTGAGCAAACGCTCTTAGAGCGTCTAGTTATTCATATTTGGTTGAAATTATCTCACAAACTGTTAAGAATCGCTTTACTTTTTCAACGGAAAGAAAGAACCCTGGAAACACTTTGCGAATTCGATGATCGCGAAAAAAAGGGAACATTGATCAGTCCAATCATCGCCATCATCTCAGCAGAGCAGAACAAAACTGGAAATAGTCACACATCAGACATATGCTTTCGACATATATTGGACCAATTAACCTTTAAATGCGAGACTGCGCTCGGTTCTGTTCAGTGTACAGCTCTTTTACTGATCTGATTTAATCTACTCGGACACTTTGAAATGGATTCATGAGTGTGCCAGAGAAGACTAAGTTGACTTTGTGGCTGCCTTTGCTACTAATGATGTTTAAATTTTGATATTGGCCTTAATTTGGTTTCTATTGTTTGTTTGCGTTTGTTCAGTACTGTTTCTTCTTTGTCCCTTGTTTTGGAATGGGTGTAGCGTTACAATCTAATTACCCTTTTAGTTTCCTAAATTTGGTGAGCATCTTGTTTGTATGATTAAAGCGCTCATTCCCATCAGTCTAGTCTCAATTTAATTTACATACGAAACCAGGCGTCATATGTGGTTAAGTTTCTTGTCTCGTCCTTGCTCAGGTAATGCGACTCCAAAACAGAACAGCTCTGACTGCTCTGAGAGATAGGCAGGTGAAGTTGTAATTGCGTCTTGAGTGCGCGCAAAAGCGCCAAAAGTGCAAATTTTTCTCAAGACTTTTGTCCATGATTTTAGCAAGAGGACGTTCAACAGAATATTATTACTCTAATTAACTAAAAAGCTTGATTTAGTTTATCCCTATTTAGTTTATCTAGGACCATCTGTCAATGATTTACGGGGCAGAAGCATGGCGGTAGAAACTACAGTGAGCTTGAAATAAACTATTGTCGATTATAATTATCGCCAACGCCGGTTAATCATGTAAATGACAATTGATGATAGTTAGGGAAACCAATTATTTTTCTCGAAGTATCATTGACTAAGATGCACCATGCGACCAGGGCACAGAGCTTTGACTTCATTTTTTAGTGTTTAAGTAGCTTTAAGTGCAAGTTCAGAAAACAGAAAAACAAACAAAACAAAAAGAAGTCTGTAGTGGCCGAGGAAGCGAACGCTTTCGAGTTGGCAACCAAACCAGTGAAATCGGTTAAGTAGTAAGTTAGTCGAGTAGGTGATAAGAAATAACTTATAAATGATACGTAACTAAATAGAGGTGTAAATAAAGTAGCTGATGGGAGTGTTTACCCTATTCATGTCTCGCTAGCAAGTACGGGCATTGTACAGAGGTCCTTTGAACTGATTAAAAGACGTGCACTTAATATCAATTAATTTTTTTTCTAGATTTACGGGGCATTTTCTCTTTTTAGTGTTGTTCTTTAACTTTGGCTTTTACCGACGGTGAAATCAGAAAACCTCAGGGCAATGAAAGAGAATTCCACCAAAGCGAAAGTGAGACCTTGATAAGTTTTAATTATAACTTGATGTTTTAGGACTCCAAACCAGATGACAAATAACTAGTTCACTTCTTCAGAGGCTCTGGAGG